>NC_134247.1:33994541-34304541 GCF_965152275.1 Natator depressus
GGCAGTGATAATGTGTGATATGCCCTGTCCCAGCACGAACAGAGACAGCAGTGCCCACAGAGGCTGCTGAGGGTGACATACACAAACACACAAAGCGCAGGGCTTGTTCCCTCCCACTGGGGCAGCCGGGACGGACATGCACGCACACACACACACACACACACACACACACACACACACACACACACACACACACAGCAGGATTCATTCTAGAGGAGGGACAGACACATGCTGAGTAAATCTCATTGCCTCTGTGATGAAGTGGAACTGTTCTTAATGTTTCCTCTGAATACTATAAGGGTGCCTCAGTTTTCCCTATGCATTTCTTAAGTCTCTAGGTGGTGGGATAAGGGTGTGTAATTGTTGCAGAGCAAAGGGCCAGTGTACATAAATGGCCGACACTCTGTTCCCTGGCAACTGATGGCCTGGGCCCTTACCCCCTGCAAGGTGATAGCTAAAGGTGTTGGAGAACAAAGGAATCAGGCGACCTCCTAGCCCGGGAAAGGGACAAAGCCCAGAGGAGGAGGGGCTGGAGGGTGAGTCAGTTTGGGGCTGGCTGGGGACGTGGAGTGAATTGCAGACGTGGTTGTCTGGCTCACTGCCCCCCAAAATGGACCCAGCTGAGGGGTCCTGTTCTCTGTACCTACAAGCTCTGTTTTAGACCGTGTTCCTGTCATCTAATAAACCTTCTGTTTTACTGGCTGGCTAAGAGTCACGTCTGACTGCGGAGTTGGGGTGCAGGGCCCACTGGCTTCCCCAGGACCCTGCCTGGGCAGACTCACTGTGGGCAGCGCTCGGAGGGGCAGAGGATGCTGAATGCTCCAAGGTCAGACCCAGGAAGGTGGAAGTTGTGTGAGCTTCTTGCCCTGAAGACAGTCTGCTCACAGAGAGGAGACCTCACCAGAGTCCTGACTGGCTTTGTAGGGAGCAGCTCCAGAGCATCGCCCGGGGACCCCGTGACAGCCTCCAGCAGTGGACAGCAGACACACACACACACACACACAATGCAGGGCTCATCCCCTCCAGCGGGGTGGCACACATGCCCCCGCCCTCGCCAATGCACAGCAGCAGCACTCATCTTCTCCAGAAGGGGGACACACACACAGAGAGTACAGGACTCATCTCGTCCAGCAGGGGGCAGCAGGAATTCACACAGACAACCCATGCCAGTGGAGGGTAAGCAGCAGCATCACTTTCTGCACACACACACACATACACACACACCCTCAGAAGTATCAGGGGGTAGCTGTGTTACTCTGTATCCATAAAAACAATGAGAAGTCCGGTGGCACCTTAAAGACTAAGAGATTGGTTTGGGCATATGCTTTCATGAGTAAAAACCCCACTTCTTCAGATGCATGGAGTGAAAATTACAGATACAGGCGTAAATATACCTGTACATGAAGAGAAGGGAGTTACCTTACAAGTGGAGAACTAGTGCTGACAAAGCCAATTCAGTCAATTCTACAACCTATCCTGGAAAACAATCCCTCACTCTCACAGACCTTGGGAGACAGGCCAGTCCTCGCTTACAGACAGCCCCCCAGCCTGAAGCAAATACTCACCAGCAACCACACACCACACAACAGAACCACTAACCCAGGAACCTATCCCTGTAACAAACCCCATTGCCAACTCTGTCCCCATATCTACTCTAGCAACACCATCAGAGGACCCAACCACATGAGCTACACCATCAGGGGCTCATTCACCTGCACATCTACTAATGTGATCTATGCCATCATGTGCCAGCAATGCCCCTCTGCCATGGACATTGGCCAAACCAGACAGTCTCTACGTAAAAGAATAAATGGACACAAATCAGACATCAGGAATGGTAACGTATAAAAGCCAGTAGGAGAACACTTCAATCTCCCTGGACATTCAATAACAGATTTAAAAGTAGCCATCCTTCAACAAAAAAATTTGAAAACAAACTTCAAAGAGAAACTGCAGAGCTACAATTCATTTGCAAACTTAACACCATTAATTTGGGCTTGAATAGGGACTGGGAGTGGCTGGCTCACTACAAAAGCAATTTTCCCTCTCTTGGTATTGACACCTCCTCCTCAGTTATTGGGAGTGGACCACATCCACCCTGAGTGAATTGGCCTTGTCAACACTGGTTCTCCACTTGTAAGGTAACTCCCTTCTCTTCATGTGTCAGTATATTTATGCCTGTATCTGTAATTTTCACTCCATGCATCTGAAGAAGTGGTGTTTTTTACCCATGAAAGCTCATGCCCAAATAAATCTCTTAGTCTTTAAGGTGCCACCGGACACTCAGAAGGACTCCTCTCTTCCAGCAGGGGACAGCAGGGACACACACACACACACACACACACACAGAGTACATGACTTATCTCGTCCAGCAGGGGGCAGCAGGGATGGACACACACACACACACACACACACACACACAGCAGGACTCATTCTACAGGAGGGACAAACACATGCTGAGTAAATCTCATTGCCTCCAGCAGAGGGCAGCAGAAACACACACACACACACACACACACACACACAGAGGATATGACTCATCTCGTCCAGCAGGGGGAGCAATTTACACAGACAACCCATGCCAGCAGAGGACAGGCAGCAGCGTCACTTTCTGCACACACACACACACACACACACACACACAGAGCAGCAGTACTCCTCTCATCCAGCAGGGGGAAGCAGGGATGGACAGACAGACAGACACGCACACCCCAGGACTCATTCCCTCCAGCAGGGAGCAGCAGGGACAGCCCCGAGCCAGCCCTCCCTGGGGCGGACTGGCGCAGTCCCTCCATACCTTGCGGCAGGCGTGTGGTGGGCAGTGCCAGCCTGTTCTCTCTCCCAGCCTAGGGCTGGATCCGTACGCAGGGCAATCGCTCAACACTGCGGCACCCACCAACCAGCCCTGAAAGCTGGAAACACAAAAACCCCTCTTAGAAATGACCTGGCCTCCTCCCCACCTGCTCCACCAGCCCCCCAGAAATGGCTTCCCCAACCCCTGCATATTTCACCACATGGCCTCCTTTGGGGTTGGGTGCAAAGTGAGCAACACGGGTACAATATCCCTGGGGGGGCGGGATTGGCCCGGGGTATTTGGACCCCCCACTACCTGCACTACCCTCACACATGGCCCAGCCACTAGCCTGAGCTCACACTGACCCCTGTGTGAGCCTGGGGCACAGCCGCACTGGCTCCTAGATGGTGGGGCGGCGGTGGTGAACGCTCTGAGGGTCGCTGCCCAGAGCTGGCTGCAACAGCCCAACACATGGCCACATCACAACCAGAGGGGGCTCAATGACTGTAAGATGGGGGGATCCCAAGCTGTTCCTGCTGGGCGCAATGAGCCTGTGGAACCCACTGCCACAGGACACAGCCGAGGCCAAGAGCTGGGCAGGAGTCCATGGGTGACGGGCAGGTTCCTCAGAGGGGAACATGCGGCATGACCTGTGGGAATGAGCACAACATCTGGAGAAGGGTGGTGAGACTCCTGCTTCAGGAGCCCAGCGTGGGGGCAGGTTACGCCCAGTGGCTGCTGGGGGTTCTCACACCAAAGGCGGAAACATTCAGCCAGCTCTAATCAGAGCCCCTCTGGAGACCGCAGAGACCGCCTGCAAGGGGCGCTCTCCCCCATTTCACAGCGGGGGAAACTGAGGCACAGCGACTCAGAAAATCCATAGCAGAACCCAGGCCACCTGCTGCCCCAGTCCTCGCTCTAACCACTAAATCTCCCCTGCTGTTCCCGAGCCAGGGACAGAACCCAGGAGTCCTGCCCCCCACCCACCCTGTGTTACAGCGCACACCCAGAGAGGTTGCTGGTTTGTTGTTTCCCATTACCATGGCAATGGGGGCTTCCCCTGTGCAGCCCAGCCCAGCGTGAGCCCCAGGCCTGTGGATGAGCCATGGGCAGGCCGAGGGCTGTTTAGCCCAGGCAGCAGAGGCATGTGCCCTCTGCCTTATGGGAATCCTGGGAGCTGGGTGGGCCCAACCCCGCCCACTTCTGAAAGGTGCCTCCCCCAGCCTCGCAGGAGGGACCACTGGACCCAGGAACCAGAGGAAGACAGGGCACAACTAATTAAAAAACAGGGTTGGGAGTGGTGGTCAGAGGTTCAAAACAAGGGTACTGGACGGGGACACCGAGCAGAGGACCCCGGACAGCGCCCACTGCTCCTCAAAGGTGTCTCAGGAGCCAGTGGACGCGGCCCAGTGGAACTCTGCCCGGAGGTGAGATGAGGGAGGAATGGAAATAGGCCCCACAGTCGCAGCATACCCCCTCATCCAGCATCCTCCTCCTGGTGTTATAGATGGAGACTTTGGCCAGAGCCAGGAGGAAGTTGACGAGTAGGTCTCGCCACTTCATGGGGCCACGGATAGGCTGTGCGAAAATGAACAGTGTGGGGTAAATGTGTGCCCTATGCTGCTGAGGGCGCAGGCCCCAGCCAAGCAGGCGACCTGCTGGGCTGCGGACATGGGGGCCCCTGGCACTTCAGAGCAGCCAGCTCTGGGGAGCTGGGGAGAGCCAGGCAGGGGAGCTGGGGGGGAGCCAGGCAGGGGAGCCAGGGGGGGTGAGGCAGGGGAGCTGGGGGGGGAAGCCAGGCAGGGGACCGGTGGGGAGCCAGGCAGGTGAGCCAGGGGGAGCCAGGCAGGGGAGCTGGGGGGGAACCAGGCAGGGGAGCCGGGGGGGGGTGAGGCAGGGGAGCTGGGGGGGGAAGCCAGGCAGGGGACCGGTGGGGAGCCAGGCAGGTGAGCCAGGGGGAGCCAGGCAGGTGAGCCAGAGGGAGCCAGGCAGGGGAGCAGGGGGGGAGTCCGGCAGGGGAGCCAGAGGGGACTCGGGCACAGGAGCGAGGGGGAGCCAGGCAGGGGAACCGGGGGTGGGGAGCCATTCAGGGGAGCCGGGGGGAGGAGACAAGCAGGGGAGCTGGGGGGCAGCTAGGCAGGGGAGCCGGGGGGAGACAGGCAGGGGAGCCGGGGGAGGAGACAAGCAGGGGAGCTGGGGGGCAGCTAGGCAGGGGAGCCGGGGGGAGACAGGCAGGGGAGCTGCGGGAGGGGGGAACCAGACAGGGGAGCTGGGGGAAGCCAGGCAGGGGAGCTGGGGGGGGGGGGAACCAGGCAGGGGAGCCGGGGGGAGGAGACAAGCAGGGGAGCTGGGGGGGAGCTAGGCAGGGGAGCCGGGAGGAGACAGGCAGGGGAGCTGCGGGGGGGGGGGAACCAGGCAGGGGAGCCGGGGAGAGGAGACAAGCAGGGGAGCTGGGGGGGAGCTAGGCAGGGGAGCCGGGAGGAGACAGGCAGGGGAGCTGCGGGGGGGGGGGAACCAGGCAGGGGAGCCGGGGGGAGGAGACAAGCAGGGGAGCTGGGGGGGAGCTAGGCAGGGGAGCCGGGAGGAGACAGGCAGGGGAGCTGCGGGGGGGGGGGGGGGAACCAGGCAGGGGAGCCGGGGGGAGGAGACAAGCAGGGGACCTGGGGGGGAGCTAGGCAGGGAAGCCGGGGATTGGGGTGGGAAGCAGCAGGCGACCGAAACCCTGCTGGGTTCAACAGGGTGGCACACGACTCGGCCAGCCGTCCTGGGCCAGCACGACAGCTGCAGTGCTACAGTCACACCAGTAGAGGGAGCCACCAGGGCATCTGGGGCAGCCAGGGGGCCCTGGGCTGAATGCAGGGCTGGGAATCGAAGGCTGGGCTCCTGCCAGCATCGCAGCTGGGTAGCAGGCTGAGGCAGGTGCAGGCTGAACCCTGGTTCCAGGGGGAATATAACCCCCCAGGATCTCAGCAGCGGCCCCACCTAGCACAGGGATGAGCCGGGCTGGTGCAGCAAGGGGCAACGTGCCGAACTGTGGCGACTGCTGGGATAGTGCTGGCTGCCCACCGAGCTGGACGCAGCTGGCCAGGGAGGAGCAGTCCACGCTGTGCTCTTGCTCCGGCTGGCTCTGTGCTGTGGTGGATCCGGGGCGGGGTGCTGAGGGGCTGGGCAGTGAAGCAGTTAATGCCACGGGGCCGGGCCCAGGGCGAGAGAAGAAAGGCCAGACACTGCACAGGAAATCCCAGAGCCCGGGTGGGTGTGGCCTGCAGCGGGTCAGCCCCAGCATTTATTATTGATACTACACCATGGCTGGGTGGGGCCCAGCCTGGAATGCAGGGCACCTTGGCCAGGCTTTCAGCTCAGTTGGCCCATCTAGGAGTCAATCTGGAGTCACCCCTGACTGCAATGGGGGTAGGGCCGGGCTCTGAGCTCAGCAAGGGTGACCAGATAGCAAGTGTGAAAAATCAGGACAGGGTGTGGGGGGTAATAGGCACCTATATAAGACAAAGACCCAAATATCGAGACAGTCCCTATAAAATCAGGACATCTGGTCACCCTAAATTCAGCTCCCAGGAGTTAATCCGGAGTCACACAAACACACACTGTACACACCACACACACTCCCACAGCTAAGGGGGGCAGGGGGGAGCTGAGGGTGCTGGGCGGGAAGGGGTGAGGGGAATGGGGGGAGCTGAGGGAACTGGGGGGAGCTGAGGAGAGTGGGGGGTTGGGGGAAGCTGAGGGGAGCGGGGGGGGGAGATGAGCGCAGTGGGTGGAGGGGAGGGGCGAGGGGAGCGGGGGGCTGGGAGGAGCTGAGGGCAGGGGCGGCAAGGGGAGTGGGTGGGTGGAGTCCCTGATAAACTGGGATGGAAGCAATTGTGGCTCATGAATTTTTTATTGCACTGAATAAATCCTGAGAACGAGGGTTTCAGGCTGGTAGCAAATGATAGGGCTGCAGGTCGGGAGGGAAGGGCACCAGCAGAGCTGGGGGGCAAGGCTGGGCTAGCAGGGGGCTGTGGGTCAGGAGTGAGGCGCACTGGCAGAGCTGGGGGGATCCCAGGGCTGGGCTAGCAGGGGCTGTGGGTTGGGAGTGACGGGCACTGGCAGAGCCGGGGGGGGGGGGGCGATGCCCCTCCTCCCACACTGTTTGTTTCCTCCCAGCCCCAGTGGGGTAATTATCCCAGGTACTAATCAGAGTTGACAACAATCCCTAAGCTGGTTGCCTAGTTACCAGCTCAGCCAGCCCCAGGCCTGAGCACAGGACACAGGCTCCTCCCACAGCCTCTGGCCCCTCCCACGACACCTGCCGGGGGTCCCCCCCCCCTACAAACCCTGTGCACTGGAGTCCCAGCTAGGCACAGGCAAGGCGCTGCTGTGGGGAAACTCACAGCACTGGACCCCATCCGGGCACTGCGGTGAGGAAGCTTGCAGCATGATGCCTCCTCAGGGCACTGCTGCAGCGAGGAAGCTCGCAGCGTGGCGCCCCCACAGGGCACTGCTCTCTCCATGCCTACACCTGCCCTTCAGGACCTGTGAGAGCAGACAGATCCACTACAGGATATTTATAGAGACGTGGGACTCAGCACTTTGGAAAGGAATAAATAATTCGCCAGGACTCAGTGTCTTCATCACCTGAGTGCTGCGCTCCCCCACCCAAAAAATAGATCTACACCCCCACCCCCACTTTGCCTCTCAGTCCTGACCTTCAGCCCCCAGTTAGCCCAGCCCTGGGCTGTTCGCACATTGTCCTCCTGGTACCCCCAGCATCCGTGGGTGGCCTGGGGAGCACAGGCCAGGGGGGATACTAGGAGGGATCCCAGCAGTGGGGAAGCTAGGTGGCATGGGGAGTGCAAGTTGGCAGGTGGGGGCAGGGCAGGGGAAGGAGAGAAGGGATCCCGGCAGTGGGGAATGTGGGGGGCATGGGGAGTGCATGTCACGGGAGAGGAGATCAGGGAGGGACCCCAGCAGAGGGAGAGGCAGGCATCTTAGGGAATGAAGGCTGGGTGGGAGGGAGGGCGGGAGGGAGGGATCCCAGCAGTAGGGGAAGCAGGCAGCATGCAGAGCCCAGGCCTGGGGGGTCGAGGGATGGATCCTGGCACAGGGGGAGGCAGGTGGCATGGGGAGCGCAGACCAGGGGGAGATCGGGGGAGGGATCCTAGCAGTGGAGTAGGCGGTCGGTGTGGGGAGCACAGGCCGGGGAGGATTGGGGGAGGGATCCCAGCAGAGGGGGAGGTGGGTGGCATGGGGGGCACAGGCCGGGTAGGGGGATCGGGGGAGGGATTCTGGCAGTGGGGGAGGCAGGCGGTGTGGGGAGCACATGCTGGGGGGATCAGAGGAGGGATCCCGGTAGTGGGGGAGGCGGGCGGCATGGGGAGTGCAAGCCGGGGGGGATGGCAGAGGGATCCCGGCAGTGGGGGAGGCAGGTGGCATGGGGAGCACAGGCCTGGGAGGATTAGGGGAGGGATCCCAGCAGAGGGGGAGGTGGGTGGCGTGGGGAGCACAGGCCGGGTGGGGGAATCGGGGGAGGGATTCTGGCAGTGGGGGAGGCGGGCGGTGTGGGGAGCACAAGCCGGGTGGGAGGATTGGGGGAGGGATTCCGGCAGTGAGGGAGGCGGACGGCATGGGGGAGCACAGGCTGTGGGGGTGGTCAGGGGAGGGATCCTGGCAGTGGGGGAGACATGCGACATGGGGAGCGCAGGCCGAGGGGAGAAATTGGGGGAGGGATCCTGGCAATGGAGGAGGAGGGTGGTGTGGGGAGCACAGGCCAGGGGGGACGGAGGAGGGATCCCGGCAGTGGGGGAGGTGGGCGGTTTGGGGATTGCAGGCCCGTGGGGATCGGGAGAGGGATCCCAGCAGATGGGGAGGTAGGCAGCGTGGTGAGTGCAAGCCGGGAGAGTCAGGAGAGGGATCCCAGCAATTGGGGTGGGGGGCAACATGTGGGAGCCCAGGTCGGGGGGCTTGGGGGATGGATCCCAGCTGTGGGGGAGGCAGGCGGTTTGGGGAGTGCAGGCCGGAGGGGATTGTGGGAGTGTTCCTGGCAGTGGGGGAGGCAGGCGGTGTGGGGAGTGTTGGCCAGGGGGGTCAGGGGAGGGATCCTAGTAGAGCAGGAGGCGGGTAATGTGGGGAGCGTAGGACAGGGGGTCGGGGGAGGGATCCCAGCAGAGCGGGAGGTGGGCGATGTGGGGAGTGCAGGCCAGAAGGGTCAGCGGAGGGATCCCAGTAGTTGGCATGGGGGGCGACTTGGGGGAGCGCAGGCTGGGGCAGGGGGATTGGGGAAGGGATCCCAGCAGTGGGTGTGGGGGGTGACGTGGGACAGCACAGGTCAGGAGGATTGGGGGAGGGATCCCAGCAGAGAGGGGGGCGGGTGGGGTGGGGAGCGCTGGCTGGAGCAGATCAGGGGAGCGATCCCAGCAGTGGGGGAAGTGGGTGGCGTGAGGAGTACAGGCTGGGGGGGATCGGGGGAGGGATCCCTGCAGAGAGGGAGGTGGGCGGCGTGGGGAGCACAGGCTGGGTGGGAGGATCGGGGGAGGGATTCCGGCAGTGGGGGTGATGGATGACGTGGGGGAGCGCAGGTCGGGGGGGATCAGGGGAGAGGTCCCAGCAATGGGCATGGGGGGTGACATGGGGGAGCACAGCCTGGGTGGGAGGATCGGGGGAGGGATCCCAGCAGAGGTGGAGGCAGCCGATGTGGGGAGTGCAGGTTGGGGGGGATTGGGGGAGGGATCCCAGCAGAGTGGGAGGTTGGTGGTGTGGGGAGCGTAGGCCGGGGGGGATCGGGTACAGATCCCAGCAGAGGGGGAGGTGGATGGGCATGGGGAGAGCAGGCTGGTGGGGATTGGGGGTGGGAATCCAGCAGAGGGGGAGGCAGGCGGTGTGTGTGGGGGTGCAGGTCAGGGGAGATTGGGCGTGGGGTCCCAACAGAGGGGGAGGTGGGTGGGGTGGGGAGCGCAGGCCGGGTGGGATGGGGGAGGGATCCCAGTAGAGGGGGAGCCAGGTGGCGTGGGGTAGCTCAGGCCAGGGAGGGGATCGGGGGAGGGATCCCCACTCTGTGGGAGGCAGGTGGAGTGGGGGAGCGCAGGCTGGGGGGGGATTGGGGGAGGCATCCTGTCAGTGGGAGAGGCAGGTGGCGTGGGGGAGCGCAGGTCGGAGTGGGGCGGTCAGGGAGGGATCCCAGCAATGGGGGAGGCAGTCAGTGTAGGATTGCAGGCCAGGGGGTTGGGGGTGTTGGGGCAGGATCCCAGCACAGTTGGGCAGCCTGGGGGTGGAGCTCATGCTGGGGGCAGTGGATCAGGGACAGAACTCAGCAGTGGGGGTGACAGGTGGGGTCTGACCATTACCCAGCATCCCGTGGTGTGTTCTCCCCCCCCCCATCTGCTGCTCCGGGGCTGGGGTCCCTCTCCGATCCCCTGCCCCGTGCCCCGGCTCTGCCCAGTGGGCGCTGGCAGCGGGAAGGAGGCGCCCATCGAGCTGGCAGTGTCTGGGCTGTCACCAGAGCAGGGGGATCCAACCCCTGCCCGGCATCCCCCCCCAGCCCGTGGGCACAGTCCCTGCAATCCTAGCACCATCCTGCCTCCTCACCACCAGCCATACCCACTTGTCCAGTTTCCCCCTGTGCCCACCCTGGCCCTCCCTCATCCCCCTTTCCCCCCACCTGGGCTCTCCCTCACCCCAGCTCCCCTCCCTGGGCTGTCCCCTCCTTCGGCCTCCTCCCTCCCACGCTCTCCCCCACAGGCCTGGTTGGCCTCCCCCTCCTTCCCCCCACCAGCGCCTGGCCCCTGCTCTCCCCATCGCCTCCTCCCTTCTCCTCCCCCCAAGCTCCTCCACCAGGTCCCCCCCCCGCGCCCCATTCCTCCCCGTCGCAGCCAGCGCGCCCCGGTAGGAGCCTTCCCCTCCCCCCTCTTTCCTGGGAGGGGGCACCCGGATCTCCCTCCCCGCCTGCCCCCCTGTCCCTCCCGGCTGCAGGATCGGGGGCGCGGGGCCGGCGTGTCCCTACCTGGGCTCGGGGCCGGCTGCAGCGATGGAAGGCGCCGATGGTGCCCGGGGGAGGCGCGCGGTCCCGGGGAGGGATCAGGGGATGCGGGACCGGGGAGATCCGGGGCCGGGGGGCGCAGGGACCCGGAGGACGGGGGCGCAGCGCCCAAGCGCTCCGGGACTCACGCGGGCTGCTGGGCTCGGCGCTCGGCCGGGGCAGGGGCCGGGCCGGGAGGGCGGAGCCGGCTCGGTGGGTCGCTCGGTCCCTCCCCAGCCCGCGCCGGGCGCCTGCTCTCTCCGGCGGGGGAGGCGGCGGAGACGGCGGGAGTGGAGTGGTGGGGGCGGGGGAGCCTCCCTCCCTCCCTGCCCAGACGCCCGGCCCCGGGGGGCCGCTCCCAGCAGCTCACTGCGCCCGCCGCGCCGGGGAGCCACCGACCGGCCGCCCCCGGCCAGCCCCGCGCTGCGGCCGAGAGCTGGCCATGGTGCTGAGCGCGCTGGGCGGGGAGGAGGGCAGGGGTGGGCGAGGGGAAGGGAGGCGATGGAGCAGGGGGGGAGAAGATGTAATGGGGCCGGGGGTGAGGGGAGGGGAGGCGATGGGGCAGAGGGTGAGGGGGAGGCAATGGGGCAGGGGGTGAGGGGAAGGGGTTAGTGGGGAGGGCTGTGTTGTGGTACTGCAGGCGGTTGAAGTGCTGGTGGGGGAGGGGTGTTTGTGGGAGGGGGAGGCTGGTGGGCCAGAAGCTGCCGCTGACCCCCCCAGCAACACATGCAGTTCCCGCCCCATACCTCTACCACACACCCCTCCTGCCGTATGACCACACGCACCAAACCTCTGCCCCACCTCCCACCCATCTTGCCCATGCACCCAGCCACTCCCAGCTCAGCCCCGTCTCCATCAGCCCCTGCACCCCCATCCCCACACAATCCTACCCCCCCACACACCCAGCCGGTGTCAGCCAGGGTGACACAACCATGGAGATAGAATCACCAAGGACAGAGCTACACATGGCTGGGCCTGAGCCCTAAGTGTCACACACGCACACACACACACAGAGCCTACACACAGAGAAACACACAAACATCATCACACACTGTCACACACACACACTGAGAGCCTACACACATCATACACACACACAAACACAGAGCTTACACACACAGAATCACCTCCCTGTCATACACTGTCACACACACACACTGTCACACACACACAGCCTACACACACACTCTGTAACACACCCACACAGAGCCTACACTCACAGAAACACACACAGCCCATCACACATGTGCACACTCACACAGAGTCTGCACACACAAAACACACACACCATCACACTCAAATGCATGTGCGCACACCAGACACTGTCACATGCACACACACACTCACACCATCACACATACATGTGCACCCACACAAATATAGAGCCTCCACATGATGCACTGTCACATGTGCTCACACACACCATCACACAGGCACACACACCATCTCACACACACAATCCGGTCACACACACACCATCACACATGCACACACACACAGGCATGCACACATACAACCTATCACACACACACACACAACTTGTCCCACACACACCCATCCCACACATGCACACATACACCCATACAATCTCCCATCCTGCACACACAATCCTCTCCCCCCAAAACATACACACATCACCTCCAACAAGGGGCAGCAGGGACACACACACACAGCCTTCCCAGGTGGCCCAGGTAGCCCACAGCCCTTGGTATGGGGATCAGATGGGGGGACACAGGGCCTGTGTGTCTCCACCTCCCCTCCCCCAATGACATCTGCAACCCCTTGGGGTCTGGGTATGCCCCTGGGTGTCCGTCTGTGTCTATGCATCTGCCTGTTTCTGTGTGTCGATCTGTGTGTGTGTTTATGTGTGCATGTCTGTGTGTCCCCCTGTGCCTGTGTGTCTGTGTAGGTATCCGCCTATGTCTGTGCGTCCACCTGTGTCTGTGTGTCCATCTGTGTCTGTGCATCTGTGTCTGTGTGTCCGCCTGTGTGTCTGTGTGTCTGGCCTTTCTGCCCCTCCCCCTGGCCCACAGTGGGGATTAGTGCGATCGCTAGATTATCCCCTCCTGGCACCGCTCACCCAGAGGAGAGAGAAGAGACACAAGGATGGCCCCGTCCCTCCCCCACAGCAATCCCCTCCCCCACTCCTAGTCAGCCCCCCATTCACACCAACCCTTCTCCCAGCCTGCCCCACCTCCACCCCCAGCCCCTCTCCCTCAGCATCAGCTCCACCCCCTTCCCCACACATGGCCCCACACCATCCTCACGTTCGGCTCCCCCTCCTCCCCCTCCTACCACTGGCGCTCTGCAGAGGATCTAGGGGCACTTCCTAGCCATCCCTGCCCCCAGCCCCAGTTCCCCCCTCCCTCATATCAGAGATGCTCCCCAGTCTGCCCAACAGCATCCCCCTACCCTTCCCCCACCCCTACTCCTCTCTCCCAACTCCCTTCCCACCCGTGGACGCAATGCCTCTCCCTCAATCCTTGCCCCCACCCCTGCCCACCCAGCACCTATGCCGCATGGCTACAGCCCCATGCCCCCCAACCTGAGCCCAGAGAGGCTGAGGAGCCAGACTCCTGAGTTCTATCTCCAGCACTGTCCCAGACTCCCAGTGTGACCTTGGGCCAGACATTGCCCCATTCCCTGTGCCTCAGTTTCCCCTCTATATCTTGGTGGGGCCATGCCCCAGAGTGTTCAGTGAGGGGCCAGTGCAGGGGGCCCAGATGCTGCTGTGTTGGGCCTGGAGGGATATAGGGAGGCTCAGAAACCCTGACACCCTCCCACCCGGTACATCCCACCCCTCCCCTCCATGACCCTGCCCCAGAGAGACCTCTGTGGGACTCCCCACCGTGCACACCGAGCCCAACTGTGGCCTGGCCACTGCAGTGCCCAGTGCTGGGCTCCTTCTTCCCCTCACCACATGCAAGGGTTAACTCCTCCTCCCTGCCCCCCATGCCAGGGTGGAGTGGCAGAGGCCCTGGGCAGCGCAGGGTTAATCCGAGCCGCAGCTGCCAGCCCCGCTCCCCGCTGCGCCCTGTTCAGCTGCAGGAGCCCAGGGGCCTTTGATCTGGGAACAGGCAGCGGCTCTGATCTGCCTTCCGGCGCCCGCTGAGCTCAGCGGCGGGGTGAGCGGGGGAGGCCTGTCCTGTGGGCCCAGAGATCGGCTCTGCCGGTGCCCCTCACTCCTGACCCGCAGCCCCTGCTAGCCCAGCCCTGATCCCCGCCCCAGCTCTGCCGGTGCCCCTCACTCCTGACCCACAGCCCCTGCTAGCCCAGCCCTGACCCACCCCCAGCTCTGCCGGTGCCCCTCACTCCTGACCCGCAGCCCCTGCTAGCCCAGCCCTGACCCCCCCCAGCTCTGCCGATGCCCCGCAACCCTCACCCACAGCCGCTGCTACCCCAGCCCTCTGCCCTACCAGTGCCCCCAACCCTCACCCGCAGCCACTGTTACCCCAACCCTGTGCCCTACCAGTGCCCCCAACCCTCACCCGCAGCCCCTGCTACACCAGCCCTCTGCCCTACCAGTGCCCCCAACCCTCACCCGCAGCCCCTGCTACCCCAGCCCTCTGCCCTACCAGTGCCCCCAACCCTCACCCGCAGCCACTGTTACCCCAACCCTGTGCCCTACCAGTGCCCCCAACCCTCACCCGCAGCCCCTGCTACCCCAACCCTCTGCCCTACCAGTGCCCCCAACCCTCACCCGCAGCCCCTGCTACCCCAGCCCTCTGCCCTACCAGTGCCCCCAACCCTCACCCGCAGCCCCTGCTACCCCAGCCCTCTGCCCTACCAGTGCCCCCAACCCTCACCCGCAGCCCCTGCTTCCCCAGACCTGCCCCCCCAGCTCTGCCAGTGCCCTTCAACCCTCACCTGCAGCCCCCTGCTAGCCCAGCCCTTCTCCCCACCAGCTCTGCCAGTGCCCCTCACTCCCCACCTGCAGCCCCCTGATACCCAAGCCCGGGTCCTGTCCCTGGGTGAGTGCTGGGGGAAGCCTGGGGGTGGGGAGTGATGGTTTTGCAGGGTTAGCTGGGGTCTCTCCCTCCCTGACCCACCAGGTCTAGCCAGTCCCCAGAGTCTGCGTCTCACCCCCAGTGGGTGAGTGACCCCAGATGTGCTGGGCACAGGGGGTGACAGCCCTGTCCACGTGGCCTGGCCTCAGAGACCTCTTGATCTGCACGCACACACTGTATACACACACACTGCAGCACACTGATCGCATTGTACACTGTGCATGCACACATACTCATCACACACCCGCTGCACACACACATCCCATTGTACTCACCCTCTGCACACCGTGGACACTCACACACTGCACCACATCTTCCTCGGCACGCATTGCACAAACCACACACACTGCCTGTGCTCAGGAAACTACAATCCCTCATACGTAACATCCCCCCACAACCATTTGCACACACACACACACACACACAACCATTCACAAACACACTGACACATGCACACAGCCACAAATTCAGCACCAGCCACACAGATACTTGCACACTTGTGAATGCTGGCTCTACCCGCAGCGCAAGCAGGGACATGCACATGCTCGTGCACACGCACACACACACACACACACACACGAGTCCCTGTTGTGTTCCCAGATGCGGAGGGCCCCAGGCCAGAGATGCTCTCACCTGCCACATCACACTGCACAGGGTGCACTGATGGGCTGCAGGCCCCATGGCAGCTCCCCCAGCCGCCTAGGAGACAGGCTCCTTGGAGAGGCCAGGCGGGCGGGTGGGAACGCACAGAACCGTGCTAGGGAGGTCCCTGTGCCCCTGCCAGAGAAGCCCAGCTCAGCTGCCCATGGTGCCAGGGGCATCGGGGATGCCCAGTCCCCAGGGATTGGGCCCCCTCACCTGCCCCACAGGGAGATATGGCCACGGATCCCCCCCACTGGGATGGGGCCCCCGGACTCAGTGTGGGCTGGACAGATCATAGAGAGAAGAGAGTGGCAGGACTAGAGCATGGACCTGGGACCCTGGGAGTCTGTTCCCCATTTGGCTGCTAGGTGACCTTTGGCCAGTCACTTCCCTGCCCTGTGCCTCAGTGTCCCCATAGCTCTGCTGGCCTCCATTGTATAGAGCTCTGAGCTCCATGCAGGGAAGTGAGGAGAGAAGAGACCCGGCGCGCAGAGGTGCCTGGACAAGGGACAGGCAGGGCCTCTGGGGCAGGGCTGAGGATGGACTCTGGGAGGGGAGGGTCTGCTTCAGTTGTTGGGGGGCTGTATTTGTGGGGTGGGAGGATCTGGTCAGCGACTCAGCCAATCATTCCCTCTCCCCATACACTTCCTTCCCGTCTCTCACCATCCCTTCACCTGGCTCCAGGTCTCCCTGTCACACAACCCCCAAGCATTCCCCGCACCCCAGTGCCCTGCTGGGTCTCTGCCTTGGTGCAGGCCTTTGTATGTGTGTGTGTGGGGGGGTGTATGCATATGCTAGACTGCATGGCAGGTTTCCCCCTTCTCCACCCATTTGCTGTGGGAGGCTACTGGGTTGGCCGTTCCCTCCAGGGCTGGGAGCAGAGTCCAGGAGAAATGTAAGCCTGGGTGCAGGACCAGGGGCTGCTGAAGTAGGGTCCAGAGGTTACAGCAGGGGCAGGGACGGGGAGTGAGGACTCCTGGGTTCTATCCCTGGCAGTGGGAGGGCAGTGGGGTCTAGTGGTTATAGCATGGGGGGGCAGGACTTCTGGGTTCTATCCCTGGCTCTGGGAGGGCAGTGGGGTCTAGTGGGTAGAGCGGGGGAAGCTGGGAGGCAGGACTCCTGGGTTCTATGCCTGGCACTGGGAGGGTAGTGGAGTCTGGTGGGTTAGAATGGGGGAGGGGGGCTGGGAGGCAGGACTCCTGGATTCCGACCCCACTCAGACTGTTCCCTGAGTTGAGAGCCCTAGCGTGACATATGGGGAGGGGGGTCTGAGAGTGGAGCCTGACTGGCCCCAGCTCAGCAGAGATGGGAGGCTGCTTCCATCAGACCGGCCCCTCCCCACACTTCCATCTGCCCTCCCCACCTGGCCAGCCAGTAACTCAGCCCCTCCCGCATCCCTTAGCAGCTGCTGCCCCATTGTGGCTCATGGCCAGGGGCAGGCGGGCTTGGGCTGTGCTGAGCAATCTGGCTTTCTATACGCACAGCCCCCCCATCCCTCACCTCCACCCCCCATTTCCTGGCCTGGGGAGCGCACATAGGCCTAGATTGACTTCTGTATGGGGGCAGCTCCAGTCAGGCCACCAGGGCTGCGTGTAGGGGGGCAAATTGCGAGCTTGTCCGAGACCTGTAGGGCTGGGCCGGCAGAGGGTCACCGCTGTGCTGGGCGCCTGTCCTGGTATCTGTTGAGATCTTGCACAGTTAAGCAGAGGGTGAGGGGAATTTAACCAGTGTAACGATGTTGGTTTTGGTGGGACCCAACTGAGAGTGTCAATTCAGGACAAATTGCATAAAGCAGGGCAGTTACAGCCCAAGGCTGAGGTTCCTTTGCATACCAAGGCAAACCAAACCAGCCAAACAGAAAAGACTTCAGTTTTAGCCCACTGGCTAACCACAAGTCACACAAGCAATTCCCATAGCCCTGGTCTACACTAGGAGTTGAGGTCGAATTTAGCAGCGTTAAATCGATTTAACCCTGCACCCGTCCACATGATGAAGCCCTTTTTTTCGACTTAAAGGGCTCTTAAAATAGATTTCCGTACTCCACCCCCGACAAGGGGATTAGCGCTTAAATCGGCCTTACCGGGTCGAATTTGGGGTACTGTGGACTCAATTAGACGATATTGGCCTCTGGGAGCTATCCCAGAGTGCTCTATTGTGACCGCTCTGGACAGCACTCTCAACTCAGATGCACTGGCCAGGTAGACAGGAAAAGGCCCGCAAACTCTTGAATTTCAATTTCCTGTTTGCATGGTCACCTGCAGCTTGCCACGCTGGGCAGAGCTCATCAGCAGAGGTGACCATGCAGAGCTCATCAGCAGAGGTGACCATGATGGAGTCCCAGAATCGCAAAAGAGGCTCCAGCATGGACCGAACGGGAAGTATGGGATCTGATCGCTGTATGGGGAGAGGAATCCGTGCTATCAGAACTCCGTTCCAGTTTTCGAAATTCCAAAACATTTGTCAAAATCTCCCAGGGCATGAAGGACAGAGGCCATAACAGGGACCCAAAGCAGTGCCGCGTAAAACTTAAGGAGCTGAGGCAAGCCTACCAGAAAACCAGAGAGGCAAACGGCCGCTCCGGGTCAGAGCCCCAAACATGCCGCTTCTATGATGAGCTGCATGCCATTTTAGGGGGTTCAGCCACCACTACCCCAGCCATGTTGTTTGACTCCTTCAATGGAGATGGAGGCAACACAGAAGCAGGTTTTGGGGACGAGGAAGATGATGATGATGAAGTTGTAGATAGCTCACAGCAAGCAAGTGGAGAAACCGGTTTTCCCGACAGCCAGGAACTGTTTCTCACCCTGGACCTGGAGCCAGTACCCCCCGAACCCACCCAAGGCTGCCTCCCAGACACGCCAGGCGGAGAAGGGACCTCTGGTGAGTGTACCTTTTAAAATACTATACATTGTTTAAAAGCAAGCATGTTTAAGGATTAATTTGCCCTGGCATTTGCGGCTCTCCTGGATGTACTCCCAAAGCCTTTGCAAAAGTTTTCTGGGGAGGGCAGCCTTATTCTGTCCACCATGGTAGGACACTTTACCACACCAGGCCAGTAGCACGTACTCGGGAATCATTGTAGAACAAAGCATTGCAGTGTATGTTTGCTGGCGTTCAAACAACATCCGTTCTTTATCTCTCTGTGTTATCCTCAGGAGAGTGATATAATTCATGGTCACCTGGTTGAAATAGGGTGCATTTCTTAAGGGGACATTCAGAGGTGCCCGTTCCTGCTGGGCTGTTTGCCTGTGGCTGAACAGAAATGTTCCCCGCTGTTAGCCACAGGGAGAGGGGAGGGACTAGTCATGTGGTGGGGGGAGGCAAAATGCGACCTTGGAATGAAAGCACATGTGCTATGTATGTAATGTTAACAGCAAGGTTTACTGTGAAAGAGTGTACCCATTGTTCTATAAAATGTGTCTTTTTAAATACCACTGTCCCTTTTTTTTTCTCCACCAGCTGCATGTGTTTCAATGATCACAGGATCTTCTCCTTTCCAGAGGCTAGTGAAGATTAGAAGGCAAAAAAAACGCACTCGTGATGAAATGTTCTCTGAGCTCATGCTGTCCTCCCACACTGACAGAGCACAGACAAATGCGTGGAGGCAGACAATGTCAGAGTGCAGGAAAGCACAAAATGACCGGGAGGAGAGGTGGCGGGCTGAAGAGAGTAAGTGGTGGGCTGAAGAGAGGGCTGAAGCTGAAAGGTGGCGGCAGCGTGATGAGAAGAGGCAGGATTCAATGCTGAGGCTGCTGGAGGATCAAATTAATGCGCTCCAGCGTATGGTTGAGCTGCAGGAAGGGCAGCAGAAGCACAGACTGCCGCTACAGCCCCTGTGTAACCAACCGCCCTCCTCCCCAAATTCCATAGCCTCCTCACCCAGATGCCCAAGAATGCGCTGTGGGGGCCTCTGGCCACCCAGCAATTCCATCCCAGAGGATTGCCCAAGCAACAGAAGGCTGGCATTCAATAAGTTTTAAAGTTTTAAACTTTTAAAGTGCTGTGTGTCCTTGTCCTTCCCTCCTCCACCACCCCTCCCGGTGCTTCTCTCCTCCACCACCCCTCCCAGGCTACCTTGGCAGTTATCCCCCTATTTGTGTGATGAATGAATAAAGAATGCATGAATGTGAAGCAACAATGACTTTATTGCCTCTGCAAGTGGTGATCGAAGGGAGGAGGGGAGGGCACTTAGCTTACAGGAAAGTAGAGTGAACCAAGGGGCGGGGGGTTTCATCAAGGACAAACAAACAGAACTTTCACACCGTAGCCTGGCCAGTCATGAAACTGGTCTTCAAAGCTTCTCTGATGCGCACCGCGCCCTCCTGTGCTCTTCTAACCGCCCTGGTGTCGGGCTGCGCGTAACCAGCGGCCAGGCGATTTGCCTCAACCTCCCACCCCGCCATAAACGTCTCCCTCTTACTCTCACAGAGATTGTGGAGCGCACAGCAAGCAGTAATAACAGTGGGAATATTGGTTTCGCTGAGGTCTAACCGAGTCAGTAAACTGCGCCAGCGCACTTTTAAACATCCAAATGCACATTCTACCACCATTCTGCACTTGCTCAGCCTGTAGTTGAACAGCTCCTGACTACTGTCCAGGTTGCCTGTGTACGGCTTCATGAGCCATGGCATTAAGGGGTAGGCTGGGTCCCCAAGGATACATATAGGCATTTCAACATCCCCAACAGTTATTTTCTGGTCTGGGAATAAAGTCCCTTCCTGCAGCTTTTGAAATGGACCAGAGTTCCTGAAGATGCGAGCGTCATGTACCTTTCCCGGCCATCCCACGTTGATGTTGGTGAAACGTCCCTTGTGATCCACCAGAGCTTGCAGCACTATTGAAAAGTACCCCTTGCGACTTATGTACTCGCCGGCTTGGTGCTCCGGTGCCAAGATAGGGATATGGGTTCCGTCTATGGCCCCACCACAGTTAGGGAATCCCATTGCAGCAAAGCCATCCACTATGACCTGCACATTTCCCAGGGTCACTACCCTTGATATCAGCAGATCTTTGATTGCGTGGGCTACTTGCATCACAGCAGGCCCCACAGTAGATTTGCCCACTCCAAATTGATTCCTGACTGACCGGTAGCTGTCTGGCGTTGCAAGCTTCCACAGGGCTATTGCCACTCGCTTCTCAACTGTGAGAGCTGCTCTCATCTTGGTATTCATGCGCTTCAGGGCAGGGGAAAGCAAGTCACAAAGTTCCATGAAAGTGCCCTTACGCATACAGAAGTTTCGCAGCCACTGGGAATCGTCCCAGACCTGCAACACTATGTGGTCCCACCAGTCTGTGCTTGTTTCCCGGGCCCAGAATCAGTGTTCCACGGCATGAACCTGCCCCATTAGCACCATGACGACTGCATTGCCAGGGCCTATGCTTTGAGAGAAGTCTGTGTCCATGTCCTCATTACTGTCATCACCGCGCTGACGTCGCCTACTCGCCTGGTTTTGCTTTGCCAGGTTCTGGTGCTGCATATACTGCTGGATAATGCGTGTGGTATTTAATGTGCTCCTAATTGCCAAAGTGTTCTGAGCGGGCTCCATGCTTGCCGTGGTATGGCGTCTGCACAGAAAAAAGGCGCGGAACGATTGTCTGCCATTGCTCTGATGGAGGGAGCGGCGACTGACGACATGGCTTACAGGGAATTAAAATCAACAAAGAGGGTGGCTTTATATCAAGGAGAAACAAAAACAACTGTCACACAGAATGGCCCCCTCAAGGATTGAACTCAAAACCCTGGGTTTAGCAGGCCAAAACAAATCTGTTCTATTTCTTGTTTTGATCCACTCCACCTATCTTTTACAACTTTGGCTGGCAGCAGACAGTGCAGAAGGGCTGCAAGCCATCCACATCTCTTGGCTGCTCGGCAGAAGATGGTACAATAGGGCTGCTAGCCATCCTCATCTCCTGCCTGCCCGGCAAAAGATGGTACAATAGGACTGCTAGCCATCCATATTGCCTGCCTGCTCACCAAAAGATGGTAGAATAGGACTGCCTGCAGGACTAAAGAGAGTGACCTGGTCGAGTCACTCCTAATGTAGTCCCTGCACCCATGTGTGGCCAGGAGCACCTCGGACATGACAATGACGGCTACCAGTCCTATTGTACCATCTGCTGCCACAAGGTAATGGGTTGCTGCTGCTGCTGTGTAGCAATGCAGTACCGCGTCTGCCAGCACCCAGGAGACGTAGGGTGACAGTGAGCTGAGCAGGCTCCATGCTTGCCGTGGTGTGGCGTCTGCACAGGTAACTCAGGAAAAAAGGCGCAAAACGATTGTCTGCCATTGCTTTCACGGAAGGAGGGAAGGAACGGGGGCCTGATGACATGTACCCAGAACCACCCGCGACAATGTTTTTTGCCCCATCAGGCACTGGGATCTCAACCCAGAATTCCAATGGGCAGCAGAGACTGCAGATACTGTGGGATAGCTACCCACAGTGCAACACTCCAGAAGTCAACGCTAGCCTCGGTACTGTGGAAGCACTCCGCCGAGTTAATGCACTTAATGCACTTAGAGCGTTTTGTGTGGGGACACACACAATCAACTATTTAAAAACGATTTCTAAAAAACCGACTTCTATCAATTTGACCTAATTTTGTAGTGTAGACATACCCTTAGACACTCCAGTTTCCCAGTATCAACACCAGTGCCACTCGTTATGGGGACGAATGGTTATGAAAACCAATACCCCAGTAAAAGAAAAAACGTTCTCTCGATCCAAAGGACCAAGCCCCAGACCCAGGTCAATATACAAATCAGATCTTACCCACAAATCACGCTGTTGCCAATCCTTTAGAATAAAAAAGAAAGACGAAGTGGGACCGCTAAACACAGAGGATGGAGTGGAGGTTAAAGATAATCTAGGCATGGCCCAATATCTAAACAAATACTTTGCCTCAGTCTTTAATGAGGCTAATGAGGATCTTAGGGATAATGGTAGCATGACAAATGGGAATGAGGATATGGAGGTAGATATTACCATATCTGAGGAAGAAGCGAAACTCAAACAGCTTAATGGGACTAAATCGGGGGGCCCAGATAATCTTCATCCAAGAATATTAAAGGAATTGGCACATGAAATTGCAAGCCCATCAGCAAGAATTTTTAATGAATCTGTAAACTCAGGGGGTTGTACCGTATGGCTGGAGAATTGCTAACACAGTTCCTATTTTTAAGAAAGGGAAAAAAAGTGGTCCAATAACTACAGGCCTGTTACTTTGACATCTGTAGTATGCAAGGTCTTGGAAAAAATTTTGAAGGAGAAAATAGTTAAGGACATTGAGGTCAGTGGTAAATGGGACAAAATACAAAAGGTAGATCGTGCCAAACTAACCTGATCTCCTTCTTTGAGAAAGTAACAGATTTTTTGACAAAGGAAATGCAGTGGATCTAATTTACCTAGATTTCAGTACGGCGTTTGATATGGTGCCACATGGGGAATTATTAGTTAAATTGCAAAATATGGGGATCAATATGAAAATTGAAAGGTGGATAAGGAATTGGTTAATGGGGAGACTACAGCGGGTCCTACTGAAAGGTGAACTGTCAGGCTGGAGGGAGGTTACCAGTGGAGTTCCTCAGGGATTGGTTTTGGGACCAATCTTATTTAATCTTTTTATTACTGACCTCAGCACAAAAAGTGGGAGTGTGCTATAAGTTTGCGGATGATACAAAGCTGGGAGGTATTGCCAATTTAGAGGAGGACCGGGATATCACACAGGAGGATCTGGATGACCTGGTAAACTGGAGTAATAGTAATAGGATGAAATTTAATAGTGAAAAGTATAAGGTTATGCATTTAGGGATTAATAACAAGAATTTTAGTTATAAGCTGGGGACGCATTAGAAGTAACGGAGGAGAAGAACCTTGGAATATTGGTTGACCACAGGATGACTATGAGCCTCCAATGTGCTATGGCTGTGAAAAAAGCTAATGCAGTCTTGGGACGCATCAGGCGAGGTATTTCCAGTAGAGATAAGGAGCTGTTAGTACCGTTTTACAAGGTGATACCTCACCTGGAATACTGTGTGCAGTTCTGGTCTCCCATGTTTAAGAAGGATGAATTCAAACTGGAACAGGTACAGAGAAGGGCTACTAGGATGATCCGAGGATGGAAAACCTGTTTTATGAAAGGAGACTCAAAGAGCTTGGCTTGTTTAGCCTAACCAAAAGAAGGCTGAGGGGAAATATGATTTGCCCTCTATAAATATATCAGAGGAATAAATACCCGGGAGGGAGAGGAATTATTTAAGCTCAGTACCAATGTGGACACAAGAACAAATGGATATAAACTGGCCATCAGGAAGTTTAGACTTGAAATTAGATGAAGGTTTCTAACCATCAGAGGAGTGAAGTTCTGGAACAGCCTTCCAAGGGAAGCAGTGGGGGCAAAAGACCTATCTGGCTTCAAGATTAAACTCGATACGTTTATGGAGGAGATGGTATGATGGGATAACATGATTTTGGCAATTAATTGATCTTTAACTATTCATGGTAAATAGGCCCTGTCAAGGTTCCTTCCCCACTCTGAACTCTAGGGTACAGATGTGGGGACCTGCATGAAAACCCCCTAAGCTTATTTTTACCATCTTAGGTTAAAACTTCCCCAAGGTATAAACTATTTTCCTGTTTCCCTTGGACTTTATTGCTGCCACCACCAAGTGTCTAACAGATATATAACTGGTAAAGAGCCCACTTGGAAACGTCTTTCTCCCCAAAATCCTCCCCAAACCCTACACCCCCTTTCCTGGGGAAAGCTTGATAAAAATCCTCACCAGTTTGCATAGGTGAACACAGACCCAAACCCTTGGATCTTAAGAACAATGAAAAAAAGCAATCAGGTTCTTAAAAGAAGAATTTTAATTGAAGAACAAGTAAAAGAATCACCTCTGTAAAATCAGGATGGTAAATACCTTACAGGGTAATCAGATTCAAACCAGAGAATCCCTCTAGGCAAAACCTTAAGTTACAAAAAGACACAAAAACAGGAATCTACATTCCATTCAGCACAGCTTATTTTATCAGCCATTTAACCAAAACAGAATCTAACACATATTTAGCTAGATTACTTACTAAGTTCTAAGACTCCATTCCTGCTCCGTTCCCGGCAAAAGCATCACACAGACAGAGAACCTTTGTTTCTCCCCCATCCAGCTTTGAAAGTATCTTGTCTCCTCACTGGTCATTTTGGTCAGGTGCCAGCGAGGTTATCCTAGCTTCTTAACCCTTTACAGGTGAAAGGGTTTTTCCTCTGGCCAGGAGGGATTTTAAAGGTGTTTACCCTTCCCTTTATATTTATGACAGGCCCAATGGCCCGTGATGGAATGTTAGATGGGGTGGGATCTGAGTTACTACAGAGAATCCTTTCCTTGGTATCTGGCTGGTGAATCTTGCCCACATGCTCAGGGTTCAGCTGATCGCCATATCTGGGGTCAGGAAGGAATTTTCCTCCAGGGCAGATTGGAAGAGGCCCTGGGGTTTTTTCGCCTTCCTCTGCAGCATGGGGCATGGGTCACTTGCTAGAGGATTCTCTGCACCTTGAAGTCTTTAAAGCATGATTTGAGGACTTCAATAGCTCAGACATAGGTGAGAGGTTTATTGCAGGAGTGGGGGGAAGGGGGGGTGAGATTTGGTGGCCTGCATTGTGCAGGAGGTCAGACTAGATGATCATAATGGTCCCTTCCGACCTTAATATCTATGAATCTATGAAAAGGAAAAAGATATAGATGAGAGCTAGAATTGGTTCAATGGAATCAATTATATACAGTAATGGCAAAGTTCTTGGTTCAGGCTTGTACCAGTTATGGAACAAACTGCAGGTTCAAATCAAGTCTTTGGAGTACATCCACAGCGGGAATGGGTCATTCAGTCCTTTGTTCAGAGCTTCAGTCTGTAGCAAAGTCCTTCCAGAAGTAAGAAGCAGGATTGAAGACAAGATGGAGGAGATGCATCAGCCTTTTTACAGTCTCTTGTCATGTGGTCTCTGCTTTCTTTGTCCCAAAGACAAGCTACCCAGCACATGGCATAGAAAAACCTTAGTGTTCTGTCCATAGGCAGGTCCCTGAATACCTTGCTGAGTCTCAAGGAGTACGTGCCTTCTCTCAATGCGTCTATTCTACAGCTGATGGTCCTTAATGGGCCATCAATCAGGCTAGGCAGTGCTGACACCAAATTGTCTGGGGTGTCCCCCAGAAGCATAGCATAAGTTTAAACTACAGAAAGTATAGAGCCAATACTTATAACTTTAAATACAAAAATGATACATGCATATAGACAGCATAATCGTAACCAGCAAACCATAACCTTGTCTTAGACACCTTATTTGACCCCCTTTATACAAGATTTTGTGCCACTTCAGGACCTTGGTTGCAACAATGATCTATATGGTGCCAGTTCAGATTAATAACATCACAACCAGGGCCATGGGGTACGTTTGGGGCTGCCTCACTCCAGTGTGTGGGTTTCCTGTTGACTCAGAGTAGGCCCCCCTTTGGAGGCCAGGTGAACTGCCAGCTGTGCCCCATGGGGAGAGACAGGAGCAGTGGCTGGGTGCTGCGGGGAGAGGCCACTGCTTTCCAGGAGGGGAGACTGAGGGTAACGGGGCAGGGGGCCTCCCCGGCGGGGCCATGACTCAAGCTGTTCAGGCGTGGACAAACCTTCACATTGTGCCTCCCCCCACCCACCACCACCACTATGAACATATACAATTTTGGGGGGACAATTAAAAATCAGCCCCCCCAAAGCCCCAGCCCGTGCTATCACAGCTGCCCAGGAGGTTTCCTCACAAATGTCTCAGGTTCTCTGCATAATCAGGGGAATTGCGTGGGCACCCAGCTGTGCATGCTGACTGGGCTTGCGGTTAAGGCATTGGATCGGGACTCAATAAACATGGGGACAGTTCCCAGCTCTGCCCCGATCTGGGTCACCATGTGTCTGTGCAGAGCCCATCACAATGGGGCCCTGATCTCAGATGGGAACTTCCCATGCTAAGAAAGAATGAGCTGTGTATCTCAATGTTAATTTCAAAGTTAAATACCCTTTATGTAGACTTAGGTTGGTTCCGGGGAAAAATGAAACAAGTTTACAAATAAAGTTTGCTGTTTAAACATTTAAGCTTTGGAGTTTTTCCGGCTGATAATACTGAGTAATAGTTGCATCTCCACAGGAAAGTCTGATTGTGCCTGGTTCCCTGACTGTAGCCAAAATACGTTCAAATACTGCAATAAAATATGCTTTTTAAAAAATAAGTAAGTTCTAAGCCCTCAGTAAAATAGGTTCGTTTCAGTAATAACTACTTTGGGCAGATGTTTTAAGGCACAATACAAAAGTCAGAGGATCACCAACCGCCAAAAGCAGGCACGATCTAACTCTGTTCAGCATTGCCATGTATATTAAACCAAGCAGCTATTTGAAAGCAAGGAAATCCCTGGGAAAACATCCGTAACACTGTCCCTTTGCAAGGAAATTCCTGGTTAAAAACCCTTAACTCTGCCCCTTTGAAGACAAAGGAATTTAACACCCTTAATTTTGCTCGTTTGAACACAAGGGAATTCCCAGCCAAAAATCCTTAACTCTGCCCTGGCATGATCAGAAGTTCTATAAGACTGCCCTGTCTTTTCCCCATTTTGGGTGTTACTGTACGTGTTGTCCTGTCCATCTCCACGGTCTTTCTGTGCCCTGGAGGCAGTATGGTGAGCTGCGTCCCAGAGGTCCAGAGCAAGAAGAAGGGGAAGAGATGTTCCCGGGAACAGCCAGTGAAGGTGAAGATGTGCGCCATGCCCTCAGCGTTGTAGAAGGCCAGGCTTGCCTGCTCGCAGTCCAGGTGCACCCGGACCATCCTGGGTGCTGACTCCAGCTGCAGCGGTGTCTCAGGGCAGGTGAGAGCACTCCACTCCCCCTCCTGGCACTGCAGGGCCCAGACCCCCACGTCTGGGGACAGCTGAAACGCCCCCATGCTCTCCATGGAGCCCTGGGCTGCCCCGATGGCCCAGTCTCCCCACTCGCCCACCTCCACGTCCCAGTAGTGTTGCCTGGCTGCAAAGCACTGGGAGGCCAGGACGCAGGGAAGGGGGTCGAATCTCCGGTCACTCTTGGGGACGTCTTGCCAGAGGATGCCACACGTCACACTCCTGCCATCTGCCGAGAGCACCAGGAAGGGGTTGGCAGTGCTCTGGTCCAGCGTCACCTCTGCTGCCGAAAGGGACACTATGGACAGATGGATACAGGTGCTAGGGCAAGACACCGCAGTACCTCCTCTCTGCTCAGCTCCTCAAGTCTCTCGCTATGGGGCCTAGTGGGTAGAGCACTAGGATACCTGGGTTCTATTCCCAGCTCAGGCCTGCTGGCTGACCTGGAGCCAGTCACTTCCCTTCCCTCCCCCTCGTTTTCCCCAGCTGTAAAATGGAGCTAAGCATGATTATTACCAAGAGCCTTTGGATCTTTTTCTGACCCAAGTAGTCAACCTCTTTTGGGAGGACCCCTGAATGGGACACAGGATCCACCAGGGCTGGTGGGAAATTTTCCATGGGAACAGTTTTTGTCTGGAAAAATTGGGCAACAGGGGATGGATCACTTGATGATCACCTGTTCTGTTCATTCCCTCTGGGGCACTTGGCATTGGCCATCGTCGGAAGACAGGATACTGGGCTAGACAGACCTTTGCTCTGACCCAGTATAAACCATTCTTATGTTCTAAAACTCTATGCCTGCTTTCTGTGGACAGAGTGGATGCTTTGTTGAAAAAACAGATGCTCCAAAACTAAAATATTTTGGCCAAAAAAACAGACAACGTTCACCCCAAATCCAGAACGTTTTGGCCTCAAAACCAGTGTTTGCCCTCAAAACCAGTGTTTGCCCAAAATATTTTGGCCCCAAGCCAGATCATTTTAATCTAAAATGCAGAATACTTTGGTCAGAAGCCAAATAATTTTCATCCAAAAACCAAACTAGGGTGATTTTCAGCTATAATGTTTCAGGTTTTGAAGTTTTGATGGAGAGTCGGAATTATCCACAGAAAGTACAAACAAAAATGAAAAAAAGAGAAAAATCTTTCTTCTTGGATTTTTCCATGGGAACAGACCCCTCTTTTCCACCCAGCCCTGTGCCCAGGAAGGATCTCACCAGGGCCATCTACAGAGGTCACTGCATCTCCATGCCCTTGCTGGGGAAAGCTGAAGGATATCGCAGTGGTGTCCTGTGCTTTATATTACCCAGCGTCTGAGTGCGGCTAGCAGAGCTCCCGAGGCACTTGTCCCCTGGTCTCCAGGCAGCCTGTGAGCACAGCCAATCCACCGCAGGGCCGCCTGATCACCCGTGGATAGCAGCCCGCCAGCAACATCGGATCTCAGGCTGCTCAACCCATGCATCCCCAGCTGCGATCTCTCCTGGGCCAGACCTGCTCCCAGCCTTGCCCACTGTCCTGCCCAGTCTGCTCCATTCCTGACCCTTGGCCCTGCCTCTGACCAAAAGCACTGTTTCTAGCCACTGACTCCAGCTCCAGCCACAAGGCCTGGCTGCCCATGCCCTAGTTCGTAACAACCCTCCTCATGGTCCTAGCCTGGGAAAGCCATTGTCTAAGCTCAGCCGGGAATCTCAGATCCAAGCTTTTAGTGTGATGACTGTGGTCAAGTCTTTTAGGCCCAGCTCCTCAAAGGTACTTAGGCACCAAAGGGAGTTGGGCACATTCGAGGATCTGTTCCTTTGAGCCCTACCTCTGGCCTGTGATAGTCAATACATGGAAGACAGGGAGGGGGCTCAGAGACAGTAGGAGTCAAAACCATGTGAGTACCGGAGATAAGTAGAAAACTTTTTTTTTTTTTTACCTTTATCAAGAAATTGTCTCCATTCTGCAATGATAAAAAAGGAGGTCACAATTAGCTGGGGAAGCAGTGAGAGCAGATGAAACAAATCCCATCCAAACTTTTGGGTTTTTGAAACAAAACTCCACCATTTTGTGGGGAGGGATAGCTCAGTGGTTTGAGCATTAGCCTGCTAAACCCAGGGTTGTGAGTTCAATCCTTGAAAGGGCCATTTAGGGATCTGGGGAAAAAATTGGGGATTGGTCCTGCTTTGAGCAGGGGGTTGGACTACATGATCTCCTGAGGTCCCTTCCAACCCTGATATTCTATGATTCTCCCCAATGAAAGTTTTCATTTTGTTCAAAATTCTCCATATTTTTTTAAACACAAAACCACAATTTTTTAAAGTAAAGAAACAGTTTTGGTTTGCAAATATTTTCAGTAGTTTGCTAAAAAAAACACTAGGAAAATTTCTATGAAAAGTTTTAAAAAAATCTTTTGAAACTTTACTGAGGGAAATTCATTCCCATTTGCTCAGTAGCCCTATACTGAACCACAGCTCGCACACTCATTGGGCTGGAGTCTGATTCCAGCAATCGGAGAAAACTGGGCAAGGAGGCCAGACCCCCAGCTGGTGTCAATCGACTGTAGCTCCATTTGGATGAACATAATCACAGCAATTGGCCGCAGCTGTGGGTTTGAACCTCACCTCAGTCCCCAGAAAAATCATGGAGCATGTCCTCAAGGAATCAATTCTGAAGCACTTAGACGAGAGGAAAGTGATCAGGAACAGTCATCATGGATTCACCAAGGGACAGTCATGCCTGACTAATCTAATTGCCTTCTGTGATGAGATAACTGGTTCTGTGGATGAAGGGAAAGCAGTGGACGTGTTATTCCTTGACTTTAGCAAAGCTTTTGATACAGTCTCCCACAGTATTCTTGTCAGCAAGTTAAAGAAGTATGGGCTGGATGGATGCACTACAAGGTGGCTAGAAAGTTGGCTAGATTGTCGGGCTCAACGGGTAGTGATCAATGGCACCATGTCTAGTTGGCAGCCGGTATCTAGCAGAGTGCCCCAAGGGTCGGTCCTGGGGCCGGTTTTGTTCAATATCTTCATTAATGATCTGGAGGATGGTGTGGATTGCACCCTCAGCAAGTTTGCGGATGACACTAAACTGGGAGGAGTGGTAGATACGCTGGAGGGTAGGGATAGGATACAGAGGGACCTAGACAAATTGGAGGATTGGGCCAAAAGAAATCTGATGAGGTTCAACAAGGACAACTGCAGAGTCCTGCACTTAGGACGGAAGAATCCAATGCACCGCTACAGACTAGGGACCGAATGGCTAGGCAGCAGTTCTGCAGAGAAGGACCTAGGGGTGACAGTGGACGAGAAGCTGGATATGAGTCAACAGTGTGCCCTTGTTGCCAAGAAGGCCAGTGGCATTTTGGGGTGTATAAGTAGGGGCATTGCCAGCAGATCAAGGGACGTGATCGTTCCCCTCTATTCGACATTGGTGAGGCCTCATCTGGAGTACTGTGTCCAGTTTTGGGCCCCGCACTACAAGAAGGATGTGGATAAATTGGAGAGAGTCCAGCGAAGGGCAACAAAAATGATTAGGGGTCTGGAACACATGACTTATGAGGAGAGGCTGAGGGAACTGGGATTGTTTAGTCTACGGAAGAGAAGAATGAGGGGGGATTTGATAGCTGCTTTTAACTACCTGAAAGGTGGATCCAAAGAGGATGGATCTAGACTATTCTCAGTGATAGCAGATGACAGGACAAGGAGTAATGGTCTCAAGTTGCAGTGGGGGAGATTTAGGTTGGATATTAGGAAAAACTTTTTCACTAGGAGGGTGGTGAAAGACTGGAATGCGTTACCTAGGGAGGTGGTGGAATCCCGTTCCTTAGAAGTTTTTAAGGTCAGGCTTGACAAAGCCCTGGCTGGGATGATTTAGTTAGGGATTAGTCCTGCTCTGGGCAGGGGGTTGAACTAGATGACCTCCAGAGGTCCCTTCCAACTCTGATATTCTATGATTCTATGATCCCACGGTGGGTGCCACCCCCTGCACATCTCTCTCTCATCTCTCCCCACCTCAGCTGACCCTGACCCTAGGCAGCATCTTTGCTTTCCCCACTCCAGCCTCTGAAGCATCTCTGATCCTTCACCCTCTTCCAGGTCCCTCAGCTTCCTTCCTGGCTATGTGGGTGTGTGTGCAAAACCTGGCACAACGTGGCTCTGATCTCGGTCATCGTGTGTCTGTGCAGAGCCCGTCATGATGGGGCCCTGATCTTGGTCACCATGTGTCTGTGTAGCGCCTGGCACAACAGGGCCCTGATCTCAGTCACTGTGTCTGTGCAGCACCCAGCACAACGGGGTCCTGATCTTGGGTGGGATCTCTCGGTTCTGCCCTGATACACTATTACGTGATGGGTGCTGAGGCGATGTTATAGAGACACAAGTTACCGTGTGCTGGAAATACTCACCACGCTCTTTGGACACCTCCCCTGGAAGAGAAAGCAAGAGGTGAGGCTGTGAGCAGGAGCGACACTCAAGGGGGATTTCCTGCGCCCTGTGTGGCTCATCTCTATCGTCCCACTACGGCTGTTTCTCCCTCACCTCCCACTGAGCACATATGCCATTCCCATCCCATTCCCACCTCCTGGGATAGACTGAGAGGCGCCTGTGGCTCTGGGGGAACGTATGTGCGTCCTAGAGGGGGCAGCTAGGGAGAATCCATTGGCCCAGCCCCCAGTGGGTGTCCATTTGCACCCTCTAGGAATGAATTCTTAGCCCGGTCTGTGCTCCCGGAAACCCTCCAGAAAGTGCCTCATTGCCAGGAGGTCGTATAGGCCGAGCAAGCCTGAGAGAGACACATGACTGGCCAGGGAGAGTGCAGGGACTGGCATGCCTGATGGCCAGTTTCCCTGGGATCCGTGGTGCTGGACAGGGCTTAGGCACAATCATTTGGGCTTATCTCTCTCCTCCTTCTCAGCTTTCCCCCGATTAAGCCAAAGAGGCAGCATGGGCCGATGGTTAGAGCACTGAACAGGCCATTAGAAGTGCTGATTTCGGTTCCTGGATTTGCTGCTGAACTGCTTGGAGAGCTTGGGAAAGACACTGCTCTCTGCCTCAGTTTCCCCTCACACCCTTTGTTTATTTTGACTCTTTATTTTATTTTGCTCTGTAGGGGAGGGAGACCGTCACCGTGTGTCTTTGCAGTGCCTGGCCTGACAGGGCCCTGATCGCGGTCACCGTGTGTCTGTGAAGCACCAGGCATGACGGGGCTCTGATCTCAGTCATTGTGTGTCTGTGCAGCGCCCAGCACAACGGGACCCTGATCTTGTTTGCACAGGGATGACTTCCACCTTCCAGGAAAGAAGTAGTTTGTATGGAATTTTCTGTCTGTAACCCACACATTCCCTTAGAAAAAAGTATTGGCCACTCTGTGAAACACATTCCCTACTGCACTGTCTGGAGCGAGATTGTTACCTTTGAGTACCTGGAGCTTTCGGAAGAGATAAACAGCCAAGGGCACGAGGAAGAGACATACTGGTAGAAAGATGAGAAAGGCCCACATTTCCGGGGCATGCCTGGGGAAGAGCCCTGAGGGAGAACACACATTGCAACTTCTCAGAGGAGCAGCAAGAGCACTCCTAAGCACTTTGCTGGGAAAGGCGAAGTCAGTGGAGGTACTGAGGGCTGAGAGCCAGATTTTGAGCTCAGCTCCCGTGGGCTAATCTGGAGTCACCCCCCAAATGCACTGGGGGCAGGGCCAGATTCTGATCTCAGCTTGCCTTGAGTCAGTCTGGAGTCACTCCCCAACTGCAATGAGGACAGGGCTGGATTCTGATCTCAGCTCCACTGGGGTTCATCCAGAGTCACCCCTGCCGGCACTGGGGGCAGGGCTGGATTCTGATCTCAGCTTCCCTGGGGTCAATCCAGAGTCACCCCCTGTCTGCAATGAGGCCAAGCCATGTGGATAAGCATCAGGGAGGAACCTGAGGTGTGCGGGCAGCCCACCTGTGATACGAATAGTCGTCTCTCTCTCTGGGCTGGAGAAGCCGGCTTTGATGGTGCAGGTCAGTGCTGGGTCCGAGCTCTCAGTCACCACCAAGGAGCTGGAGACGTTGAATAGGCCGTTGTCACTGCACGGTTTCTGTTCAGAGCTGGGGCTCAGGGTCTCCCCACGGCCATTCCTCCAGAGCACGTGGGGCTCCGGGTACCACCCCGCAGAGAGACACAAGACCCACACCCCCCAGTCCTTGTACCCAGCCATGTGCAGGACAGGGTCTGAGCCAGAGCCTGGGGGATGGAGAATCAGAAGCAAAAAGTTAACACGGTAAGAATGATTAACACATCTGTGATAGCAGTGATCTCAAAGCACTTTACGAAGCCAGGGATATGCCCCATTGACGCCAATGGAGCTGCGACCCATTGACCCCAGCTGGGGATCTGTCCCCATTGACTCTCCTGGAGCTACAGCCCATTGACCCCAGCTGAGATCTGGCCCCATTGACTCCAGTGGAGCTATGGATGATTGACACCAACTGGGAATCTGGCCCATTGACTCTCATGGAGCTATGGTCCATTGACCTGAGCTGCAGATCTGGCCCCACTGATTCCAGTGGAGCTACGGACAATTGACACCAGCTTTGGATCTGGCCCCACTGACTCTAATGGAGCTACAGCCCCCTGACCCCGGCTGGGGATCTGGCCCCATTGACTCCAGTGGAGCTACGTACACCGGCTGGGGGTCTGCCCCCCACACTTTTAAGCCTTTGATTCTGGGAATGGCAATTCTAAAGGCTGCACTCTGGGGAGGCATCCCAGGGAATTTTAATGGGAGCTGGGTACCCAAATCCCCAGGCCAACTGTGGAAATCTCCGCTTCTGAATCTGCAGGTGAAATGCAGCAGGAAGTGCACGGGTCCGAGGACGTGTCACAATCCCCCATTGCACTGCGACGCCTAGTGTTCCCATGGGAGCGAGCCGCACGCAGTCGGAGCTGCTCACCCGTCACGCTGAGCTCCAGCAGGGCCGTGCTGTAGTGACTGGGTGACTGGACCTCGCACAAGTGCTCCCCTTCGTCTGATGGCTGGACGTCCCGGATCCTCAGGGAGACGTTCCCATGGGCCAGGCCCTGGGTGATGAGCTCCGTCCTGCCCTGGTAACCCGTGCCCTGCACCTCGCTCCTGTTCGGCCAGTAGACGTGGACGTCCTGGCCCAACTGGGGCCGGCTCCATTTCACCTGCATGGCCTGGGCGCTGAGCGCAGGGGAGAGGTGGCAGGGCAGCAGCACAGTGCCCCCCAGTGGGGCGGAGATGGGGCTGGCGGGACCCAGCACATGGAATGATTCTGGGGGAGAAACAGTGTCTGGTCAGAGAGCATGGGAGGGAGAGGGGGCTGATGGTCAGTGAGTCCCCACCAAGGGGTGACTGGCTTGACGGGCTCAGTTCCCAGCTCTGCCACCAATCCCTGGTGTACCTGCGGGCCAGTCACCCCATTCCTCTCTGCCTCAACGCCCTTGCTGGGAAACGGGGATAACGATCCAGGCGTCTTTAGAGGCACTGTGGCCAAGTTGCTAGAGTGCTGGCCTGGGAGGCAGGAGTCCTGGGTTCACTCCTGGCTCTGCACTGGCCTGCTGAGTGAATGTGGGCAAGGAACTTCCCTGTCCGTGCCTCAGTTTCCCCAGGTGTACCGTGTGGATAATGATACTGGTCTCTTCTGCAAGACACCCTGAGATCTACTGATGTAAAGTGCTAGATAAGAACTAGATGTTATTATTAGAGCATTTGCTCTTTGGGGCAGGGCATTGTGTGTCTGTGCAGCAACGGGATCCTGATCTCGATCACTGTGTGTCTGTGCCTCGCCCAGTGCGATGGGGCCCTGATCTCGGTCACTGTGTATCTGTGCCGTGCCAGACACTATGGCATCTCTAGGTGCTACTGTAACAGAAATTACCTCCAATGACACTACATCAAAAGAACACTAGGTAGCTAATCAAGCATTCAAAAGTCAGGAGCTGTCAGATTTCTGGAGGTTTGAACAACCTCAACTCTGCTCCCCTTTTGGGCGTATCCTATGTGCTGAAGAAGTGTAAAACCAGCATGTAAGTGTGTTATTACAGACCAACCCCAGAAAGAGGAGGTCTAGCTACAGCTGTGATGTGAAATAGATTTAACTGGACCTGCGGGTGTGTGTTTGCATGTGTTCATGCTCTTAAACCAATTTAAACTTGGCTCTTAGCCACGTAGCTCACACTCATCAATTTCCAGGCCTGAGGCCAACTGGGAGAACTAGTGGGAAGCCACCAGAGAGTTGCCCATACTGGTGATAGGGCCAGTTAAACTAGAAAGCTTTTAACCCATTTGCGTTGGTGAATCGGGTGTAGACGAGCCCCAGTAGAGGGTGGTGCGTGTATCTCGGGGCGCTGCCCCCTGTTAACCAACAGGTCATCTTCTCTAGCACCCAACACCTTGTGAGGGTTCGAGCCACCCATGGCTCGGTGGGCACTGGCCACCCGAGTTGTTTTGTGCCCTGTGCTACCGATGGGATGTGGAACTAAGATGCAATAGTTGTGAAATTGCACAATTTGTTCTGGTTTGGAACAGACTGGATCACATCCTGACGGTGTCCCCTTTGCACACACGCCAATCTCACCTGGGGCTGCCATCCCAATGCCCAGGAGGAGGCAGAAGGCAACTGGTATGGCCTGATTGCAGCGTTGGGTGCTCTCCATCCTGTGGGCCTCTGGGAGATGTCTCCCGGCACCGCCACAGAACATTGGTCACCGTGCAGAGGGGGCATCAGGCTCCGGGCTCCTCATCCGCATGGGACGTGGGAAGGCTAAACACCCGTGAGCCCCCCAACAGGTCAGTTCTTCAACCAAAAGCTTTCTCCTTGAAACAACAGGGCCTCCTGCAAAATCAGCATTTTCTCCTAAGAAATTATTTTCGCTTTCCACAGGAAATAAAACTGTCAGCACCAAAACCTGCGAGGAAAGAACCCCCTCCTCCCCGCGTTTACCTGGCTTTTCCACAATGTGTTTTGCTTGGAAATGGCAGAAAAAAAGCCCAGCTTTTGGCTGCTTTTCAGACTTTTCCCCCTCCCTAGTACAGAAGGAAAGAAAGAAGAAATGTTCAAGTGAAAGTCACCCCGCACTGCGTCCCAGCCATTAATTGTCTCCCTCTCTGAGCTGGAGGAAGTGACACACAGTAACATGGCGGTAAAAATAATTCAGCAGGAGAGAAACTAGTTAATTAACTCATTAAAACGTGGGGAAATGGAGAAATCGCCCTTTCCTCCCAGGGGCTGGTGAATAATGTATCAACAAAGCACAGGGGCGGGAACTGGGGGGGGGGGGCTGCCGCACCCCCTGGCCCGAAGTGGTTTCTCAGGGTTTACAATTTGGTTCCATAGCTCTCAGCACCCCCACTGGACACACTGTTCCAGCGCCACTGCAACAAATCGTTTCCGGTCGTTGTCCCCCGGAGCCCCCCATTTTCTGGGCAGCGGTCCCCCCTTTCTTTGCCTGACAGAAGGGCTCCCGCAGTCCTACCGGCGGAGGGGGGGCTGGGAAGCAGGGGTGCCAGCTGTCCGGGTCGTCTCAGAATCTCCCCTTTCTGGAAGCAGCTGGCCCAGGAAGTGTGTCCGGGTGCTCAGGGTCAGGAGCAGGCGGGATGTCCTGGGGTTTGTGAACACGAGACCCGGACGGGAACCAGGCGGAGCATTTTGGAGAGGGCCCCGACACCGCCCACTCCGCTGCAGGGCAAGGAAATTCCCCTCCCCCCCCGGGGCGTTCCCAGCCTGGCCACTGAGCCCCGCCCCGGGACAGCCAGACAACGCATGGCTGGGGCTGGGCTGCACAGCCGGGCTGCACCCAACGGACTCTGCCCCCTCCCTGCCCCCCAGCGGTGCCAACGCTGGGTTTCAAAACCAAGGGCCTGTTTTCTAGCCTCCTCCCCCCGCTAGGATTATGACCATTAATGAGAACACCGAGCAGCTGGGACTATGGGGGTGGGGGCGCTGAGAGCCACAGAGCAAGCTGTGAACCCTGTGTACGATGCAGCACTTTCCCCTTCCCCAGGGGCTTTTCTTGCTGCTTTCTGCAGCGCTCGGCAACTCCCGCTCTTCTTTTACAGAGATGACGAAATAAGGGGCGCCCCTTGTAATAAGGGACTGTTGGCAACCCTAGGTCAGACCCACAGTCTGGTACTGCCCCCCTTGCCACCCGACATTAGATCAGTGGGTCCAGCCAGCTGGTATCTCACCCTCCGCTTCCACAGAACAGATCAGTGGGTCCAGCCAGCCTGGTGTCTAGTTTCCAACAGTGCCAGCTGTGCAGTGGCAGGTGTAACAGCCCGGTGACGGGGCTCTAGCAGGATAAACCACCCATGTGGGTTAATTCCTTCCTCGCTCCCCAGCATTAGACAGCGTCTCTGTCTGTGGCTCTCCCCCGCTGTTTGTTACAGCGCCGCTTTCCTCCCGCCTGGCTGTTCTCCTTATCCTTATCCAGGCAGCCATCCACTCCTCTCTCGGACACGAGCCCTGCTAATCTCACAGTGACACGCGGTAGCAGGGAGTCCCACCGGCTAACCGTGCGTGACAGAGGGAAAAGTAAAGGAGGACTTATGGCACCTTAGAGACTAACCAATTTATTTGAGCATGAGCTTTCGTGAGCCACAGCTCACTTCATCGGATGCATAAAAGTGGAAAATGCAGTGAGGATGTTTTTATACACACAGCTCATGAAAAAATGGGTGTTTATCACTTCAAAAGGTTTTCTCCCCCCCCCCCCCCACTCTCCTGCTGGTAATAGCTTATCTAAAGTGATCACTCTCCTTACAATGTGTATGATAATGAAGGTGGGCCATTTCCAGCATAAATCCAGGGTTTAACAAGAACGTCTGAGGAAGGGGGGGGGAAGGGGGTAGGAAAAAACAAGGGGAAATAGGCTACCTTGCATAATGACTTAGCCACTCCCAGTCTCTATTCAACCCTAAGTTAATTGTATCCAATTTGCAAATGAATTCCAATTCAGCAATCTCTGGCTGGACTCTGGTTTTGAAGTTTTTCTGTTGTAATATCGCAACTTTCATGTCTGTAATCGCGTGACCAGAGAGATTCTCCGACTGGTTTATGAATGTTATAATTCTTGACATCTGATTTGTGTCCATTTATTCTTTTACGTAGAGACTGTCCAGTTTGACCAATGTACATGGCAGAGGGGCATTGCTGGCACATGATGGCATATATCACATTGGTAGATGTGCAGGTGAATGAGCTTCTGGTAGTGTGGCTGATGTTATTAGGCCCTGTGATGGTGTCCCCTGAATAGATATGTGGGCACAGTTGGCAACGGGCTTTATTGCAAGGATAGGTTCCTGGGTTAGTGGTTCTGTTGTGTGGTATGTAGTTGCTGGTGAGTATTTGCTTCAGGTTGGGGGGCTGTCTGTAGGCAAGGACTGGCCTGTCTCCCAAGATTTGTGAGAGTGATGGGTCATCCTTCAGGATAGGTTGTAGATCCTTGATAATGCGTTGGAGGGCTTTTAGTTGGGGGCTGAAGGTGATGGCTAGTGGTGTTCTGTTATTTTCTTTGTTGGGACTGTCCTGCAGTAGGTGACTTCTGGGTACTCTTCTGGCTCTGTCAATCTGTTTCTTCACTTCAGCAGGTGGGTATTGTAGTTGTAAGAATGCTTGATAGAGAACTTGTAGGTGTTTGTCTCTGTCTGAGGGGTTGTAGCAAATGCGGTTGTATCGTAGAGCTTGGCTGTAGACAATGGATCGTGTGGTATGGTCTGGGTGAAAGCTGGAGGCATGTAGGTAGGAATAGCGGTCAGTAGGTTTCCGGTATAGGGTGGTGTTTATGTGACCATCGCTTATTAGCACTGTAGTGTCCAGGAAGTGGATCTCTTGTGTGGACTGGTCCAGGCTGAGCTTGTTGGTGGGATGGAAATTGTTGAAATCATGGTGGAATTCCTCAAGGGCTTCTTTTCCATGGGTCCAGATGATGAAGATGTCATCAATATAGTGCAAGTAGAGTAGGGGTATTAGGGGACGAGAGCTGAGGAAGCGTTGTTCTAAGTCAGCCATAAAAATGTTGGCATACTGTGGGGCCATGCGGGTACGCATAGCAGTGCCGCTGATTTGAAGGTATACATTGTCTCCAAATGTGAAATAGTTATGGGTGAGGACAAAGTCACAAAGTTCAGCCACCAGGTTTGCCGTGACATTATCGGGGATAGTGTTCCTGACGGCTTGTAGTCCATCTTTGTGTGGAATGTTGGTGTAGAGGGCTTCTACATCCATAGTGGCCAGGATGGTATTTTCAGGAAGATCACCAATGGATTGTAGTTTCCTTAGGAAGTCAGTGGTGTCTCGAAGATAGCTGGGAGTGCTGGTAGTGTAGGGCCTGAGGAGGGAGTCTACATAGCCAGACAATCCTGCTGTTAGGGTGCCAATGCCTGAGATGATGGGGCGCCCAGGATTTCCAGGTTTATGGATCTTGGGTAGTAGATAGAATATCCCACGTCGGGGTTCCAGGGGTGTGTCTGTGCGGATTTGATCTTGTGCTTTTTCAGGGAGTATCTTGAGCAAATGCTGTAGTTTCTTTTGGTAACCCTCAGTGGGATCAGAGGGTAATGGCTTGTAGAAAGTGGTGTTGGAGAGCTGCCGAGTAGCCTCTTGTTCATATTCCGACCTATTCATGATGACAACAGCACCTCCTTTGTCAGCCTTTTTGATTATGATGTCAGAGTTGTTTCTGAGGCTGTGGATGGCATTGTGTTCTGCACGGCTGAGGTTGTGGGGCAAGTGATGCTGCTTTTCCATTATTTCAGCCCATGCACGTTGGCGGAAGCACTCTATGTAGAAGTCCAGTCTGTTGTTTCAACCTTCAGGAGGAGTCCACCCAGAATCCTTATTTTTGTAGTGTTGGTAGGAAGGTGTCTGTGGATTAGTATGTTGTTCAGAGGAGTGTTGGAAATATTCCTTGAGTCGAGACGTTGAAAATAGGAGGGAAAAGTGAGAGCCAGCCACCCCATCTGCTCAGGCTGCATTTTGAATGTCTCCCCCTTCCATTTCCACCGACCCGTCTCCTGGCTGGGAGCAGCCAGTCTTGGGCATCACTCATTATCTTGGGGTCCTCTGGCGGGCCCAGGGAAAGGGGATTTCTGAGCACTCCCAAATTAGATGGGCAGATTGGAGGTATCAGGGCAGTGAATTCTCACACCCCTGGGGTGTGTAAATGGAGACTAGATCTTGTACTAGGTTTTAGCCCTGGGGCAATTCCTCTCCCCTCCAGGACCCCGGTCAATATCCTCAAGGCAGGTGCTATAGTGCTGGATGCATCTACCTCTCCCACTGTCCTGCAAAGCACCACCACACTCTCAGCTCCATTCCCTGTGGGCTGCCCCTGGAGCAGGGGCACGGGCAGCACTGCCCCCTTGGGATTGGATCCCGACGGCCCCTGCCCAGTAGAATTTTGAGCCTTTGCTGCAGCAATGGGCGTGGTATCTCACTCTCTTGGTGGCAATCACCAAGGGCTATGGACTTTGTGCCAGGGCTGGGATGGTGGAGGGTTGTGGGAAGGAGACGGCTGCTAGCTAGCAAGCTCCAGCTCACTTACAGAGCAAGCTTGGAAGCTCTGATCAGAGGGATGCTGACTCCAGTGGAGTGACGCTGATTGTCCCCAGCTGTGGATCTGACCCCATTGACTCCAATGGTGCTATGGCCCATTGACCCCAGCTGGGGATCTGGCCCCATTGATTCCAATGGAGCTACGGCCCATTGATCAAAGTCTAAAATAGAGAAAGAACAAGTCAAAAGTTACTTAGACAAGTTAGATGCCTTCAAATCACCAGGGCCTGATGAAATGCATCCTAGAATACTCAAGGAGCTGACTGAGGCAATATCTGAGCCATTAGCAATTATCTTTGAAAAGTCATGGAAGATGGGAGACATTCCAGAAGACTGGAAAAGGGCAAATATAATGTCCATCTATAAAAAGGGAAATAAGGACAACCTGGGGAATTACAGACCAGTCAGCTTAACTTCTGTAATCGGAAAGATAATGGAGCAAATAATTAAGCAATCAATTTGCAAACACCTAGAAGATAAAAAGGTGATAAATAAGAGTCATCATGGATTTGTCAAGAACAAATCATGTCAAACCAACCTGATAGCTTTCTTTGACAGGGTAACAAGCCTTGTGGATAGGGGGGAAGCGGTAGATGTGGTATATCTTGACTTTAGTAAGGCTTTTGATACTGTCTCTCATAACCTTCTCATAAACAAACTAGGGAAATACAACTGAGATGGAGCTACGACAAGGTGGGTGCATAACTGTTTGGAAAATCGTTCCCAGAAAGTAGTTATCCATGGTTCACAGTCATGCTGGAAGAGCATAACGAGTGGGGTCCCGCAGGGATCAGTTCTGGGTCCGGTTCTGTTCAATATCTTCATAAATGATTTAGATAATGGCATAGAGAGTACACTTATAAAGTTTGCGGACAATACCAAGCTGGGATGGGTTGCAAGGGCTTTGGAGGATAGGATTAATATTCAAAATGATCTGGACAAACTGGAGAAATGGTCTGAAGTAAATAGAATGAAATTCATTAAGGACAAATGCGAAGTACTCAATTTAGGAAGGAACAATCATTTGCACACATACAAAATGGGAAATGACTGCCTAGGAAGGAGTACTGCAGAAAGGGATCTGGGGGTCATAGTGGATCACAAGCTAAATATAAGTCAACAGTGTAATGCTGTTGCAAAAAAAGAAAACATCATTATCAGGAGTATTGTAAGCAAGATATGAGAAGTAATTCTTCCGCTCTACTCCGCGCTGATTAGGCCTCAACTGGAGTATTGTGTCCAGTTCTGGGCACCACATTTCAGGAAAGATGTGGACAAATTGGAGAAAGTCCAGAGAACAAAAATGATGAAAAGTCTAGTAAACATGACCTATGAGGGAAGATTGAAAAAACTGGATTTGTTTAGTCTGGAGAAGAGAAGACTGAGAGGGGACATGATAACAGTTTTCAAGTACATAAAAGGTTGTTACAAGGAGGAAGGAGAAAAATTGTTCTTAACCTCTGAGAATAGGACAAGAACCAATGGGCTTAAATTGCAGCAACTGTCAGGGTGGTTAAGCACTGGAATAAACTGCCTAGGGAGGCTGTGGAGTCTCCATCATTGGGGATTTTTAAGAGCAGGTTGGACAAACACCTGTCAGGGATGCTCTAGATCAGTGGTTCCCAAACTTGTTCCACCGCTTGTGCAGGGAAAGCCCCTGGCGGGCCGGGCCCATTTGTTTACCTGCTGCATCCGCAGGGAGCTGTGATCGCTCGAACCTGCGGACGCGGCAGGTAAACAAACCAGTCGGGCCCGCCGGGGGCTTTCCCTGCACAAGTGGCGGAACAAGTTTGGGAACCACTGGTCTAGATCATATTTAGTCCTGCCATGGGTGCAGGGGACTGGATGACCTCTCAAGGTTCCTTCCAGTTCTCTGATTTTATGACCCCAGCTGGGGATCTGGCCCCATGACTCCAATGGAGCTATAGCCCACTGACACCGGCTGTAGCCCCATTGACTTCAGCTACATTGGAATACAAGCCCCACTGCATGGCTGAAGCTGGCCTGGGTCAGCTGAGTCGGGCTCACAGGGCTTGGCTTCGGAGGTTAAATGTTGCTGTGTAGATGTTCAGGCTTGGATTGGCGTCCTGGCTCTGGGATCCTCCCTGCTTGCATGGTCCCAGGGGCCAGGCTCCAACCCCCGCCTGAACGTCTACACAGCAACTTTTAGCTCCGCAGCCTGAGCCCCACAAATGTGAGTCAGCTGCTCTGGGCCAGCCATGGGTCTTTTATTCCAGTGTAGATGTCCCTTGGTGGGCCTCACTCCATGGCTGGGCTAGTACAACCCATGACTGGGAATGTTTCAACCCACCCAAAAAGGTGTCGTCGTTGATGTTTTCCATGGGGAATTTTGGAATGAGGCCCTTTTCCTGTTGTGTTGAATGGCGGTTTTCATTTGGGTTTGTAAAATATTTTAGACTTTGGGGGGGTGGTTCTTCCCAGGATTCCCCACCTCTCCTGCCACTGAATGTAAGAGCCCAAACGACTCACTTAAAACTTTCTTTGATTATCTTTCCCCTGTCTTTTTGCAGACAGCATCTAGTGTCACAGAGTCTGGTCTGTGTCAGGGGCTCCCAGGCACTGCCATGCTACAAACACAGCCATAAATAATAATCATGTAATAGCTGGGCGGCAGGGGTGTTCTTTATCTTTGTCCATTCTGTACCAAACTTCTCCAGCTTTGGAAAAGTGACAGAGCAGCAAAAAGAAGAGAGAAACTGGGTGCAGACCCGCTGCAGTCTGGGTACTGAATCCCCTGTTACCTGGGCACCTGGCCAGCATTCCCGCTAATTTTTCCCAGCCATGTGTAGAATGAATTTTGTTATGTGCACCAATATGGAGGTGATGTGTGAAGGTGATGGGTTTGGAGTGTGGGAGGGGGCTGAGGGCTGGGACAGAGAGTTGGGTACAAGGCGTGCGGGCTCTGGGGTGGGGTTGGGGATGAGGGCTTTGGAGGGTTCTCTGGGCTGGGATTGAGGGGTATGGAGGGTGGGTGGGGGATCAGGGCTGGGGCAGGGGGTTGTGGCACGGGGAGAGGCTCAGGGGTGCAGGCACTGGGCAGCGCTTACCTCAAGCGGCTCCCAGAAGCAGCAGCATGTCCCTTCTCTGGCTCCTACCCAGAGGCATGGCTAGGCAGCTCTGCACACTGCCCTGTCCGCAGGCACTGTCCCTGAAGCTCCCATTGGCTGTGGTTCCTGGCCAACAGGAGCTGCAGAGGGCAGCACTTGGGGAGGGGGCAGTATTCAGAGTGGAGCCTCCTGGCTGCCTCTACACATAGGAGCTGGAGGGGGGCCATGCTGCTGCTTCCGGGAGCCGTGTGGAGCAGCCCCAGACCCTGCTCCCTGGCTGGAGTGCTGGAGCGGGGCAAGCCCCAGACCCCGCACCCCAGTGGGAGATCGAGGGCCGGATTAAAACAGCTGGTGGACTGGATCCAGCCCTGTGGTAGAGACTTGTCCATGCTTCAGGGACTCATGCACCTCAGCCAGGATTTGCAGTGACACTCAAATAGCATTGTCCAAAGAAGTCGGGTTTATTGGTCAGCTGGACACAGCCTAAGAAGTCCTTAGGTTAGCACAGAGAACTGAACATTAAAGCATAGACCTTTCTGGTCAGCCAAGAGCCCAGCCAAGCTGTAGTGAACCCCCATGGTCAAGCTCCATTTGTCTCCCCCTCTGACCTCTTTAGTCAGACATCAGGTGAGCAGCCAACTTATACCCACACCTCCCCACGCTTCAGTCCTCTGTTCTCCAGCTGGTGGATGTTGCTCAGCTCCCTGCAGAGATGGAATCCATCTCCCTCTGGGTCCTTGGATGGTAGGTGCCAATGTCCTGGTGACTGGATTTGCCACGGTCTTCCCAGATACTCCACTGATATGGGGACTGAGGCCCAGACAGCCGGGCGACACCCACACCTATGTCTCTTAGCCTGCCCTGAGAGCAAACAGCCTTTTTCCCCCACTGGGCAACAATGCAACATGGAGGGGAAACTGAAGTACAAAAAGGTGTCATAAAAATATCACAGACGATTTCCACTTTGTCAGAGGTGGATGTTACCTTTGCGTGTGATGAAATTTGCTTTTCTTTTTTGAAGAACAGGTTTATTTCCATTCACGTAGTGTGAAAACTGCCTTTCAGCAAGGGATCCTCACTAATAAAACATGGCCAACAGCCCATACTGACACAACATGCGTCTTCCCCCCCACACCCCAATTGTGGTGGCTGGTGTGATGCATTGGCAGGTTTGCATGTGCAGAGATCTGGCTGGGAGAGGCTCAGGAACATAGTCTAAGGGAGGTCCCTACAGACCAGACCCAGAAGAATGGGTAGATCTTCCCCGTAAAGAGGGCAGTGAAGGCGTGGAGGGGGGCCATGGTGTCAGCATCATAGAAGCACACAACCCCTCCTTCATAGTCCAGATACACTCTGATCTTGCCAGGGCTCTGCAGCAGGTCCAGCGGGCTCCATTCTGCAGTGACTACCCGGTATTGGCCCCTGGAGAGCTGGATGGCCCATGTGCCTTGCTTGGGGCTGAAATTGAACCATCCCTTCCTGCTGACAGACTCCCTGGTGACACCCAGAGCCCAGCCCCCTGTGCTGGCCACCTCCACATCCCAGTAATGCGTCCCCAACTCATAGCCATCGGAGCCCAGCACGCACGAGTAAACGTCGAATCTCCCCAGGCCATTAGGCAGTGATTGTCTTGTACCTATGTTCTTTAGGCTTTTCCTGTCTGCAGACAGCTCCAGACTGGGGTGAGCTGTTCTTGGGTCCAGGGTCACGTCCGCTAGAGACAGACAGATGCGGGACCGGGGGTGGGGACAGTTTCAGGGAAGGCAGTTTGCTCATTTCAAATACTTAAATTGGTACAGCTGGAGAATGAGACGTTTTAAAGCAAAACTCCAGCAAAAGCTGGGAGTCAGGGAGAAACATCGCCTAGGAGCACGGTGCACCCTGCTTAAACCACAACTCTCCACGCCCCTCCCAGAGCTGGAACAGAACCCAGGAGTCCTGACTCCCAGCCCCCACTTTCCCATATCTATTAGACACCTCCCCCCTCCCATGGCCAATGTTAGAACCCAGGAGTCCTGACTCCCAGCTGCCCACTCATAACCCACTAGACCCCACTCCCCTCCCAGAGTTGGGGATAGAGCCCAGGAGTCCTGACTCCCAGTTGCCCACCCATAACCCACTAGACCCCACTTCTCTCCCAGAGTTGGGGATAGAACCCAGGAGTTCTGACTCCCAGGTGCCCACCCATAACCCACTAGACCCCACTCCCCTCCCAGAGTTGGGGATAGAGCCAGGAGTCCTGACTCCCAGCCCCCACTTTTTCTTAACTACAAGACTACTCTCCCCTCCCACAGCCAATCTTAGAACCCAGGAGTCCTGACTCCCAGTTGCCCACCCATACCCTGCTAGACTTAACTCTCCATTTTGGATTTACCGGCTTTGAGAAATGCTTCTTTCCAACCTGAAATGAGAAGAGAACATTAGGCCAGGGCAGAGCTGCCTAGCTAAGTTACATATAGTCTAGAGATCAAATCCACACTCACTTGGTCTACCGTGGCTTCCCTCTGTGGACACAAAGAGACAGCACGTTATCAGGGGCCTGGGTTCCAAACCTGTTCATTTCTCGCTCTGGGCCCAGCATTAAACCCACCCCGCTGGGAGAACCAATGCTCAGAGATACCCGGGGCAGCCTAGGTCTGCCCACCTCCCTTGTCCCATCAGAAGAACCTCCTCGACCCAAACAAAACCTTCAGTTCCGGATTCGAGCCTTTTTGAACTTATTTTTGTATACCTGAAATTCAAGGCAGTTCTGAGAGGAGAAATCCGCGCGGATCACATCGGGAAGGTCAAGGATCAGGGGGTAGCTGTGTTAGTCTGTACCTGTGCTACACAGCGTCGCTGTCCGTCCTGGTGCAGCCGTGCCACCAGCCACCGGTGCTCCGGTGCAGCACAGTAAGGGGGCAGGGAGCAGGGGGGGAAGGGGGCTGGATAGAGGGCAGGGGAGTTCGGGGGTTGGTCAGGGGCTGTGGGTGTGGATAGGGGTCAGGGCGGTCGAAAGGCGGGGAACAGGGGTTCCAGGGGGGGCAGTCAGGAAGGAGAGGAGGGGTTGGATGGGGCGGCGGGGGGCAGTCAGGGGCAGGGGTTCCGGGGGTGGTCAGGGGACAGGGAGCATGGGGGGTGGATAGGGCAGGGGTCCCAGGGGTGCCAGTCAGGAAGGACGGGGGGGGTTGGATGGGGCAGCGGGGGGCAGTTAGGGGCAGGGGGTCCGGGATCGGTCAGGGAGAAGGGGTGGTTGGATGGGGCAGGGGTCCCAGGGGGCAGTCAGGAAGGAGGGGGGGGTTGAATGGGGCGGGAGATCCGGGGATGGACAGGGGACAGAGACCGGGGGGTGTGGATGGGGCAGGGGTCCCTGGGGGCCGTCAGAGAATGGGAGGGTTGGATGGGGCAGAAGTCCCGGGGGGCCATCAGGGGGCGAGAAGCAGAGGGGATGGTCAGATAGGGGGTGGGGGCCGGGCCATGCCTGGCTGTTTGGGGAGGCACAGCCTCCCCTAACTGACCCTCCATACAATTTCAGAAACCTGATGCGGCCCTCAGGCCAAAAAGTTTGCCCGCCCCTGCCCTAGGGGACCCACTCACTGCCTCTCTGGGCGTAATACCCCAGCCCCAGATTTGCCAGGGCTTTTGCCTTCCCTGAGCCGCTTGCGCCGGCGCCACCAGAAACCTCGCCGGGTGGAGCCTGATTCAAAGGAGTCATTACCCAGTCTGAGTTGACATGGCCCAACCCCCAGGAATGGCTGACGGTGAAGAAGAAACTTACTTAGCAGTGTGTACATGGCACCTGTAAAACAAACGGAGAAACACATTCACCGACAGGGCACTGGCCACCTGAGGGTGCTGTTAACTCTCAAGACAGCAGGGACCATCTCTTCCGGGGTGTCTGTGCAGCGCCTGACACAAGGGGGCACAGATCTCAGGTGGGGTATCTAGAGGCTACTGTGGTACGCACATAGATGATGACTGGGGGTGCTCCGGGGCTCAAGCACCCACGGAAAAAAAATATACCCACAGACCGTGGCCCTGCCCTGAGGCCCCACCCGCACTCCACCCCAAGGCCCCGCCCCCACTTGGCCTCTTCCCCCGTGGCCCCGCCTGTGCTGCACCTCTTCCTGCCTCCCCACTCGCTCCCCTCTGCACTCTCCCCCCGTCACTTGCCCTCACGGCAGGAGAGCAGACAGGCGTGGGCGGGAGGCATTTGGGGGCGGAGAGGAGTGAGTGGCGGTAGGCAGGCGGGGGGACACTCGGGGGAGGGGCGGAAAGGAGCGAGTGTTGGTGGGAGGCACTCGGGGGCGGAGAGGAGCGAGCAGTGGGTGGGCGGGCAGGGGGACACTTGGGGAGGGGCGGAGAGGAGTGAACGCAGGTGGGAGGCACTCGGGGGTGGAGAGGAGCGAGCAGTGGGTGGGCGGGCAGGGGGACACTTGGGGAGGGGCGGAGAGGAGTGAACGCAGGTGGGAGGCACTCGGGGGTGGAGAGGAGCGAGCAGTGGGTGGTCGGGCAGGGGGACACTTGGGGAGGGGCGGAGAGGAGTGAACGCAGGTGGGAGGCACTCGGGGGTGGAGAGGAGCGAGCAGTGGGTGGGCGGGCAGGGGGACACTTGGGGAGGGGCAGAGAGGAGTGAACGCAGGTGGGAGGCACTCGGGGGTGGAGAGGAGCGAGCAGTGGGTGGGCGGGCAGGGGGACACTTGGGGAGGGGCAGAGAGGAGTGAATGCAGGTGGTAGGCACTCGGCGGCGGAGAGGAGCGAGCAGTGGGTGGGCGGGCAGGGGGACACTTGGGGAGGGGCAGAGAGGAGTGAACGCAGGTGGGAGGCACTCGGGGGTGGAGAGGAGCGAGCAGTGGGTGGGCGGGCAGGGGGACACTTGGGGAGGGGCAGAGAGGAGTGAACGCAGGTGGGAGGCACTCGGGGGTGGAGAGGAGCAAGCAGTGGGTGGGTGGATGGCGGGGACGCTCGGGGGAGGGGGTGGAGAGGAGTGAACGCAGGTGGGAGGCACTCGGGGATGGAGAGGAGTGAGTGGCAGGCAAGAAATACTCAGGGGAGGGGATGGAAAGGAGCGAGCAGGAAGTGCTTAGGGGCAGAGAGGAGTGAGTGGTGGTGGGTGGATGCGGGAGACACTCAGGGGAGGGGGCAGAGAGGAGTGGCCAGGAGGTGCTCGGGGTAGGGGGCGGAGAGGAGCGAGCAGCGGGTGGGCAGACACTTGGGAGGGGCGGAGAGGAGCGAGTGCGGGCAGGAGGCACTTGGGGGTGGAGAGGAGCAAGTGGTGGGAGGGCAGGGGGACACTCGGGGGAGGGCGGAGAGGAGTGAGCGCGGGCAGCAGGCACTTGGGGGTGGAAAGGAGCAAGTGGCAGGAGGGCAGGGGGACACTCGGGGGAGGGGGTGGAGAGGAGTGGGTGGGAGGTGCTCAGGGGTGGAGAGGAGCGAGCAGTGGGTGGGTGGACAGAGGGATACTCAGGGGAGGGGGCAGAGAGGAGCGAGCAGCGGGTGGGCAGACACTTGGGAGGGGCGGAGAGGAGCGAGTGCGGGCAGGAGGCACTTGGGGGTGGAGAGGAGCAAGTGGTGGGAGGGCAGGGGGACACTCGGGGGAGGGCGGAGAGGAGTGAGCGCGGGCAGCAGGCACTTGGGGGTGGAAAGGAGCAAGTGGCAGGAGGGCAGGGGGACACTCGGGGGAGGGGGTGGAGAGGAGTGGGTGGGAGGTGCTCAGGGGTGGAGAGGAGCGAGCAGTGGGTGGGTGGACAGAGGGATACTCAGGGGAGGGGGCAGAGAGGAGTGGGCTGGAGGCTCCTGGGGGAGGGGGCGGAGAGGAGTGAGCGCGGACGGGAGATACTCAGGGATGGAAAGGAGAAGCACCGTGTGGGCGGCAGGGGGGAAGCACTCCAGGGAGGGGGCGGAGAGGAGTGGGTGGGAGGCACTTGGAGGCTGAGAGGAGTGAGCAGTGGTGGGTGGATGAGGGGACACGGGGGAGGAGGTGGAGAGGAGCGGGCATAGGCTGGAGGCACTTGGGGGTGGAGAAGAGAGAGTGGCGGGTGGGCAGGTGGGCGGGGGGACACTCGGGGGAGGGGGCGAGAAGAGTGGGCAGGAGGCACTTGGGGGAGGGAGCAGAGAGGAGCAAGCATGGGCAGGAGGCACTTGCGGGTGGAGAGGAGTGAGCAGCGGGCTGGCGGATACTCGAGGGAGGGGGTGGAGAGGAGTGGGTGGGAGGCGCTCGGGGGAGGGGCGGAGAGGAGCGAGCGGCAGGTAGGCTGACATTAGGGGGAGGGGCGGAGAGTAGCCAGGGCAAGCGGGAAGCGCTCAGGGGCGGAGAGGAGCGAGCGGTGGGTGGGCGGGCGGGCAGGGGGTCACTAGGGGGAGGGGGCGGAGAGGAGTCGGTGGGAGGCGCTTGGGGGAGGGGGCGGAGAGGAGCGAGTAGCAGGTGGGTGGACATTCGGGGAAGGGGCAGAGATGAGTGAGCGTGTGTGGGAGGCGCTCGGGGGCGGAGAGGAGCAAGCAGTGGATGGGCGGGCAGGGGGACATTCGGGGGAGGGGGTGGAGAGGAACAGGCAGGGGGACTTAGGGGATGGCGGAGACGAGTGGGCAGGAGGTGCTCGGGGGAAGGTATGAAGAGGAACGGGGGGGGGCGGGGGGTCTTGGGGGGGGACAGATTGGGGGCGGGCCCTCAGGGCAGAGAGGGGGTGGAGCATCCACCAACAAAAACAAAAGTCAGCGCCTTTGGGTACACACAAGGAAAATACTGATAACGGAAGGGCTGGGAAACGTTATAACATTTGACACCCAAGTGAAGATTAATTTCCTTTCCTGTCTTAACATGAATTACCGGCAATGGGAAAAATATGCCCAGGTAGAAAGAGGGAGGTCAAATCATGTGAGCATCCAAGGATCTATGCGGTCTACAGCACCAAGGACCTACAGATCTATTGAAGGATGTCTCGTTTCTTTCTTTCTGGTGGCAAAGGGGTTAAACAGGAGGCTTTACCTTTCTCTTTGTGAATCCTCCATAGGTAGAGGGAAGCCAAGGGGAGGAAGCAAACGCATATCGTCAGGATGAGATAGAGGGGGACCCGCCAAGAGGAAACTCTGGGGAAGAAAGTGTCTGCAGGGGAAGAGAAGAACACAGGTTAACTCTCATGACCCATTCTGCCCCATGCAGATGTGACACAAAATAATTAACAAACCTAGTAACAGATGATGGGACCCTTTTAGCTCCTTTGTGATAGACAGAAAAGGCCGGAATCAGTTCTTTTGTTAATATTTATTCCCTGAGATTGTTTTTTAACATTAGAAATATCGGGCAAACTGGTTGGAAAATGGACTTTCCATTCCACCGGAAATTTCGATATATCAAAATTTGATGGTGTTCCTGGTTGGAATGGACGGTGAAATGTCGGAAAGAAAATTTTAAAAAATCCAATTCTGAGCCCTCAGAATGTTTCATTTCAATGACGTCAAACCGTTTTGGTTTTGGTAATGTCAAAAGGTTACAATACAATACAAACTATTAAATACAAATATATCGTATGGGCTTAATATAAAATATATAAATATACTCTAATCTAGTAGAGTATGAATATGCCAATATAATATCAAAATCCAAACAAACTGAATCCAAAGGATGATGCTGAAATGAAACATTTTGACATTTTTGGAACAAAATGAGAATGTCGAAATGATTCAATTTGACTAATTCCAGTCAAATATCTGGTTGAAATAGACACGTTCCCAGTAAAGGTTTGCTTCCAACAAAAATGCATCTGCCTTGAACATTTTCAAGCCAGCTCTAATCACGATATTCCACTATTATTATTTATTATTCATATGACCTCGGGTCCCTAGCCATGGACTAGGAACCTCCTGTGCTAGGGGCTGGACAAACTCGGGAACCAAAAGACGGTCTCTACCCCAACAGCTAACAATCTAAGAATAAGACAGGACAAAACAGATGGATAAGACAGATGTGGAATACAATGGAACAATGAGACAACAGTGGTCACATGATAGATGAGGGTCCCAGGGCTCCAGCAGCCTAACTGAGCTCAGGGTAATGTGCTGGGCGCTGCACAGACACACAGTGACCAAGATCGGGGCCCCATCGTGCCAGATGCTGCACAGACACACAGTGACCGAGATCAAGGCCCTGTTGTGCCGGGCGCTGCACTGATATGCAGTAAGAGATTGCCCCTGCCATAAAGTTCTCACTATTTATAAATGCCATTCTCCACCAGTGGAGATCTGGCTCCAGCTCTGTGTTTCCTTGTTCCATCAGCAGCTCACCGGAAATGAAAATGGCCGATACTTTCTCTGGGCCGGGCAAGCCAGGGCTGAGGGCGCAGGTCAGTGCTGGATCTGAGCTCTTGGTCATCACCACGGTGCTGGAGACGTTGAATAAGCCGTTGTCACTTCGCAGTTTCTGTTCGGACTCGGGACTCAGGATTTTTTTATGGCTGTTTCTCCAGAGCACATTGGGCTCCGGGTACCACCCTGCAGAGAGACATGTGACCGAGACCCCCTTGTCCTTGTACACACTGACGTGGAGGAGGGGATCCAAGCCAGAGCCTGGGGGAAACAAATCAACAGGAATTCTCCCTTGATTTCGTTCTCTCCTCATTCCTTCTGGTCATACCAGGGCCTGGTTCCCCTCTCACTCACCCCTGTGTAAGTTAGTTTACCCAAGAGAAGACTTAGAGTCACAGAAATGTAGGGCTGGATAGTATCTTGAGAGGTTATCATATCCAGCCCCCTGCGCTGAGACAGAACCAAGCAAACCTTGACCATCCCTGACAGGTGTTTGTCCAACTGTTCTTACAACTCTCCAGTGACGGGGTTTCCACAGCCTCCCTTGGAGCCTGGTCCAGAGCTTAACTCCCCTTAGAGTTACAAAGTTTTCCCTAATATCTCACCTCAATCTCCCTTGCTCCAGATTAAGCCCATTACTTCTTGTCCTACCTTCAGTGGCCATGGCTAACACTTGATCCCTATCCTCTTTGTAACAGCCCTTCACGTATCTGAAGGCTGTTATCAGGTCCCCCTCGGTCTTCTCTTCTGAAGATCAGACATGCCCCGTTCTTTCAACCTTTCCTCCTAGGGCTGGATTTCTAAATCTTTGATTGTTTTGTTGCTCTCCTCGGGTCTCTCCCCAGCTTGTCCACGGTTTTGCGGCGCCCTGAACTGGACACAGGCCTCCAGCTGATACCTCACGAGCACCACAGAAAACGGGACTGTTACCTCCCGTGGCTTACAACACTTCTCTTGCCGGGCTCTACCCAGGGAAGAGTTTCTGAGGGTAGAAGGCTCCTCAGACACAAGGAGAGGGCGAGCCGATGGCTGGGCACTGGAGCTGAGACATCCACACTGGAAATAGGGGGCACATATCTGCCATTGCAGGGCGTCCTCTATGGAAGGAGGTTCTGCTGGGCTGTGGTGGAGCCCACATACCTCGGGGTCCTTACATGCAGCCTGGACGTCTCTGCCCCACAGGCTCTGCTCTGGGCTGGACGGAGGAGTCACTGGGGGAAGTTTTCTGGCCTGTGACTTCAGCAGGCTGCGTGGGAAAGTCCCCACCGCCAGCCACCCCTCCCTATCACAGAGCTGCGCAGGCTGAATCCGGCTCTCCCCACCCCAGGATCACTCACTCATCAGGCGGAGCTCCAACGCAGCATCGCTGAAGTAGGTGTCAGACTGGAAGTCACAGAGGTAGCGTCCTTCGTCCCGCAGGGTGAGGTTCCAGATCCGCAGGGCCAGGCTGCCACTCTGGATCCCGTCCCGCAGGAGCTCCGTCCTGCCCCGGTACCTCTCACCCTGCACCTCGCTCCCGTCCGGCAGGTACACGTGGACATCCTGGCCTAGCTGGGGCCGGCTCCATTTCACCTGCATGGCCTGGGCACTGAGTGCAGGGGAGAGGTGGCAGGGCAGCAGCACGGTGCCCCCCAGTGGAGCAGAGAGGGGACCGGAGGGAACCAGAACCTGGAAACTCACTGGGGAAAGGGGCAGAGAGACAAGCCTGGGGTCAGAGGGGACTGGCGGGAAGTGGTTTTGCCTCTCACACAACCCAGACCCCAGACCTGCCACCCCAGCGGATCCTGGAGAGAGGGGCTCAGGGAGAGCTGTGAGCAAGAGGGGGAGGGGTAGAGTGGGGGGAAGGAGGCAGGGAGGGAGGGATGGTGTGTATGTGGAGGCCAAGGTGGAGGGGTGTGTGTATGGGAAATGAAGGAGTGGATGGATGGAGTGGATGGATGGAGGGGTGTGTACGGGGATGGTTATGGGGGGGATAGGTGGAGGGACAGAGGGGTGAATATGGGGATGGATGTGTGGATGGATGGAGGGAGGGAGGGAGTGTGTGTATGGGGATGGATGGAGGTGCATGGGAGGGGTGTGTATGGGGATGGATGTGGGTGGATGAATAGAGGGGTGTGTATGGGGATGGATGGAGGCTTGTGTGTATGGGGATGGATGTTGGGAGATGGATGGAGGGGTGTATGGGGATGGATGTGGGGAGATGGATGGGTGGATGGATGGATAGATGGATGTGGGTAGATAGAGGGGTATATATGGGAATGGATGTGGGGTGTGTCTATGGGGATGGATGTGGGGGATGGATGGAGGGGTGTGTATGGGGATGGATGTGGGGGGATGGATGGAGAGGTATGTATGGAGATGGATGTGGGTGGATGGATGGATGTGGGTGGATGGATGGAGAGATGGATGGATGTGGGTGGATAGAGGGGTGTATATGGGGATGGATGTGGGGATGGATAGAGGGGTGTGTATGGGGATGGATGTGGGGGGGGGATGGAAGGAGGGAGGGACAGAGACTCCATTTGTCACATGTTACTGTGCATATGAGTGAGCACTAGATTCTGCGCTCTCACCCCCGAGCCCAGTGCATTACCAGGGCAGTCACCCCAGACTGTCCCCGCCATACGTGAGAGCCAGCTGGGGCCCTGTGACCACCCAGCACTGTTAAGGACAGAGCCTCCTTACCGGTTGCTGCAGCCTGAACGTGCAGGAGGAGGATGGCTGAGAGCAGGGCAGCACTGCAGTGTGGGTGACGGGCTCCCGGCATCTGGCAGGGTGGCTCTTCCTGGCCTCAGGGCTGGACAGAAGCCAATGAACTAAAGGGAAACCAAGGAGACAAAGGATGAGAAGGGGAATAGCTGCTCACCCGAAGACCCCCTTCTTGTGCCAGTGGGAACCAGGAGGGCGGTTCATCCCACGAGGGAAAGCTGCTGCATAGGGATCCCACACAAGCACTGGGCATGTGTCCCTTTGGGCTCCGCTCCATGGAATAGGATAATAGCCTGCTATTGCCACCACCTGGAGGAGCTACTCCTTCAGCTCCAGCAAATGAGGCTCCTGCTACGAGCAATGAAGGCCTGGGGTCAAACCCCACAGTCCACTTACATGCCGGGGGATGCCGGACAGCCTTGCTGGGCAGGCAGCATGTCTGGGACTACGGGCTACATGTTTCAAAGAAGCAGAAAGGAATCAGGGGCCTGAGCGGAAAAGTGGGTGGGAAGTTTGTGGGGAGGGGCGCCTTTTCCATAGAAAAAAGCAGTTTAATCATAACTGAAATATTTTGCAGGAACATGTCAATATGTCAAATACTGCCTTGGAAATGTGTCGTTTCAATTAATTTCACTGTGACTTTTATCACATTAAAGTCTGAAATCAAATATATATTATTTAATATTCCATATAATGCACAGTATTTAATAATGTATATCATATACAGATTAATAAATGTAATATATTATAAAATAATACTTATATAGGCTTGGGACAATTCAATTTTTGTTTTTATAATTTCGATGGATGAAATCAAAGTTCCTTTTAAGCATTTTTTTTCAGTTTTTATCGATTTAACTTTTCACAGTTGTGCCAAATCATGGGTTTAAACATTTTCCCCCATTTTTATTTATTTTAATTTTCACAGCGGTGGGAAATTATTGGGGACGGAGTCAGATAATTATTTAACGACAGTAGGCGCTGAACACTTAGCAAGTGAACACTTTGTAACTGGTAAAACACAAACTGTTCACATCACTTGGCAAAACATACAAAGTAAGCATGTTTAAATAACTCTAATAAGTTCTCAAGCAGCAGTATTCTTATTTTGCCTATTTGCAAATTTCCAGTATCATCGAGGGAAATATTTTTTCATCAGTGTGTGTGTGTTTAGTTAATCGATGTTTACTGACATTTACAGATACAAATCAAATCCTTCTGAGCCTATTTAGCATTTATTATAATAATCAATGTAATATGCACTATATATTAGTCAATATAATATAATATAGACCATAGTATATATATCATAATAAATCTAACAATATTTATAATAGTCAATTTAATATACAATAGGACACTCTAAACGAAACAAATTGAAACAATAAGGTTGAAATGAACCAGTTTACATCCCCAAATGCAGGCATTTGTATAGAAAAGAAATGATGAATGAAACAAAATATTTCAACAGTCCCACATCGAGATTTTGCAGAATTTTCATTTCATGGGGATTTGGGGGGCAGGGGAGAAATGGGGGGTGTCACACCAATTTAGATCAGAAACATTATTCAGCCTGTCAGAATTCCCCATGGAAGGGAAATTCTGGCTCCCAAACCAGCCCCACCGCATGGCCTGTCAGCGTGCCCAGATTTCAGGAAGGGCTAAGCCAGGCCTGATGCTAGACGGCCCTTTGTGCTGGAGTGGCTGCAGAGTTTTGAAGGCACACGGGGCCCAGGAGCTATGGATGGAACAAATCTGCTGTGTGGGGCTGTGTTTGGGGCCATGATTCTCAACCTTTGTGTGGGCAGAGCGTGGTATCAGTGCAGGCTGAGGATCTGTGGGATGGACAGACAGACACAGAGGTGAATATAGGGTTGCACAGACAGGCAGAGGGTGCATGGGATGCACAGAAAGGTAGAGGGGTGTATGGGATGCATAGACAGACAGAGAGAGGTTGTATGGGATGAACAGATAGACAGATTGGTGAGTGGGATGCACAGACAGACAGAGAGGTGTATGGGATACGCAGATGGACAGAGGTTGTACGGGATGCAAGATAGACAGAGGGTGTATGGGATGCACAGACAGGCAGAGGGGTGTTTGGGATGCATAGACAGACAGAGGGGTATTTGGGATGCACAAATAGACAAAGGGTGTATGGGAAGCACAGAAGGACAGAGGGGTGTTTCAGATGCACAGACAAACACGGGGGTGTATGGGATGAACAGAAAGACAGAGGGCTGCATGGGCTGTAAAGACACACACAGGTTGTATGGGATGCACAGGCAGGAAGAGCGTGTATGGGATGCACAGACAAACAGAGGGATGTAAGGGATGTGCAGACAGACAGAAGGGTATATGTGATGCACAGACAGCGGGGAGTATGGGATGCACGGACAGACATAGGGGTGTAGATGGTGCACAGACAGAGGGGTGTATGGGATGCACAGACTGGCAGAGGGTGTTTGGTATGCACAGACAGAGGGGTGTATTCAATGCACAGACAGGGACAGGGTGTATTGGATGTAAAGACGGACAAACTGGTGTATGGGATGCACAGACAGAGGAATGTTTGGGATGCACAGACAGAGGGGGGTGTGGGATGAACAGACGGACAGAGGGTGTTTGGGATGTACAGACAGAAAGACGGTGTATGGGATGCACAGACAGGCAGAGGGGTGTATGGGATGCAGAGACAGGAAGAGGGTGTATAGGATGTACAGACGGACAAATGGGTGTAAGGGATGCACAGACAGAGGGCATATGGGATGCACAGAGAGGCAGAAGGTGTATGGGATATAAAGACAGAGAGAGGATGTCTGGGATGCACAAACAGACAGAGAGTTGTATGGGATGAACAGATGGACATAGAGTGTATGGGATGCACAGACAGACATAGAGTGTCTGGGATGCACAGACAGGGGGGTGTATTCAGTGCAGAGACAGGGAAAGAGTGTATGGGATATACATGCAGACAGAGGGGTGTATGGGATGCACAGACAGAGGGCATATGGGATGCACAGACGGATACAGGGTTGGATAGGATATACATACAGACAGAGGATGTTTGGTATGCACAAGCAGAGGGTTGTATGGAATGCACAGAGAGAGGGGTGTATTCGATGCACAGACAGGGACTAGGTGCACGGGATGTACAGACCGACAGAGGGTACCTGGGATGCACAGACAGACAGAGGGGTGTATGGGATGCACAGACAGAGGGGTGTATTCAATTAACAGACAGGGACAGGGTGTATGGGATGTAAAGATGGACAGAGGGGTGTTTCAGATGCACAGACAGAGGGGTGTTTGGGATGCACAGACAGAAAGAGGGTTGTATGGGATGCATAGGCAGAGGGGAGTATGGGATGCACAGATGGAGGGGAATATGGGATGTACAGACAGACAGAGGGGTGTATGGGATGCACAGAGAGCAGAGGGTGTATGGGATGCACAGACGGGGGGTGTATTCGATACAGAGACAGGGACAGGGTGTATGGGATGTGCAGATGGACAGAGGGATGTCTGGGATGCACAGTCATACAGAGGGTTGTATGGGATATACATGCAGACAGAGGGGTATATGGGATGCACAGATGGATAGAGGGTTGGATAGGATATACATACAGACAGAGAATGTTTGGTATGCACAGACAGAGGGTTGTATGGAATGCACAGAGAGAGGGGTGTATTCAATGCACAGACAGGGACTCGGTGCATGGGATGCACAGACCGACAGAGGGTGTCTGGGATGCACAGAGAGAGGGGTGTATTTGATGCACAGACAGGGACTCGGTGCATGGGATGCACAGACCGACAGAGGGTGTCTGGGATGCACAGACAGACAGAGGGGTGTATGGGATGAACAGATGGACAGAGGGGTGTATGGGATGCACAGACAGAGGGGTGTATTCAATTAACAAACAGGGACAGGGTGTATGGGATGTAAAGATGGACAGAGGGGTGTTTGGGATGCAGAGAGAGAGGGGTGTTTCAAATGCACAGATAGAGGGGTGTTTGGGATTCACAGACAGAAAGATGGTTGTATGGGATGCATAGGCAGAGGGGAGTATAGGATGCACAGACAGACAGGGTATATGGGATGCACAGAAAGACAGATGGGTGTATGGGATGCACAGACAGTATCAGGAGTGATCCCGGAGTCCATCTCGGCACCTGCAGCCCCTGGCAGTGCAGTGGAGCTGATCCCCTAGTGCGTGAGAGGGTGTGCCCAGTCCCCCACTGCCACTCTTGGCCAGGCCTAGCTCTGGGGCGATTCTTGTCTGCAGCCACTCCGAGGGCCCAGGACTTCCAGCTCAGCCAGTTGTCCTCTGTCCCTGTGAACTGGGTGGAGCATTTCCCATCATATGAACCTGCTGAGCCTGTCCTGAAAGCGGGCTCCAGCTTCAGCAAATGCCCTCAGGGGTGGAACGCAACTGGGCCGTGGCAGTCCTGCCCTCCTCTCTCGCTCCCCCCAGTTTAAATGAGGAGTAACCCACTGGAGTCCCTGGGGCTGGTTCTCCTCTCGCTCACCTGGTGTAAATCAGGAGTAACCCCACTGGAGTCCCTGGGGCTGGTTCTCCCGCACTCACCTCGCACAGATCAGGAGCAACCCCACTGCAGTTCCTGGGGCGGGTTCCCCTCTGGTTAGAAATGTAACTTTCGCTTTCGCTTTCCTTATCCTCTGCTGCCCCCGAGTGGCTATTTCCCAGCATTTTGAGTCTCTGCCACAGACTGCCTGGGTCACCTTGGGCAAGGTCCCTGAATGCTCTGTGCTGACAGTGCACGCTCCCTGCCCCACAGGGGGTGTGGTAGGTGAACACACCTTCTGGTAGGAGGTGTTCAGATACTACAGTGAAAAAAGCAAATAAGCACTGAGAGCTCCATCCATGACTAAAACCCAGGAGCCGTGACACCTCCTCTGCTCTCACGGATCCCCATACCCTCCCGGAGTCAGGGGTAGAACCCAGGAGCCCTGACTCCCAGTCTTGTGCCCCCACGTGGAGAGGAACAAGCTGCCCTCAAGCGCAGTGCTGCATTTTGCTCAATTAGGTTTGCTAAAGCCATGACAAATATCAGTGCGTGTATTAAAGAAATCCGTAAAGTCCCAACCAAGATTGGGCTCCGTCGTATCGGGCGCTGAACCGACACACAGTAACCAACATCAGGGTCCTGTTACACTGGGCACTGCACAGACACATGGTTACCAAGATCAGGGCCCCGTTCTGCTGGGCACTGCACAGACACACAGTGACTGAGATCAGGGCCCCATTGTGCCGGTTGCTGCCCAGACACACAGTGACTGAGATCGGAGTCCCATCGCCCTGGGCGATGCACAGACACACAGTGACCGAGAGCAGGGCTCCGTCACGCCGGGCGCTGCACAGACACACGGTGACCGAGAGCAGGGCCCCATCGTGCTGGGCACTGCAGAGACACACGGTGACCGAGAGCAGGGCTCCGTCGCACCGGGCGATGCACAGACACACGGTGACCAAGAGCAGGGCCCCATCGTGCTGGGCACTGCAGAGACTCGGTGAGAGGCAATCCCTCCCCCAAATCTCAACAGAGAACAGTTTTATCTCCATTTACAGATGAAGAATAGAGGGAAAGAGCAATGAAGTGTTAGATTTTTAAAGTTATTTAGGTGCCTAATTTTTCAGAGAAGCACCCTGTGGGATTGTGCAAGGCACCGACTGTCCTCACTCCTGTTCAGTATAATTTAGGCCCTTGAGCACTTTTGATTTTCCCCAGCTGGGGATCCAGCCTCACTGACTCCAGTGGAGGGACACTGGGGATTACGCTGCCGCTGTGGTGTAGCGGAGCCTTCTCCTTGCCCAAGGCTGTTGCTCTGCCCTGGGTGGCCCAGGCTGTGGTCGGCAGACTGGCTGGTTTGGCTGGGCCAGGCCCCTCTGTGACGAGTGGGGGGGTCTCTGCCCTCCCCTGCAGGCCTCGTCTGGGCTCTGAGCTCCCCACGTGTTGTCCTCTGCCAGCCTGGCCCCAGTTCCAGGAGGGGCGGGGGGGGGGGTGAAATCCCTCCCAGCTGTTTGGGGGACTTTGGGCCCGTGTGTGCACAGCGGTGGGGTCAGCAAAACAGGAAGTGGCCTCCTGCTCTGGGCTAGTCCCCCGTGAGGTGGCTTGGGAACAGTTGCCCTCCCGCACTCCCCATTAATTTTCAAGTGCTGACAAGCCCCAAGCCGGGAGCTCGGCCTGCCCCGTTCAGCTGACAGGAAATGATGCTCGGCTCCCTTGGCCGTGGGGTGGAGGGGAACTTTCTTGCCAAGCCGGTGCACGCTGGCTGTGTGGGGTTGCTCCTGAGGAGCCTTTTCCTGCAGCTGGGCAGGCTGGGACAGCAGAGAGCCGAGAACGGGACGGGGCGGCTGCAGAGAGGACTCACCCCCCAGTGCTTCCATCCTGGCCGGGACGTGGTGGTGAGGGGCTGGGCCTGCCCCCCTCCCTGCCACTCAGGGAACAGCTTCACTGCAGGATCCAGGGCTGCAGGTACGCAGGGGATTCCTGGATCAGTGCAGATCCTGCTTGTCTGTCTGTCCGTGCAGCCCGTCCATGCTTGGCTGTTTCTTTGTCGTGAGGCTGAAATTGGCTGCTTTCCCCTAGTTTCTCATTCGTGGTACTGGTTCCTGATTCCGAGCGTCGTTGCTGTTTTTCATTCCGCACTGGCAGATCAGACTTTCTGAGCCTTCCCCACCACTGTGAGGCTGAATGCGAGGACGGTTTGTGTCCATCGTTCAGCATGTATTGAACCATTCCAGTGGGTTTGCCCGGCTGGACACGACAAACTGTGTTTCTGGGAGCCCCAGGTGATGTACCCCATGGCCATCAGGCTGTCCAGAGGCAGCTGGCACGTGCCACTCACTGATCCAAAACTTCTTTTCCTGCACAATGTGCTGCCACAGGTTATGCCCCTGCCCACTTCCATTCTGTTTAGGTGCTTGAACAAGTAACTGGGAATAAGGAAGCTAACTTCAGCCTCATCTCTCTCTCTGTCCATCCCCAACCATACCCATCTGTCTGTCTCTCTGTTCCCATCCATCTGTGTAGCCATCCTCATATACACCCTATCTATCTATCTATCTATCTATCTATCTATCTATCTATCCCCCTTTCATTCTCTAGCCACCATCAGTCATCTAGTCACCTAGGGCATGTTAATTTCCACATGTGTGTGCATTTGGGGCAGGGGTGGCTGCGGCTCCCACGTGTCCCCCCCCATCTGTGTGCGGACCAGGACACTCGGACAGGGGCCAATGTGTTTGCCAATATCCGTGCCAGTCCTTCCTCGCTAGCCCAAGGCATAGGTGGATTCCCAGAGCGGACCAGATCTTGCACCATCCAGCCCCATGGCTGGCCTCGCCTGCAATATAAGGGCCCCGCAGTGCAGGGTGAGCTGCCCCCAAGAGGGTGTAGTGGGATGACACCCCCGCCCACCCACATACTGCAGTTTCCTGGTGCCAGCTGTTTGGGCAGCACCCATGGGCGACTGAGGCCATGGTGGGAATGGGGCGCTGCATCGCAAGCAGGAAAGAAAGGGTTAACCCCCAGCGGATGCCTCGACCAGGATTCGTCCCATCTGAGTCTGGTGGGTGCCATGTGCCTCAGCCCCACGCCCACTGGCTGTGTCTGTGCCCTGCAAGCCACTGGCCATCCCTACCAATGCACACTCACACTGCCTATGCTAGGGTTAAAGCCAGCCATGCCCAGCAGATTTGTGGTGTCCAGGGCAACTTGGAAATGCCGGCACCGACCCAATCCAAGGGAGTGATGAGAGGCAGGGAATTTCAAAGGTGACAGGGAGAGTTAGGAACATATGATGCCTGATGCCCTGAGGCTCCTTTGAAACACCCACTCCTCAGTCCCACCACACCTGCTGCCCATCCAGCGACACCCATCACCGCTTCAGCAGACTGGGGGTTTTACCCCAGGCCTTCAGAGTAGAAGCCCCTTGCACTGGAGCTGAAGGTGTAGCTCCACCAGGTGGTGGCAATAGCAGGCTATTATCCCATTCTATGGAGCAGCCCCCAGAGAGACACAATGCCCTGCATTAGTGTGGATCCCAGCATTCAAAACATGTGGGAAGAACAACCATCTTGGGCCAGTAACATCATACAATACGTCTTGGCCCTATGGGAGAAGCTTGACACCCTGGGCTCATTTGCCAGGGAGAACCTTCTACACACCCAGAGCACCCAGGACTCAGCCTATAATTAAGGGTATGATTTTGTCACAGAGATCACGGGCTTCTGTGACTTTAATGGACCTCCGTGACTTCTTTGGCTTCAGCCCCCTGCCTGGCCCTGCTGCAGGAGTAGTAGTGGGGTTGGCGTAGTGGCCGGTGGTCAGCCACCAGGGCTGGGGCAGAGGCCGGGGCAGAGGCTGGGGCTGAAGCAGTGGCCAGCAGTCTGTCACTGGGGCTGGAGCAGCGGCTAGAGCTAGGACTAGAGCAGTAGCTGGGGATGAGTATAGGGCTGGAGGAGCCGAAGGAACTAGGCCGGAGCAGCAGCTGGGGCTAGGTCAGCCCCCCAGGGCTCGGTGGGTCCAGGCTGGAGCAGTCCCCATGTTTATCCATGATAAAACCTTAACCTTACCTATCATTAAAGGGTTGGCCTCCAGGAGTTCCAACCCAGCAATCATGTTCTCTTGTTATTACCCAGCTCCAAATCAAAACTCCCAGCCCGCTGGCAAGGGCCCCATGAGGTGGTGTGCTGAGTGAAGCAGGTGAGTTATGAAATCTGACAACCAGACAAGTGACAGGCACACGTGAATCTTTTAAAACCATGGAAAGCCCAAGAAAGTCTACTAATTGCCCCCTACGCACCTGAATCCCAATTAGGCCTGCAGGTTGTCGAAGACTCGGAGCCAGGGATGGTCAAGACTGGAAACACCCTCACCCCAAACCAGAGAACCCAGGCTCGACAGGTGATCACCACCTTCTCTTCCATGTTTTCTACCTACCCTGGATGGACCCATTTAATATCCCATAACAGTCAGATGGAACCAGGGCTTAAAGTCAGAGAAAACCCTCGACAATTTTCCCCGAAGTTGAGAGAAACCATGAAGTGAGAACTCCAATCAGTGCTAGAACTGGGAGTAATCAAAGAATCATGCAGCAACTGGAAAGGCTCTGTAATGTGGCTCCTCAAGCCTGGTGGGACCACCTGGCCATGTATCAATTTCCAGAAGCTCAATGCAGTCTCAAAATTTGATGCGTACCTGATGCCTTATGTTGATGAACTTCTTGACCAGCAAGGGGAAGCAGAGTACATCACTACTCTGGATCTGACAAAGGGGTAATGGCAGATCCCCCTCACAGAATCCAGGGAAAAGACAGCTTTTTCCATCCCCTTTCAGTTCTGGACAATGCACTTTGGGTTGCATGGGGCTCCGGAAACATTCCAGCGGCTAACGGACCGGATCCTCCAATCCCATAGCCAATATGCTGCCACGTACCTAGACGATGTTGCAGGTATCTACAGTCGAAACTGGCAGGACCACCTAAAGCATGTGACGGCCATGTTACAATCCCTCCAGGAGGCTGGCCTGACAGCAAATCCTGCTGAATGTCACTTGGGCAAGGATGAAACAACCTGCCTCAGGTACACTTTAGGAAAAGGTACGGTGTGACCCTTGGTCAATAAGTTTCAGGCCCTCCAGACGTGCCATGCCCCTTCCTTGAGGAAACAGGTACACCAGTTTTTAGGACTAGCTTGGTTTCTACTGCTGATTTATTCTGGTTTTCTCAACCTTTGTGGCCCCTCTCACTTACCTGCTCTAGAACAGCAGCCCAAACATGATCCAGTGGACCAAAGCTTGTGAGGAGGCTTTTCAAGCCCTGAAGAACCCGTCTTGTACAGCCCCGATTTCACCAAGGAGTTCCTGCTATGGACTGATGCATCGGATGTGGGTCTAGGAGCCGTTTTGTCCCAGGTGGTGTGAGGTGGCGACCCTCTTGCCAAATTCCAAGTCTCCTGGAATAGTAGGGGGTTAGGGAAGCAGCACAGTCTCTTAAGGACTGTACACTGAATGCCACTATATCCAGCGCTATGGCCTTGCCCAACGGTGTTAAGCCAGCCATTATCTGCATCAGACCCCATCGGGTTAAATAATTCTCGGGGTTTTCATTGGGCTCCTGGGTTGTGGCTACAGCTGGTGCTATAAAATTGCCCCTGTCTATTTGCTCTCCAGAAAGTCCCATTAGAATCAATATGCTATTATTCTCATCGACTCTAATCCTATCTAGGACCCGCCGAATCTCGGAAGCCACACAGACGCCCATCAAGCGGCGGACTTCAATGGCGTTCAGCTCTTCCCTTATAGCAAGCAAAAACGCATTAGAACACCATCCAGAGAAACTGTCCTTTTTTAGGGGTCCCAAACTAACAGCCATGCTTTTAAGTCAGGCTGATACAGGGACAGTGGAAACAGGTGGACTTCCCCCTCCCTCTGCGGGTGTTGTGACTGTACTTCGTCGTATGGCTGCGAGAGGGTTTTGTTCAATAGGTTTCAATCCCTGGGGCTCATCCCATATATCTCCATTCCAAGCTTTACTACGGTCCCATTCTCCCTCCCATTCGGGGACCTCACTATCTTGGGCTTGGCCCCATTCTCCTTCCGTCACAGCCGCTACTTGGCGGGTGGCAAACCCCAATTTTGTTTTAAGATGCTTAATAATAGATTCACAGTGGTTGTGATGGGCAGGAGCTCTATCTTGTTCTAACGTTAATTTCTTTTTCATTCCCTATAAAACCTGATTCTCTCTTTGTATTTTATCTTTTCCCTCTATTTGTTAAGATAATCCCCTCTCTTTTATTTTAACTTCTCTTAGGGTATCTTTGGGAATGTCTAACTGGCTTTGAACTCCAGCGGCCAGTATTTTCCATTTATCAGTTTCTCCTTCAGATACATCAATTTTCTCATGCAGTGCAGCGTTCTCCTCCTGGCAGCTAGCCAAGCAAAGGAATGCCTCATTGCATGCTTCTCACAATAGCCAGATTGCAGCCGAGTCTCTTTTTATCGGGGTTGATGGCCTGGAGACCAACAGATATTTTGCCAATCTATCTTCCAAAACAGCTATAGTATGGACATCGGCTAATGCTTGCTCAGTCCATGAGCTCTGGCCAAACTTTTGCAAAATTGTCTTAAAAGAAGTCATTTCCTGTATGAATGGTAGTTTTTTCTGCGCTTCTTGAGCTTTGTCCTTAGGGGACTCCTTTCGCCTAAACATATTTCTTTATAAATCTCTTTTACCTCTAAAACACTTCTGTGCCCATGCTCGTGCTGGGACTTACACAATACAAAAGTCTATACCCACTAAAAACTCTGCCTGACAGAGCAGGAGGGGGAAATGCTAAGCCCCCTACATTTTGGGCTCGATCCTGCTACGGCTGAGGGTATATTCACCTATGCAATTTTTCCCTGACATATGGGTAGGAGCATGGACTCTAATCCCCCCCTTATGGTCCAGCACCTCTACAACCGGGGGTGTATATACCTGGTCAGTTTGTATATATCTTATCTATATAGTTATCCCCGACAGATGGGTCGGAGTGAGGATTCTAATCCTCCCCCTATTGCCCAGCACTTCTATGACCGGGGGTGTGCACACCTGAATGATTGATCACTTTATATGTATGGTATACCTTTTAGCAATATTTGGCAGTATTTTCAACAATCACAGTGCATGTCCTCCCCCTTTTGAAATTCTCCACCAAAAATGTTATGCTGATAAGAAGCACACGGGATCTTTTTGGGGGGGAAAGGCAATACGCCGCCTTTATTGAAGATACAATAATTAGCATATGCATTCAGTCACACCACACACACACACACACACACACACACACAGTCCCACCAGTCGATGTTATAGTTACCAGTCCAGAGTCCAGATCAACCTAGTGGCCAGCTAGGTTGATCAGAAGTGGGGAGGAGCCGGGTTCCGTTGGTCACGACATGGTGCTCAGGGGAAGTCTTGGCAGGAGGAACCCAAAGTTTCATGGCAAGGCACCCTGTTTATATAGTGATTTTCCTTCACTGGGGCCAATGAGTTTTGCACCATCATGCTGTAATCAATTGTTGTTTGACGAGTGCTTGTTTTCTTAAATTGTCCTTCACATTCTTTACATCATGTTCCTCAGGGAGTTATCCCATGCTGGTTTTGATCACAGCTATCTTGTCCCCATTGATAGGTGCCTGTCTCATCTTTAGAGTTGTCAATCTGCCCTCCAATGCTTCAATAGGGGCATGTTGCAGCCTCCTGGCACCCTTGCATCTGTCTCCGGCTCCTCCCTAGACCATCTGGTTCAGCGATAGCCTTCACCCTGATCTCTTAACCCACACATTCCTCATTCACACGCACAAAATTAATTTACACAGAACATTTTGAACAGGAACATCAAATTGCAGTGCAAAAAAAAAAAAAAAAAAGGAACGATCATGACATTCCTTTCCTTATTTTAAAATGCTAAACCTACAACAAATTGGTGACCCTCAAAGGATCTGTCCCTGCCTTGAAATCAGTCCAGACACAGATTCTGGCTGATGGCCCATTACACCATTTCTTTCTGCTATTCAAAAAGGGTGGCTGGCAGAATATGATCAAATCATACACCAATACATTTAATACATACTATATTATTATTCCTTATCCTTCATTCTAAATTATATAAAATACAAACATAAAATCCTACTACTACATCAGCAGCTGCTGCTCTCCTGCCCTCTCCTTACACAGCCCAGGGGGTGCATGGGGCAGAGGAGCAGCAGTCCAGTGGGAGAGCGAGCAGTAATGCCAGCTGCTTTGTGCATCCAGGTAGGACAGTTTCCCCATGTGGGTGCAGGAGGTGGATGCAGGGGTTAGGGCCTCAGGAGGGGAGTGCAGGGAGTAAGAGTGAAGGGGGCGCAGCGAAGGGGTTAGGGGCACAAGCTAGAGATGCAGGGTTTGGGGTGAAGGGGGCACAGTGCAGGGGTTAGGGGCTCAGGAGGGAAGTGCAGGGATTAGTGGTGAAGGTGGTACAGTACAGGGGTTGGGGAAGGGAGGGTGGGGAGCCTGGGGAGCCCATGGGGGACCAGGGGCAATGGGGGGGCACCATGCCCATGGGGGCCACGGACACCAAAATGCAAGTTTGCCCAGGGTGCCATTTTCCCTGAGGCCGGCCCTGTCTCCAGCTGTTGGTATTGGCATCTGTCGGCTTTAAAGAAAACACCGCTGCTTAGCATGCGTTTGTAAGGGGAAGGCTGTGCTTGTACAAATGGAAATAACGTGGTGTTCGTCCGAGCCCAGACGGTTTAATTTTCACTTGCTAAAAGAGAAGATAATTTCCACTGCATCCTCCTTGCTTAGGGGACTGAGCGACTGTGGAGTCCAGGGTCCTGTTTCGGGGCTTGCCTTGAGAATTCGATGGCTTAGAAACATCAGGGAGGCATCCCCTTAGCGCAGCCAGCCGGCAGCCGTAACACCTGCTGCTGGCAGGCCAAGTGCAGGCTGTTAAATGTCTCTGAGCTGGCATGCCATTTCGCTTCATGCCCTGCCACTTTTCCAACACAAGCAGGGAGGAAAAAAGTCTGTTGATTTGGAGGAAATATTCCCAGACTGTCAGTGGACAGCAAACAGGCAGGGCGGGTGAGATAATATATTTTATTGGACCAACTTCTGTTGGTGAAAGAGACGAGCAACCCTTGTATCTGTTCTCTCTCTCCCCAGCAGAGGTTAGTCCAATAAAAGATATTAACTCACCCACCCTGCCTCTCTGACACCCTGGGGCCGACACAGCTCCAGCGGCACCGCAAACAGCAGGTAGCAGGGGAGTTAATAGAAATAACTTAAAAAAACTAAACAAACGACCCAAACGCCCGACCACGAAGGGGAAAATCATCTCAGCGTCGAGACGTGGAGAAACAGCCCCAGCAAACTTTTTTCTTGGCTCTCTTCCAGAATTTCAGCATTTCTACACTGCTGGAGGGGGCTTGGGGAGCTGCCATTCCCAGCTGAAATCACGGGCACTGTGACACTGCTGGAGGGGGCTTGGGGAGCTGCCATTCCCAGCTGAAATCACGGGCGCTGTGACACTGCTGGAGGGGGCTTGGGGAGCTGGCATTCCCAGCTGAAATCACGGGCGCTGTGACACTGCTGGAGGGGGCTTGGGGAGCTGGCATTCCCCGCTGAAATCACGGGCACTGTGACACTGCTGGAGGGGGCTTGGGGAGCTGGCATTCCCCGCTGAAATCACGGGCGCTGTGACACTGCTGGAGGGGGCTTGGGGAGCTGGCATTCCCCGCTGAAATCACGGGCGCTGTGACACTGCTGGAGGGGGCCTGGGGAGCTGGCATTCCCAGCTGAAATCACGGGTGCTGTGACATTGCTGGAGGGGGCCTGGGGAACTGCCATTCCCAGCTGAAATCACATGTCAACAAAAGGGAACCAAGAGTCCTGCATTTGCTCCAGTAAAAGCTGCTGATCTCTGATCTGCTAAGAGAGTTCTTCCAACAGGCGTGTGTCTTTGCCAAACATTGATGTGTTGCCTTGTTCTTAATGGGGTGGTGTCGAGAGAAGGATTGGACCAGATTTGATTTCAGAAAAGCATGTTTTTGCAGGAGGAAAAAATAATATTTTGAAGAAAATGTTTTGATTAAAAAAGTCTCAGATGAAATTTCCCTGTTGGTAGAAAATTATAAACAGCTGCCCACCTTGGCATGAGCTGTCCATTTTGGATAGTGGGTTTACTGACAATATTACATGTTGGTGGTTAAAAACAATGCTTTCAATGAGATTATTTTCAATTTTTTATGCAATCTGGGGGGCTTCACCCACCCAAACACCCAAGTATAGGGGCTCTGCCCCGTCCACCTCACTGGGGGCTCTGCCCCTCACCCATGGTCCCCACCAGAAGACTTACAAACCCAGCATCTGCACCTCCTGGGTCTTTCCCCACAAGGGCTCGGTCCACAGGTGCCCCTACTCCACCCATGGTTGAAGGGAGGGAGTCGTTGGGTGAGCAGCTATTTCCCTTCTTATCCCTTGTCTCCTTGGCTTCTCCATAGTTCATCAGCTCCTGTCCAGCCCTGAGGCCAGGGAGAGCCACCCTGCCAGATGCTGGGAGCCTGTCGCCCACACTGCAGTGCTGCCCTGCTCTCAGCTGTCCTGCTCCTGCACATTCAGGCTGCAGCGACCGGTAAGGAGGCTCTGTCCTTAACGGTGCTGGGTGGTCACAGGGCCCCAGCTGGCTCTCACGTATGGCGGGGACAGTCTGGGGTGACTGCCCTGGTAATGCACTGGGCTCGGGGGTCAGAGCGCAGGATCTAGTGCTCACTCATACGCACAGTAACGCATGACACACTCCTTCATCCATCCATCCCCCACATCCATCTGTCCATTCCCATATACACCCCTCCATCCGTCCCATCCTTTCTTCCATCCAGCCCCCCACATCCTTCCTTCCATCCCAATACACACCCCTCCATCCATTCATTACATCCAGGCATCCCCATACATACTCCCCTCCATGCATCCATCATCTATCCCCACACCCCTCCATCCTTCTCCATATACACTCCTCCTCCATACATCTGTCCTTTCCCCAATCCATCAATGTACACCTCTTCCATCCATCTCCCCCATTCATCCATCCATCCCCATACACACCCTTCCCTCCATTCATTCATCCCTATAAACATGCCTCCACCCTTCCCTCCACCTCCCTCGCTCACAGCTCTCCCTGAGCCCCTATCTCTGGGATCTGCTGGGGTCTCCGGGCTGGGTGGTGGGGCTGGGGACTGGGCTGTGTGAGAGGTGAAGCCACTTCCCCCCCGCTCCCCTCTGAGCCCAGGCTTGTAAGTTGTCTCTCTGGCCCTTTCCCCAGTGAGGTTCCAGGTTCTGGTTCCCACCACCCCCCTCTCCGCCCCACTGGGGGGCACGGTGCTGCTTACCTGCCACCTCTCCCCAGCGCTCAGTGCCCAGGCTATGCAGGTGGAATGGAGCCGGCCCCAGCTAGGCCAGGATGTCCACGTGTACCTGCCGGATGGGAGTGAGGTGCAGGGTGAGAGGTACCGGGGCAGGACGGAGCTCCTGCGGGACGGGATCCAGAGTGGCAGCCTGGCCCTGCGGATCCGGAACCTCACCCTGCGGGACGAAGGGCGCTACCTCTGTGACTTCCAGTCCAACAGCACCGTTGGCAACGCCACACTGGAGCTCCATGTGACGAGTGAGTGATCCTGGGGTGGGGAGAGGCCAGATTCAGCCTACACGGCTCTGGGGAGGGGGGGATGGCCTAGGGGACACCATCCCATGCAGCCTGCTGCAGTCACAGGCCAGAAAACCTCCCCCAGTGACTCCTCCGTCCAGCCCAGCTCTCCTGGCTGAGCTAGACCACAGCCTGTGGGACAAAGACGTCCAGGCTGCATATAAGGACCCCGTGGGAAGTGAGCTCCACAGCAGCCCGACAGAGCCTCCTTCCATAGAGGACGCCCTGCAATGGCAGATATGTGCCCCCTATTTCCAGTGTGGATGTCTCAGCTCCAGTGCCCAGCCATCAGCTTGACCTCTCCCTGTGTCTGCTGGAGTAAAGAGCCCCAGCTCTCAGAACCCCACTCCCCGGCGCAGTCCATAAGGGGACTGGGAATGAGGATAGCATGAAATCAAGGGAGAATTCACATCAATTTCATTCCCCCAGGTGCTGGCTCGGATCCCCTCCTCCACGTGGGTGGATATGACGGCAAGCAGATGAACGTGATGTGTCTCTCTGTGGGGTGGTACCCAAAGCCGAAGGTGCTCTGGAGAAATGGCCACAGGGAGAGACTGACCCATCTAATGAGGAAAAAATCTCGAGAAACCGGGGCCTTTTTGATGTCTCCAGCTACGTGGTAGTGACTGAGCACTCAGACCCAATGCTGATCTGCGCCATCAGACCCGGCTCACCCGGCCTGGAGAAAGTCTCAGCCATTCTTATCTCCAGTGAGCTGCTAATGGAATCAGGACACAGACCTGGATCCAGATTGGCACTGATAGACTGCTGGGGCAGTGATTGTCTCTTACTGCGTGTTTGTGCAGTAGCCGGCATGACGGGGCCCTGATCTTGATCACTGTGTGTCTGTGCAGCCCGAGGGGGTCCTGATCTCAGTCACTGTGTGTCTGTGCAGTGCTCAGCACGACAGGGCCCTGATCTCAGTCACCCTGTGTCTGTGCAGCGCCTGGCACAAGGGGACCCTGATCTCAGTCACTGTGTGTGCCTGTGCAGTGCCCAGAGCCATGGGGCCTTGATCTCAGTCACCGTGTATCTGTGCAGCGCCCAGCGTAAGGGGGCCCCTATCTCGGTCACCGCGTGTGTCTGTGCAGCGCCCAGAGCGATGGGGCTCTGATCTTGGTTACCGTGTGTCTGTGCAGCCTGAGGGGGTCCTGATCTCAGTCACTGTGTGTCTGTGCGGTGCTCAGCACGACAGGGCCCTGATCTCAGTCACCGTGTGTCTGTGCAGCGCCTGGCACAAGGGGACCCTGATCTCAGTCACTGTGTGTCTGTGCGGTGCTCAGCACGACAGGGCCCTGATCTCAGTCACCGTGTGTCTGTGCAGCGCCTGGCACAAGGGGACCCTGATCTCAGTCACTGTGTGTGTCTGTGCAGTGCCCAGAGCCATGGGGCCTTGTTCTCAGTCACCGTGTATCTGTGCAGCGCCCAGCGTAAGGGGGCCCCTATCTCGGTCACCGCGTGTGTCTGTGCAGCGCCCAGAGCTATGGGGCTCTGATCTTGGTCACTGTGTGCCTGTGCAGCACCCGGCATGACGGAGCCCTGATATTACTTGGGGCCTTTAGGCGCCACTGAAATGAAAAAATGAAATACAATTATATTCACTAGACCGTATTGAAAATGTCATCATTATTTAGTTCTAGGACTCAAATGCCCAAGCAAAACCCCTCTTTGTTAAGCACCCTATTATTCAAGAATTGCCAAAACTCTCAGCCCACATCCCTGGGTTCTCCAAAGAGAGCTCCAGTGGGGAAAACCAGAATTCAATATTTCTGGGGGTTGAATGCTTTAAAAACAAAATGGGAGAAAATAAACATTAAGAAAATAGCCCACTGAGGGCCTTTTCATGCATCATGAAGGAGCCAAAACAGGGCCCATGTCCAATTATTTTGTTTGTTCATTTGCCTTTGCATGTTGCAGAAGCCTAAGATGACATCTCTTCTTTCTTCCTTTTGCAGATGAGTTTTTTCCCCCAGTCTCCTCTTGGAAGGTTGGCCTCTTCTTGTTCCTGTCAGTTTGTGTTTGCCTCCTCTTCTTGCCTGCCTGCTACTTATGGAGGGTTCAAAGAGCAAAAAGGAAATCCTCCAATTTAACCACAAAGAAGTGATGGATCCTTCAATACAGGGCAAAGGAAATTACAGCCCTACGTGGGTATTAATTGTTATAAAGCAACACACCTGCTCTGCTCCCTCAGCTAGCATTATTTTCATTATATGTATTACAGATACCCTTACGTGGCCCAACCAAGATCAGGGCCCTGTAATGTCAGATACTGCACAGACACACAGAGACTGATGTAACCCTTCTGCCTGTCAGAGTTGGCAGCAACAAGGGCCGGGTTCAATATCTAGGGGATCCATTCCAATAACACAATGCAAACTGGCTCGAGCCCCCACCCAGTGAACTGGGACAAATATATACCACCCCCGCTGGGCGCCTCCAGGAGGCAATACTTCCCCTCAGCACATAGTCTGAGTGTAGCAAAAAGCCTTTTAATAACAGAGAGAAACAATGTGGCATTATGTTGGGGAAACACCACCAACAGGATTCATAACACAACCCATGAGCAAAAAACCCACCCCAAGCAAATTGGGGCATGCTCTTTCCCTTTGGTTCTTGAGTCCAGCAACCCCAAAGTCTCTGTCCCTCGTCAGGGCAGCCCCAGAGTTCAAAAGTTTATCTACAGAGATTTTACCTCCCAACCTGGGTGGAGATGGGGGCAGAGGTAAGAGGCACCTTACATGATCTGAAGCTGACCGCGCCACAGCTCCATAGGCCTTCACTCTGCTCCACCAGCCACCCCACAAATTGCTTCGCTCAGCTCCGCTCTGCGGCCCACACGCAGCTCCCACTGTCCCACGAACTGCACCATATCCCACCAGCAGCTCCCGCCATCCTATGAACTGCTCCTCCAGCCTGTCCACAAGGTACTCCAGCCATCCCACAAACTGCTCCACAATATATATTCAGGCTCCCCTACTACTGAGCACAACACTCAGTGATTTCAGCTCTTAGTGAGTTCAGCTCATAGTAGGGGAGCCTCAGTGCTGGTGCACTATTAGCCCAGAGTGAGCTCAGCAGCCTGTAACTAGACTTCTAATGAAATCAAAATTAGCTCTGATATTCTATAGTGGAGAGAGGAGGAAGTGCAAATAGCATGTAAGGCCCTCACCAAGGGGCCCATGCCACCAAGTATTAATACTTGTCCCCAACCTCTCTCAATTCACACAGTTTTGGAACCCATGACCCTTGCCTAGCGAGTGCTACTTAGTTGATGGTGAGTCCCTCCATCATAACAAAAGGCCAAGTACAATTCCAAGCACAGTTCCCATAATCAGCGTAATAACAATTTATTCTTCCTGCCCCAATAACAGAGACACTGGGGATCCCACAGCAGTCAAAGTGACCATTTGGGCAGCTATGGCCTCATTCTAGGCGGGGTGGGTGTGTCTATGCAAATGAGATCAGCCCCTGAAGTTCTTCTCCACAACTTGCCACACCTCACCACCAGATGTCAGGGTGGAGCTCATCCTGACACTGCTTACACTGAGATCAGAGTCCCATTGCACCAAACGCTGCACAGACACACAGTGACCAAGATCAGAGTCCCGTCATGCCAGGCACTGCAAAGACACACAGTGACAGAGATCAGAGTCCCTTCCCCCTGGGCACTGCACAGACACACAGGTACGGAGATCAGAGTCCCCTCACGCCAGGTGCTGCACAGACACACAGTGACTGAGATCAGAGTCTCGTCACCCTGGGCGCTGCACAGACACACAGTGACCGAGATCAGAGTCCCCTCACGCCAGGCGCTGCACAGACACACAGTGACGGAGATCAGAGTCTCGTCACCCTGGGCACTGGACAGACACACAGTGGCTGAGATCAGGGCCCCTTTGTGTCAGGCGCTGGACAGACACACAGTGACCGAGATCAGAGTCCCGTCACGCCAGGCACTGCACAGACACACAGTGACGGAGATCAGAGTCCCGTCCCCCGGGCGCTGGACAGACACACAGGTACGGAGATCAGAGTCCCCTCACGCCAGGCGCTGCACAGACACACAGTGACGGAGATCAGAGTCTCGTCACCCTGGGCACTGGACAGACACACAGTGGCTGAGATCAGGGCCCCTTTGTGTCAGGCGCTGGACAGACACACAGTGACCGAGATCAGAGTCCCGTCACGCCAGGCACTGCACAGACACACAGTGACGGAGATCAGAGTCCCGTTCCCCGGGCGCTGGACAGACACACAGGTACGGAGATCAGAGTCCCCTCCTGCCAGGCGCTGCACAGACACACAGTGACTGAGATCAGAGTCCCGTCATGCCAGGCACTGCACAGACACACAGTGATGGAGATCAGAGTCCCGTCACGCCAGGCACTGCACAGACACACAGTGACGGAGATCAGAGTCCCGTCCCCCAGGCGCTGGACAGACACACAGGTACGGAGATCAGAGTCCCCTCACGCCAGGCACTGCACAGACACACAGTGACGGAGATCAGAGTCCCGTCCCCCTGGGCGCTGCACAGACACACAGGTACGGAGATCAGAGTCCCCTCACGCCAGGCACTGCACAGACACACAGTGACGGAGATCAGAGTCCTGTCCCCCTGGGCACTGCACAGACACACAGGTACAGAGATCAGAGTCCCCTCACGCCAGGCACTGCACAGACACACAGTGACGGAGATCAGAGTCCCGTCACGCCAGGCACTGCACAGACACACAGTGACGGAGATCGGAGTCCCGTCCCCCTGGGTGCTGCACAGACACACAGGTACGGAGATCAGAGTCCCGTCACGCCAGGCACTGCACAGACACACAGTGACGGAGATCGGAGTCCCATCGCCCTGGGCGCTGGACAGACACACAGGTACGGAGATCGGAGTCCCATCGCCCTGGGCGCTGGACAGACACACAGTGACGGAGATCAGAGTCCCGTCCCCCTGGGCGCTGCACAGACACACAGGTACGGAGATCAGAGTCCCGTCACGCCAGGCACTGCACAGACACACAGTGACAGAGATCGGAGTCCCATCGCCCTGGGCGCTCCACAGACACACAGTGACGGAGATCAGGGCCCCTTTATACCGGGTGCTGGACAGACACACAGTGACAAAGATCAGAGCCCTGTCACACCGGGCACTGCACAGACACACAGTCACTGAGATCAGGGTCCCATTGTGCCAGGCACTGCACATACACAGCGACTGAGATCAGAGCCCCGTCGGGCTGGGCACTGCACACACAGTGTTAAGTTGTCCAAGGTAACAGATGTCCAACGCAGCCAACTACATACAATTATTTATGAAAGGCAGGGAAAATTAAAGGCAGACTGAATTAGTCCAAACACACTGGCCAACCAATACCACCCAAGGAGTGTGCTGAGAGCATGACTGGTAAATAAGAGGAGAATGGAATCAGAAAGGAATGGAGCAAAACTGGCTTGTTGGAAATTTGGCTTAATTGGTGGACAAAATAATGAGGGAGGGGCTGTTCCCCCATCATTCTCTTTTGGAGTCCTGAAAAAGAGTCTTTGGTGGGGATTCACAATGGCAGAAGCTGAGTGGACTGGAAAGAGTCAGGCCTACCAACATGTCTGCCACCCCCACCGTCTCCTGGGAGCCCGGGATCTACCATTACACCGTGGGGCCTGCACCGTCCTGATCCTGAGTGTGGTCCCAGCCAGACTGACTCAGACGACACTACCACCTCCACTGACTTTGACTAAATCCTGAAGAGCAGCTGGGACATGAGACTTGGGTCTTTGCTGTCCCCCAGCCCACTGTGTGTCCTTTTCCTTCCCTCCTTATTATTTCTCTGTCCTCTTCCTCTTCTTTTGCCTTCTGTTTAATGAGAGTCTGGCTTAGCTGCCCAAGACTGAATATTTTGCAATACTGCTGTGAGCCCGTGACCAGAGAGGCAGCTAAAAGCAATGCCCTAAACCGGCCCAATGCTGTTACAAGGTCTCGGAGTGGCTGATGGCACCATGTGCTGGGCCTGTGTTTCTCCAACAGTGAGTTTGTGAGTGCGAGTTAACGCTTGAGACAGAAGCTGCATTTTCTCTCTCGGCTCTTCTTTCCTTTCATGTCTTGAATGTGTTTGTCTTGTTTTGTCTTAAAGGAAGCAGGAGCAGATTCTAGCAACAACAGCTTCAGCCCATCTCAGCTCAGCTTTTGTCTATTCCCACAAATGGACAATTTAATACCCTCTGTAATACCAGCTGAAGGATTGTCAAACGGCCAGAACTCTCTTCAGCGAAAGGGAAAGGGATGTTGTTACAACAAAAATCTCCCTTAATAGTTTACATTTCAAAGGCTGGACCATTTCCCCTTCTTTTTCTGTCTCTTTATTAAAAGGTTACACTGATTTTTAAGGGTGGTTGTTGCCATGGGACTAAGCAGGCCGAGGTCTCTGCCCTGGAGTCCCAGCCCATGTTGAACTGTTTCGTGTTGGACAGTGACAGGGTCACGCTAACACCTTGGACTCTCGGGCCCCATTTCTTCCATCGAAATTAGCACAGACGTGGGAACTGAAGCTAGGTCTACACTACTGCGGTAAGTCGACCTACGCTACGCGACTCCAACTATGTGAATAACAATCTTGGAGCCGACGTACCTTAGGTCAAGTTACTGCGGAGTCTACACCGTGGGGGGTCAACAGGAGAGTTCCTCCCCTCGACTTATTGTTGGGGGTAGAATATAGGGGTCGACTGGAGAGTGATCTGCTGTCGATTTGGCAGGTCTTTACTAGACCCATTAAATCGACCGCCGATGGATCGATCTCGAGCGTCAATCCCTGCCCTCAGATATAGGCCCCTTTGGCAAGCACAGGGTCATGGCATAGTGCCCCCTTATGGACTTTCCCAGCATCCTGACCCTGCTGCGGTTACAGTAGAACCTCGGAATTTGGAACACCTCGGGAACGGAGGTTGTTCGTAACTCTGAACAAAACGTTATGGTTCTTTCAAAAGTTTACAGCTGAACATTGGCTTAATACAGCTTCGAAACTTTCCACAGAAGAAAAATGCTGCTTTCCCTTTATTTTTGTAGTAGTTTACATTTAACACAGTACTGTTCTGTATTTGCTTTTTTATGTTTCGGTTTCTGCTGCTGCCTGATTGTGTGGTTGTGGTTGCAATTGAGGTGTGTGTGGTTGACCAGTCAGTTCGTAACTCTGGGGTTCATAAATCTGAGGTTCTACTGTATCTCCATGGGGTGTGGGGAGGAGGAAGCCTCTGTCCCCTGCATCCACTCCTTTTAGGGCACTGAAGGGGCTTAGCGCCTAACTGTTCCCAAGCAAAAAAGTAAAGTTAACTGACTACTAGGTTGTCCCCAGTATCCTAACAGTTTCTTAGCGGAGCGACACCGTCTCCTGAGGGCTGAGTGCTTCTCCCCCAGCGGCTGCCCTCCTACATCAGGCCTATTTCTCCACGCTTCCTGCAGAGAGGCAGAGCTCTGTCTCCCTTCCTTGCCAGCCAGCCCTGAACTATGTCACTTTTTGTCTATGGCCGCTACTTCCTTCATTGTCTGCTAGATGTGTTTTTTAATCTATCTCCTTTTGCACAGTCTAGTAGCCTTAAGAAAACTCAGCCAGGCTTTCTTTGCACAATTCCATTTCCTTGGCATTCTCACATAGGGTTACCATAGTTCAGGTTCCCAAAAAAGAGGACACTGCTGGGGTGTGTGTGTCTGTGTGTGAGCTGGAGGGGGGTACAGTTGGGGGTGCTGGAGGGGGTATCTGTGGCAGGGGTACTCACTGGAGGTGGGGGCTGTGTCACTCCCTGTCACGGTGGCAGGGCAGCTGGTGCAAGCTCAGGATGCAATGCCAATCGTCAATCAGCGCCTCCCAGCGGGCCTCCCTCCCCAGGGCTGGGAACCTAAGCCTAGGTGGGTGGGATCTGGCAGCTGTTGCTTGCAGGGGAATGGACCAATCAGTTGCAGATGTAGGGGAGGGACCAATCAGGAAGCAGACCAATTTCTGAGCAGCTGGCTTGTCTGCTCTGCAAAACCCGTGGAGGTTGCCTGTTATTTGAAAAATCCACCTGGACAGAGGAAGGAGGCTCAAAAAAGAGGCTTTGTCCGGGAAAACCCGCATGTATGTTAACCTGATTCTCACCAGACCCTTTGGGGACAAATCTCTGATCCAAAGCAGACTCCATTTTTCATAAAGAAACTTTATTTCCATAGAATATTGCCCACTCTGCCACAGACCATGATCAATAATGTCTTTGGTTTTGCACACTTTACCCAGCCCGCCTTTATATCTTTTTTAATAACTGTAACTTATCATTTAAGGTACAATGACCTGTTAACGCTTAAAATGAGTACTTCACTTTTCCTTTCCTGACTGCAGAGCGTAGTATTATCTTGGATTTTGGAGCATACGTCATAGAACCTTCGTCCTTTTGGTTCCTTAGTCCGTAGTTCTTGTCACTCCTTCGCAAGCTCCTTCATGACTTTCAAATTCCAGCCTATTTAAGGGTATTTTAATCTCCACCTCCTCATTTTTTAGAGCATGTTTTATTGCTTTGTCAGTCATCTCATTTCTGGGTATTCCAATACATGGCGGAATCCATGTTGTTTGTTATACAGACAGCTGCCTGCGTTGTTTCCGGAGTGAGGAACATTATTTCATTTATGATGTTATTTCTGCTTTCCGAAGTCCCTGTTCCAAATTGTCATTTTGCCTGACAAGGAATCAGATAAAATTACAGCACTGGTCAGCATAGGCAGCAGGTATAATAGTCCAGAGGATGCTAAGCCTTCCATGGCACAGCCGCTGCAGACCTGCCGCTGGAGACCTGGGCCATGGTGGCCCCACCTGCGTGCTGCCTCTTCCCCTCCCTGCTCCGCCCCTTCGCCAAGGCCCCCATCTCCCACCGCTGGCCAAGTCCCTCCTGTCCTCCAGCCCCCTGCACCTGCGAGACACCCCCCCACCCGCTGCTCGTTTGTCCCAGCAGGTGGTGTGGGCCTCGCGGGGGAGGGGGGAGGAGAGGAGGAACGAGGTGAGCGGCGGCGGAGAGGGGCTGAGTGGGGAGAGGGCCGAGTAGGGGCAGGGCCTGGGGTGGAGCAGGAACAGGGTGGAGGTGGATGTGAACCGGGCTGCGAGCAGAAGAGGTGGGACAGAGAGCTAGCCTCCCCCAGGGGAAGCTTCACCAGTCACCCATGCTGGCTAGTTGCACATCTCTTACCCAGCTTAGTGCCAACAATATCCTGATTAGATCAGCTGTCAGAACGGTCACAGGATTCGGTTTAGATTTCTGGATTCCAAGGCTAAGGACGCAGACGGCTGTTCCCACTCTACCCATGATGTCATCTTTGGATCCATCTCTATAGATTTAGCAAAGCTCAGCCCTGAACTGAGCCACATTCTCACCTTTTATTCTCCCTCCAGGTTTAGCATTGGCTACCGGTGCAGCGGGGAGGGGCTAGCTGGGCCCAGAGACTCCCTTTAACCCCTTCTTTGCTAGTGTGGGGCCTCTCTCTATGCCATCGCAGGCAGTAAGTGGGTTGTGGTCACTTTCAGATATCACAGGCCTCCTATAAATAAGGACCTGGAACTTTTTACTCCTATAGGCTACAAGCAAAGCCTCCTTGTCTGGCCGAGGGGAAGAGGAGGAACAGGGAGCAAGGCTACAGTTCCAGCGTGGCTGCCCCGCACTTCTACCCAGGTTCCAGCATTCCTGTGGAGGCCCTCAAATTGGCCAGGGCCCCTGGGCATGGGCCCCATTAATCCACCATTGGCTTGGAGCTTCTGGTCATGTTCTTCTACGGCTCAAAATATCACCTATGTAAACCTTGGTACCCTCTACACCATCCAAAATGTGTTGCATTTTCCAGTGAAACATTGTGGGTGCTGAGCACAGCCCAATCTGGCAGTCTGTCTCCCAGAAAGAGTGCTGGATATGCACAGACATCGGGTCTGTTTTCCACCTGGCAGAACCCTGCTGTCGCATCTGGTGTATAAAAATATCTGGCATCATTCACCTCCACAAAGACGTCTCCCCTTTGTAGGTAGTAGGAAAAGTTCCCTTTTTATGTATTGATTTAATTGATTTAATCCTGCATAAGCCAAGGGTTCTGTCTTGCCTACAGTCACCAGTATGTGATTAGTCCTGCCATGAGTGCCAGGGACTGGACTAGATGACCTCTCGAGGTTCCTTCCAATCCTATGAGTCTATGATTCTATGTGTACACACTCCTGGTTCTTCTATTTGATCTATGTTTCCCAGAGCAACAAGCTTAGCCTTTGCCTTAGGGTGACGGGAATTTTTCCAGGAATGTGACTTGAGGGTGGTTGGGCTCTTTCAGCTTTACTGTGTACCATATCCCCTGGAAGATGTCCTCAAACTCTTCCTCAATTGTTTTGGTCCCCTGCCCCTCCAGTGAGAACCCTCAGGGCTTGCCATGCTCCTAACCCAATGGTTCTCAACTGCCAACCCATGGGCCACTTGCGGCCTAATCATCACAGAGCTACGGCCCATGTAATATCCTCAGGGCCATACGAGTAGTATTGGATGCGGCCCACAATGGTAAATAGGTTGAGAATCACTGTTCTAACTTAACAGCGCACACTCTTTTCCCCAGCACTATTACTAATTGGATCCTTTCCAGTTTGTTTTTTACCCATACAGCCATAGGAGCTGAGTTTTACTTTTTCCCAGGGGTGCTCCATGCCTGCTCTGCCCTGAGGCCCTGCCCCCATTCCATCCTTCCCCCAAGTCCCTGCCCCCATTCCACCCCCTCCCCCGAGGCCCCACCCTCACCCTGCCTCTTCCCAGCCCCGCTCCGCCCCCTCCTACGAGGCCCCTGCCTGCCTGCCACTCGTTGCTTTCCGTCCCTCCACAAGTCTTTCCTCAAGCTGCCAAACAGCTGTTTGGCAGCATCTCCAATCAGCTGTGGCTGGTGGGTGCTGCGCACTCACTATTTTTTTCCTGTAGGTGCTCCATCCCCGGAGCACCCACGGGGTCGGCACTTATGCATACATCCAGTTTGCATGCTCTCTTAGTGGGGGTAAGCTCAGCTCGGTAAGCCCTGAGTTGTACCCGTTTTTCTTCTACTGCCCAGGGGCTTTTCTGTCAGTGCTAATATCACTGTTTCTGGGACCACAGTGGCTCGTGCACCTGCACTGAACTTACAATGAACAAACGTCCCGTTTGCTTTCAGGGTGACAGTCCCGTCATCTTCTGCTGCAACGCGGTTCACTGCTCCTCTGAAGAATTCCTCTGCACTAGTGGTACCGTGGCCGTCCTCTCTATCCACGCTGTGCACATGCTACTGCTGCTTGCAAACTTTTGTAAACTGATGTAATCTATTGCCGTTCTTGCCTCATTTCCCATAGGCTGGGCAGTGTCTTGGCTTGTTCTGGTTGTCACAGCACGTGCAGCTCCACGTGCCGGTCTTCTGGACTCTGACTTTGAGCTCCACATGTCTCTCTCTGCTTATGGTCTCTTTTCCTGTAGTGTTTTGGATTCTCTGTCGCATCCACAGTGTCAGAGCACACTCCACCCTCCATAAGCTTCATTCTGCTCTGCCTCCTTTCTGTTGTTTGACAAATCGTAATGGCCTTGCAATGGATTCATGCTGGGTGTTCCAGTACTGTCGCTCTGAGTTTTTTGTCTTAGATCCCAGTCATGATCTGGTTCTCTGATCAGGGACTCTGTTAGCCCCCCATGGGCAGTGGGTATTGCAGGTCAGGGGAGGCTGAGCCTCCCCAAATGACCAGGCATGGCCCCACCCACGCTCCACCCCGAAGCCCCCTCCTGCTTCCCTCTCTTCCCAAGCGTCTCTTCCCCAAAGTAGGCAGAGGCAGAGGCTGGGGCTGGGGCTAGGACAGCCTGGCCAGCAGCCTGGGACTCAGGGCGGCTGGCTCTGGTGCTCTGACCCCCCAGCACTGGGGCAGTCCAGTGCTCCGAGGCTGGGCCCACCGACCCAGCACTCCGGTGCTGGGTTGGGGATGGAAGGGATGGAGGAGAGGTTGGGCCTCAGGCACAAGGACTGGGGCTGGGGGGCTAACTTCCCCAAATGGGTGGTTCACGCGCTGCTCATGTAGCCCCCTCAAAATTACAAGATTGCCTGGTCAGCCTCAGATCAGCCACAAGCTCTTCTATAGTTTCACCTTCTTTTTTGAATGCTCAGATTAAAAGCTTCTCTCTCCTCTGGTTCATTTTTTTGGGGAGTGCCACCCACCTCAAACTTCTGTAACCCAGTCTGATAATCAGCCTCCTCTGCATGCGCTAAGAGGCATCTGTCAAACACATCAGGTGCTTCAGGACCTGTTATTGGCATTCACATTCCCCCCCACCCTTTAAATCAAGGGAGATTCACTGGGTAATTCTCCGGACAGAACAATTTCTGCCTTTGAAATTAACAAACTGCCTCCCTCAGGCCTGTGATCTCCTTTCATTTGTCCCTCTGTCCAGCTGTCTCTAGAGGACGTGACCCTGGAGCCAGACACAGCTCACCCCAGCCCAACCGCTCGGGGAGATTGGACATTTACTCCTGCGTACTGGGCTTTGACAGCTACCTGTCAGGGAGACGTTAGTGTGAGGTGGAGGTGGCAGGTGCAAGGGGCTGGCTCTGGATGTTACCAGGGAGTCTGCCAGCAGGAAGGGCTGGTCCAGTTTCAGTTCCAGGCAAGGCACTTGGGCCATCCAGTTCTCCATGGGCCAGTAGAGGGCAATCAATGTGTAGTGGAGCCAGCTAGACACGCCCCAGAGACCTGGCAAGATCAGAGTGTAACTGGACTACGAAGTGGGGACCATGTGCTTCTATGACACTGAACCTCATGGTTCCCATCCATGCATTCACTGCCTCCCTTACAGGGAAGAGCTGTCATAGAATCATAGAATCATAGAATATCAGGGTTGGAAGGGACCTCAGGAGGTCATCTAGTCCAACCCCCTGCTCAAAGCAGGACCAATCCCCAATTAAATCATCCCAGCCAGGGCTTTGTCAAGCCTGATCTTAAAAACTTCTAAGGAAGGAGATTCTACCACCTCCCTAGGTAACGCATTCCAGTGTTTCACCACCCTCCTAGTGAAAAAGTTTTTCCTAATATCCAACCGAAATCTCCCCAACTGCAACTTGAGACCATTACTCCTTGTCCTGTCATCTTCTACCACTGAGAATAGTCTAGAACCATCCTCTTTGGAACCACCTCTCAGGTAGTTGAAAGCAGCTATCAAATCCCCCCTCATTCTTCTCTTCCGCAGACTAAACAATCCCAGTTCCCTCAGCCTCTCCTCATAAGTCATGTGTTCCAGACCCCTAATCATTTCTGTTGCCCTTCGCTGGACTCTCTCCAATTTATCCACATCCTTCTTGTAGTGTGGGGCCCAAAACTGGACACAGTACTCCAGATGAGGCCTCACCAATGTCGAATAGAGGGGAACGATCACGTCCCTCGATCTGCTCGCTATGCCCCTACTTATACATCCCAAAATGCCATTGGCCTTCTTGGCAACAAGGGCACACTGCTGACTCATATCCAGCTTCTCGTCCACTGTAACCCCTAGGTCCTTTTCCGCAGAACTGCTGCCTAGCCATTCGGTCCCTAGTCTGTAGCTGTGCATTGGGTTTTTCCGTCCTAAGTGCAGGACCCTGCATTTATCCTTATTGAACCTCATCAGGTTTCTTTTGCCCCAATCCTCCAATTTGTCCAGGTCCCTCTGTATCCTATCTACCACTCCTCCCAGTTTAGTATCATCCGCAAATTTGCTAAGAGTGCAATCCACACCATCCTCCAGATCATTTATGAAGATATTGAACAAAACCGGCCCCAGGACCGACCCCTGGGGCACTCCACTTGACACCGGCTGCCAACTAGACATGGAGCCATTGATCACTACCCGTTGAGCCCGACAATCTAGCCAACTTTCTACCCACCTTATAGTACATTCATCCAGCCCATACTTCTTTAACTTGCTGACAAGAATACTGTGGGAGACCGTGTCAAAAGCTTTGCTAAAGTCAAGAAACAATACATCCACTGCTTTCCCTTCATCCACAGAATCAGTAATCTCATCATAGAAGGCGATTAGATTAGTCAGGCATGACCTTCCCTTGGTGAATCCATGCTGACTGTTCCTGATCACTTTACTCTCGTCTAAGTGCTTCAGGATTGATTCCTTGAGGACCTGCTCCATGATTTTTCCGGGGACTGAGGTGAGGCTGACTGGCCTGTAGTTCCCAGGATCCTCCTTCTTCCCTTTTTTAAAGATTGGCATTACATTAGCCTTTTTCCAGTCATCTGGGACTTCCCCCGTTCGCCACGAGTTTTCAAAGATAATGGCCAATGGCTCTGCAATCACATCCGCCAATTCCTTTAGCACTCTCGGATGCAACTCGTCCGGCCCCATGGACTTGTGCACGTCCAGCTTTTCTAAATAGTCCCTAACCACCTCTTTCTCCACAGAGGGCTGGCCATCTACTCCCCATGTTGCGATGCCCAGCGCAGCAGTCTGGGAGCTGTCCTTGTTAGTGAAGACAGAGGCAAAAAAAGCATTGAGCACATTAGCTTTTTCCACATCCTCTGTCACTAGGTTGCCTCCCTCATTCAGTAAGGGGCCCACACTTTCCTTGGCTTTCTTCTTGTTGCCAACATACCTGAAGAAACCCTTCTTGTTACTCTTGACATCTCTTGCTAGCTGCAGCTCCAGGTGCGATTTGGCCCTCCTGATTTCATTCCTACATGCCCAAGCAATATTTTTATACTCTTCCCTGGTCATATGTCCAACCTTCTACTTCTTGTAAGCTTCTTTTTTATGTTTAAGATCCGCTAGGATTTCACCATTAAGCCAAGCTGGTCGCTTGCCATATTTACTATTCTTTCGACTCATCGGGATGGTTTGTCCCTGTAACCTCAACAGGGATTCCTTGAAATACAGCCAGCTCTCCTGGACTCCTTTCCCCTTCATGTTAGTCCCCCAGGGGATCTTACCCATCTGCTCCCTGAGGGAGTCAAAGTCTGCTTTCCTGAAGTCCAGGGTCCGTATCCTGCTGCTTACCTTTCTTCCCTGTGTCAGGATCCTGAACTCGACCATCTCATGGTCACTGCCTCCCAGATTCCCATCCACTTTTGCTTCCCCCACTACTTCTTCCCTGTTTGTGAGCAGGAGGTCAAGAAAAGCTCCCCCCCTAGTTGGCTCGTCTAGCACTTGCACCAGGAAATTGTCCCCTACGCTTTCCAAAAACTTCCTGGATTGTCTATGCACCGCTGTATTGCTCTCCCAGCAAATATCAGGAAAATTGAAGTCACCCATGAGAACCAGGGCGTGCGATCTAGTAACTTCTGCGAGTTGCCGGAAGAAAGCCTCATCCACCTCATCCCCCTAATTCGGTGGTCTATAGCAGACTCCCACCACTACATCACTCTTGTTGCTCACACTTCTAAACTTAATCCAGAGACACTCAGGTTTTTCTGCAGTTTCGTACCGGAGCTCTGAGCAGTCATACTGCTCCCTTACATACAGTGCTACTCCCCCACCTTTTCTGCTCTGCCTGTCCTTCCTGAACAGTTTATAACCATCCATGACAGTACTCCAGTCATGTGAGTTATCCCACCAAGTCTCTGTTATTCCAATCACGTCATAATTCCCTGACATCACCAGGACCTCCAGTTCTCCCTGCTTGTTTCCAAGGCTTTGTGCATTCGTATATAAGCACTTAAGAGAACCTGCTGATCGCCCCTCGTTCTCAGTATGAGGCAGGAGCCTCATTCTGTCAGTTCCTCTGGGTCTGGTCTGTAGGGACCTCCCTTAGGCTGTGTCCCTGAGCCTCTCCCAGCCAGATCTCTGCACATGCAAACCTGCTGATGCATCATAGGATCAGACGCAACTATCCGGATTGCAGGACAGCCCTGTTTCAATGCATGTCATGCCATAAATGGGCAGATGGCTGTGTTTACTTACTACGAAACCTCATGGGAAGGCTGTTTTCATACTGCAGGAATGGAAATAAATCTGCTTTTAATGAAATAGAACGTTGGAAACAAGTTCTGTTGAGTGCTGCTGTACCCCCCAATCCAGATCATCAGCAAGGGTCAGACACCAAGCTATGTGAGGTAGATGCCTGGTTCCCAGGGGGTGAGATCCCCAGAGACTGGTCAGACTACCAGTTTTTCTTTCTCTTTTTTTTTCCCTGTCATTTTTCCAAAGCTGGAGAAGTTTTGAAAAGTTACAGAATGGAAAAATGAAAAAAACCAATTTTCTAGATATTATGTTATTATTTATGTCTTTGGGGTAGTGCCTGGGAACCCCAGCCATGGGCTAGGACCCCACTGTACTAGGTGCTGGCCAAACACAGAACAAAAAGACAGTTCCTGTCCCACAGAGCTAACAATCTAAATAGAAACAAAGAAAGCTCCATGGATGCCATTTGTTCCTTGCATTCAGTGGCAAGAGAGGGAACAATAGGGAAGAAAAAAAACCAAACTCTGAAATTTCCAAATAGTCCAGAAACCTAAATGAAAATTTCAGTTCAAGACAAAATGAAAAATGCATTGGATTGAAATTCCCCACTGAGGAACCTAGCTGAAAAAAACACTTTCCTGCCTCCCCAAATGATGGTTTGGATGAACTCCCGTTTTCTGGTGGGAAAAGGGTTTGGTTGGACCATTCTCAGCAGCAAGACTCGTGGTGCTGTTTTCTATTATCTGCATTGTGTCAGCAGCTGAGAGCCCAGCCACGGGGTGAGGCCACACAGGCCTGAGCAACTAGCAGAGAGAAGAGCTTTGTGCAGTGACGGAAGCCCTGATGTGGTTCCACACTAATAGCTCACAGACATGAAGATGTGCGGGTATGTTCACGGTGGGAGGGATTTCCCTGATCTTATAGGCATGAGTCCACAGCTGGAAACCAGCCCTTGGGCTAGCCCCATGCCTGCATTACCCTCCCACAGTAAACCCAGCAACGGTCAGGCCCTGCTGGTATAACTCATGGGCAGAACATCTAGGGCTGAGTTACACACAGACCTGCATCAAACAGCCTGTTTATTCCTACCCCCCTTTCCGCCCACCCTATCTGCGGGACCTCACTCAGCTCAGGCCAGCAGCATCATAGATCACGTTGAATGAGGGTGGAAAGAAAAAGTAGTTACCCCACTTCACAGGTCAATTGGCAGTTGGTTTAAAACAAACAAAAGGAAGTATTTCTTCACACAACACACAGTTAACCTGTGGAACTCTTTGCCAGAGGATGTTGTGAAGGCCAAGACTATAACAGGGTTCAGAAAAGAACTAGATAAATTCATGGATGGGCAGGGCTGGTGTCCATAGCCTCTGTTTGCCAGAAGCTGGGAATGAGCGACAAGAGATGGATCACTTGCGGATTACCTGTTGTGTTCATTTCCTCTGGGGCACCTGGCATTGGCCACGGTTGGAAAACAGGATACTGGACTAGATGGACCTTTGGTCTGACCCAGTATGGCCGTTCTTATGTTCTTACAAGGGTGGGGGAGGTAAGAGTGATGCAGTGTGACACGCAGATGTCTCTGGCAGAGCCAGGAATGGACCCACATCTCCAGGGTCCCAGCCAAGTGCCCTTTCCACCAGGCCAGTGATCTCCTCACTCCAGTTGGCCCCTCAATCTGGCACTGGGGCTCTGTTAGACCCTGACAGTAGTGGTGACGGGCGTCACTGCCCCAGAGCCCTTTGCTGCTCACGTTCTTTGTGTCTCTGATCACGGAGTCTTTTCCAATAGGCCCAATTCGACATTTCCCGCGTAGCTCCTCCAGGCAGGGCTAGCGATTACGGACATTGGGCAAGATCCCCAGCTGGCATCAATGGGGCCAGATCCCCTGCTGGTGTCAATGGGCTGTAGCTCCATTGGAGTCAATGGGGCCAGATCCCCAGCCATAGATGCTGGCTTTCTCCAGGCATGGGGGTTGCTCAACCCCCTGCTTCGCCCCAGGTCCCGCCCCCACCCTTCCCCTTCCCCCAAACCCCTGCCCTTGTCCTGCCTCTTCCCACCCTGCCTCTTTCCCGCCTCTACTCACCCAGTTCTACCCCCCCCGGAGCGCGCCCCATCCCCACTCCTCCCACTTCCTCCCAGAGCCTCCTGCATGCCATGAAACAGCTGATCGCAGTGGGCTGGAGGCGCTGGGAGGGAGGGGGAGGAGTTGATCAGCAGGGCCGCTGGCGGATGGGGGGTGCTGGGGGCGAGGTGGGAGCTGGCTGCCAGTGAGTGCTCAGCACCCACTCATTTTTTCTGTGGGTGCCCATGGAGTCAGTGTCTATTCCCCCAGCTGGTGTCTATTGGAGTCAATGGGCCAGATCCCGAGTTGGAGTCAATGGGCTGTAGCTCCATTGGAGTCATGGTGCCAGACCCCAAGCTGATGTAAGTTTACCAGAGCTCCGTTTCTGTCGATTAGGCCAGATCCTCAGCAGGTGTAAATCAGTGTTGCTCCACTGGAATTAATGCCAGTTTACATCAATTGATGATCTGGCCCAGTAATTTCTGCTCTGTAAAAAGGTATTATTTGTTGCCAAGGACAAAGTAACTGAATGGTTCAAGGTAATACAGTAATAAACATACCGACCTGATTCTTAGCTTGTTCACCCCTGTGTAAATCAGGAGTAACCCCATTGGAGTCACTGGGGCTGGTTCCCTTCCGTTTATACAGCGTAGCTTCCGCTGGCCCCACGTAACTATTTTCCAGCATAGTGACTCTCTGTCCAAAACTGCCCATGTCACCTGAAGCAAAGTCCCTGAAGTCTCTGTGCCCTCTGTACCTTGGGGGTAACCATCGCTCCCTGCCTCAGAGGGGGTGGTGAGGGTGAACTCACCAATGAATGTGAGATGTTCAGATACCACAGTAATGGGAACCAGATAAGCACTGTGACCAAAACCCATCCATCTGTGACCAAAACCCAGGAGCCCTGATTCCCAGCCCCTGCCCCACCCCCTGCTCTAACCAACTAGATCCCACTCCCTCCTAGAGCCAGGGGTAGAAACCAGGAGTCCTGGCTCCCAGCCCCCCTCGCTCTAACCCACTAGACCCCTACTCCCCTCCCAGAGCTCAGCCAGGGATAGAACCCAGGAGTCCTGGCTCCTAGTCTGGTGCCTCTACATGCAGAGGCACAAGCCCCAGCTCGCATGCCTTTCTGGGGCTGCATTGTGCTCACCTGGCTCGTTATCTCAACACAGTGGATTAGCTCTCTCCTGGCAGGGTTGCCATGTCCCGAGCAAGCCGATTAGAGGTGACCTGTGACTGGGAAGAAAGTCCACCCTCCTTGTTCTGTTGCACTTTGAGTTATTTTCCAGGCAACCAGGAGTCCCCTTGGGGGGAAGAGAACTGAACCCAGCAAGGTGGGAAATTGCCTGGTCCGCAGCCCCAAACCATATTCCAACTGCCCAGCACTGCTGAGGGCTCGGCCAGGCATCCAGCCTCATCTCGGCAGACGCTTCAAGGGCTGGGAACACGATGGGGATTTGATAAGCAGCCCTCAGAGGATCAGTATGGGCCAGGAGGGGCAGACGGCAGCTGGGCCTGAACAGGTAGGAAGGAAGGAGGCGAGTGCTGGGGCCTTTCAGATGTAACAAGCAGGCACAATGCCAGCCAATATCAATCGGGGTTATCAGCGATTTGTAGGGGGGAACCTTGTGGGTCAGTGGATAGGGTACTAGACTGGGCAGCAGGACTCCTGGAGTCCATCCCTAGTTTGGGGAGGGGAGTGTGGCTGAATGGTTATAGCAGGGGAGTTGGGAACCAGGACTCCTGAGTTCATCCCTGGTTTGGGAAAGGGAGTGGGGCCAAGCAGGTTAAAGCAGAGGGGCTGGGAGTCAGGTCTCCTGTGTTATCATAGCTAGTCTGTCTATGCCTCAGTTTCTCCTCCATAAAATGGGGTTAGTGGTCCCCCTTCTTGTAGGAGGGTTGTGGGAATTATTTAAAGTTGGCTAAGTGGGCTCAGATAGTCCAGCAATGGGGGTGGAGTGGCTCAGAGACATGCCTATAAGTACAGTAGAAAGGACAATCGCATTTGCGGTGGAGGGACAGAGATTGGAAGTTATCTCTGGCAGACTCTTTTTCCAGAGCAGAGATTCTCCTAGAACAAGGGTGGGCAAACTTTTTGGCCCGAGGGCCACATCTGGGTGGGGAAATTGCATGCAGGGCCATGAATGTAGGGCTGGGCAGGGGGTTGGAGTGCGGGAGGGAGTGTAGGGTGTGGGAGGGGGTGCGGTGTGCAGGAAGGGGCTCAGAGCAAGGGGTTGGGGCATAGGAGGGGTGCAGAGTGTGGGAGGGGGCTCAGGGCAGGTGATTGGGGTGCAGGAGGGGTGTGGCAGGGAGTTGGGGTGCAGGGTACAGGAGGGGTTTGGGGTGCGGGCTCCGGCCCAGCGCCACTTACCTGGAGCGGCTCCGGGGTGGCAGTGGCACGCAGCAGGGCTAAGACAGACTCCCTATTTGCCCTGTCCTCACGCCATGCTGCTCCCAGAAGCTGCCAGCACCACATCCCAATGGCCCCTGAGGGAGTAGGGGCACAGGGCTCTGCGCACTGCCCTTGCCTGCGGGTACCTCCCCCAAAACTCCCATTGGCAGTGGTTCCCGTTCCTGGCCAATGGGAGCTGCGGGGGACGGTGCCTGCAGGTGAGGGCAGTGCACAGACCCCTCTGCCCCCGCTCCTCCAGGAGCCGCAGGCATGGGGCCCGCAGTACCCCACAGGCAATCCCACAGGCCGCATCCAAAGCCCTGATGGGCTGGATCCGGCCTGCGGGCTGTAGTTTGCCCAGCCCGTCCTAGAAGGATCCACTCCGGACAACAGCTTTCCCCCTGGTTGGTCATGGCAGATCCCATATTCTCCTTTGGCTGCTCACATCCTTGCCGTCCTCATGGGCTCCAACTCCTTGCTGGGTTATCCCAAGATGAAGGTCTACAGAGAAAAAGGTAACTGCTCCTGCGTGGTTCCCAGGGCATCAAAGAACCAGACCCCTGTGGGTGCCAGTGTGAGTTCATGGGGCGCTACACACCAGTTAGCCACATGTTGAGGTACCCCATCCTCCCATCCACGCCTGGGAAATGGAAGGTTCCCACTGGCCTTTGCTATCCTTTAGTGCCCATTATACAGTATACCTGCCCCTTCCCCACCCCTCACCCTCTGCTGCCCATTACACAGTATAGACGCCCTTTCCCATCCCTCACCCACTGCTGCCCCCAGTGCCCATTATACAATATATATATACAGTATAGCCGCCCCTTCCACACCCCCACCTTCTGCTGCCCCCAGTGCCTACTATACAGTATAGCTGCCCCTTCCCCGCCCCTCACCCTCTGCTGCCCATTACACAGTATAGATGCCCTTTCCCATCCCTCACCCACTGCTGCCCCCAGTGCCCATTATACAGTATAGCTGCCCCTTCCCCACCCCTCCCCCTCTGCTGCCCCTAGTGCCCATTATACAGTATATCCACTCCTTCCCCACCCTCTGCTTCCGCTAGTGCCCATTATACAGTATAGTCTCCCCCCTCCCCCTCTGCTGCCCCCAGTGCCCATTATACAGTATAGCTGCCCCTTCCCAAGCCCCACCCTCTGCTGCCCTGTTCCCTTTATACACTGTAGCTGCCCCCTCCTACCTCTCACACTCTGAGATCTGGGGATACCAGTCCTTTCCCAAGTCTCTGACTGTACATTTTAAATTTTCGATTGAGAATCTCTGCCCAGGGCCCTCTGCCCTTTAGTATTTCCCGTAGCTTGAGAAAGCAGAACGGAGGAGCTCTTGCCTGAGCAACTACAATAGCATTTTCTGCTCCTAGCTATAAGCTCAGGCTCTCACCTGCTGGGTTGTCTCTCTCCACAGAGGATGTCACTCTGGACGCAGATACAGCTCATCCCAGTCTGGGCCTTTCCAAGGACCGGAGAAGCGTGACAGCCACAAAGACAAAACTGGCTCTGGCCAATAATCCAGGGAGATTCGACATTTACTCGTGTGTGCTGGGCTCCGATGGCTATGAGTTGGGGACGCATTACTGGGAGGTGGAGGTGGCCGGCACAGGGGGCTGGGCTCTGGGTGTCACCAGAGAGTCTGTCAGCAGGAAGGGATGGTTCAATTTCAGCCCCAAGCAAGGCACATGGGCCATCCAGCTCTCCAGGGGCCAGTACCAGGAAGTCACTGCAGAATGGAGCCCGCTGCACCTGCCGCAGAGCCCTGGCAAGATCAGAGTGTATCTGGACTATGAAGAAGGGGTTGTGTGCTTCTATGATGCTGACACCATGGCCCCCCTCCACGCCTTCACTGCCCTCTTTACAGGGAAGATCTACCCATTCTTCTGGGTCTGGACTGTAGGGACCTCCCTTAGACTGTGTCCCCCACAACCCTCCAATAACTGAGGGCACAGTCTAGAGGCTGCTGCCATTTCTAAGGACATCAATGGACATTGGACCACATTTTGTCTCAGCCAGAGATTGAAGCATGAACACCGTGATGCGTCTGGATTTTAGCCCATGAGGCAGCATCTCCCTTAAATACCTCTGCACTGCCTGCCACGCTGCCCCTTGTGCATGGGAAATGCTCCCTAATAAAACCCAAGCAGCTGCTACCTTCTCCTCCCCCAGGTCCCTCCTTAATTGTCACCTCTGCCATGATGCCTCCAGAGTTCCAGCCTGGTGATCAGGGCTAGACAAGTGATCTGCTGTGAATATGACTCTTCCTCATCTTTCCTATCCTGCTCTACCTTTACCTCCAATTGAAAAGAAATATACCCTGTGTAGCTAGCTGAGGTGGTCCAATTCTTCCCTGTACTGTGAGAGAAATGAGAATTCTGGTTTAGCATATGTGTTAATTGTTTTGTGTTAGAGGGAATTAATATAGATGTCAGTGCAGCTCTCTCCTTCTAGGTGTTTAGGGTATAAACTGGTGATGAATACACTGAGGCTGGAAATTAGAAGGAGCTTTCTAATGTAGCCTTTTATTCTATTTAACATGAATTTTGTACAGCACCATGGGTTTGGCTCTGGCGGCTACAGTTTCAAGCTTAATGGTGTGAAAGTCACCTCTGCTACTTGCTTTAGAGTTAGAGTCTTTAGGAACACATAAAGATCAAGGGCAGTGACCACACAGACATTCACAAGGACAAGGTCTCGTCTGTTTTACAAGTTTTATTAAAGTTATGATTACCCAAGCATACAGAAATTCTATACAGACCTATGCACAAGTTACAAATACAGTTATACTCACATTCTCCTAGATAGTGTTAGGGTCTGTTGTCTCTCATGACTTGATCATTAGTAGAGGGATGGTTCCTGCTGGGGTTTACCATAGGGAACTCCATTTTTCTAATCTAGGCACCCGCTCTACAATTTGATTCTGACTATACCTCATTCTGCGCATGTCCATAAAAGTGTCAAGCCTCTTTTTTCTTATTGGTCTGCTGTCCCCTTGAAATTTAAGGGACCCCTATTTTCTATAGGCTGTGTAAGTTCCCTTTGTTCTCATTAGCATTGACACACAACCTGTATCCTGTGGTTAAGACACGTCAGAGACAGATGCGCCTTTACAGTATTGTTATGATCTAATATTAATCTTCTGGGTAATTTTTCGCAATATTACCACTTGGTACCTCTTTTCCCATAACCTTAGGGCATTGGGTTATTTCTCGGTCATTGGCTTATGTCATCATTTCTTGTCTTCAAGGCCCAAAACAGCTAAGCTGAAATCTTGCAGGCCTCAGCCTACAGATTCTTGCATTTCAGCTTGTCTTACTTATGTCTAATACATAATTCTTTTAAATACTAATCAATCTTATACTTTTATAATCCTACAAATTAACTCTAATTAATATACAATGAATATATGTAATATAACACATTGATTAAATGATAACGTCACACAATAAATGAAAAATAAACTAAAATCATTGGCTACACTAACCATCAGCAGAGTGAGGTTCTGGATCAGCCTCCCAACAGGAATCATGGGGGCAAACAACCTATTTGAGGATGAATTGTGAAAAGTTCGTGAACAAGATAATATATGGGGTTGCCTGCAAATGCGTTAGCACGGACCAGACTCCATCACCCAGGAGGTCCCTTCCAATCCTGTGTTCCTAGGTGAAAAGAAACAAAGACAAACCATGAGCTTTAACACATTGGGTGCCTCCCTAATTTTCTTGCTTGAGGCAAGGATGTGACAGCCTATCATGGGATAATTTCCAGAGTGTTCAGACGATATGTGTATGGGTGAAAGCAGAGCTGCTGGGTAGGTCGCTAGCTGTTTTTAAGAAACTACTTAGGCCTATAATGGATGCTGATGCAAATGGGAAACTAGAAGTCCCTGTCTTCTCCTATTTTTATCTTTTGAGACAACATGGCATGTAGTTGCAAAGGCAGATTTTCCAGGGAATGGTCACCCCTGAGCATAGTGACCTCAGGTGCCCACCTCGATGAGGATTGGACCATGGTGACTGCATGCAGGGGGTATGTCAAGGTTCCTCCCCCACTCTGAACTCTAGGGTACAGATGTGGGGACCTGCATGAAAAACCTCCTAAGCTTATCTTTACCAGCTTAGGTCAAAACTTCCCCAAGGTACAAAATATTCCACCCTTTTGTCCTTGGATTGGCCGCTACCACCACCAAACAAATACTGGTTACTGGGGAAGAGCTGTTTGGACACGTCTTTCCCCCCAAAATACTTCCCAAAAACCTTGCACCCTACTTCCTGGACAAGGTTTGGTAAAAAGCCTCACCAATTTGCCTAGGTGACTACAGACCCAGACCCTTGGATCTTAAGAACAATGAACAATCCTCCCAACACTTGCACCCTCCCTTTCCTGGGAAATGTTGGATAAAAAGCCTCACCAATTTGCATAGGTGACCACAGACCCAAACCCCTGGATCTGAGAACAATGAAAAAGCATTCAGTTTTCTTACAAGAAGACTTTTAATAAAAATAGAATTAGAAATAAGAAATCCCCCCTGTAAAATCAGGATGGTAAATACCTTACAGGGTAATTAGATTCAAAACATAGAGAACCCCTCTAGGCAAAAACCTTAAGTTACAAAAAAGATACACAGACAGAAATAGTTATTCTATTCAGCACAATTCTTTTCTCAGCCATTTAAAGAAATCATAATCTAACACATACCTAGCTAGATTACTTACTAAAAGTTCTAAGGCTTCATTCCTGGTCTATCCCCGGCAAAGACAAAATGTAGACAGACACACAAACCCTTTGTTTCTCTCCCTCCTACCAGCTTTTGAAAGTATCTTGTCTCCTCATTGGTCATTTTGGTCAGGTGCCAGCGAGGTTACCTTTAGCTTCTTAACCCTTTACAGGTGAGAGGAGATTTCCTCTGGCCAGGAGGGATTTTCAAGGGGTTTACCCTTCCCTTTCTATTTATGACAGGGTATATGAACTTGATTGGTCCCGAAGGTGGTGCCATAAGGTGGAGTAAGTGAGAGTCACCTCCTAGACCCCTAAGACAAGGCGGGAGGCCTGTGTGCTTTCTTGGTCCACCAGCTATATCAGAAGGATGCAACCCCGTGATTTCCCTCGGCAGGCCTTGTAGGTGGTGAAGTTTCTGGTCTTTGGCTATGCCAGTCTGACCAGTCTGCTATTATCCAAGATCCCACTATGGGAGTCAAGCGTAACCAGGTTCTCCATTAGCTGCTTCCAGACACTGCAGTCACAGCCCTGCAAAGTGTGACACAAAGATCCCAAGACCAATGAAGCAGAAAACAGTCAAACCTTTTTCTAATCTTAGGTATCTGACTTTTCTTTTATTTATGGAAAGATGTTTCCGTTGTCTTAACTTCCGGTGTGAGTGTGCGTGTGTGTGTTTGTATGCACCTATGAGTGTGTACATCTTTAAAGGTCCACATTGGGAAATGGGCCAGTATTGATTCCCTAAACCAGTGGTTCTCAAACTTTAGCAACCCGAGGACCCCCATTTTGATTTAAAAAAATTTCGCAGACCCCCCAACCCCTCTGCACAGCCCCAGACCCCACCCCACTCCACCCCTTCCTGTTTTTGCGAAATAACTCAGTAAACCTGCACTTCATAGGGGAGGACAAAAGTTTCTGTGGGTATGTCTACACTGCACTTAAACACACATGGCTAGCCTGTATCAGTTGCCTTGGGCTTGTGCTATGGGACTCCTTAATTACTGTAAAAAGAAAAGGAGTACTTGTGGCACCTTAGAGACTAACAAAGGTGCCACAAGTCCTCCTTTTCTTTTTGCGAATACAGACTAACATGGCTGCTACTCTGAAACCTTTAATTACTGTGTAGATGTTCGGGCTCAGGCGGGCGGGACCCCAGGACATGGGAGGGTCCCAGCGCCAGGGCTCCAGCCCAAGCCCAAAAGTCTGCTCCACAATTAAACAGCCCTGTAGCCTGACCCCCACGATGTAGATATAAAGTCACTGTGATGGGGAAAAGAAAAAGGGATCACGGTTAAAGTTGCACCCTAGGCTACAACTCTGAAAGGGTGCCCCTGCATTGCCCACTATCCCCCTCCATCTCCTTATTGCTCACCCCTCCCCTTCTGCCCACGCGCAGAGGGGGAACCCCTCGCTGGGGCCCGATCCTGCTCCCCTCCAAGCCCTGTCGCTGCATTTCCTGCACCACAGCCTCTCCCCGCCACAAGCCCCTGGGGCAGGTCCTGGCTGGGCGTGGGGGTGGGAGCAGAGCGAGGCCACGGGCTTCACGGCCGCAGCTGCCACCACCCGGCCCCGCAGCAGGCGCACGCTGAGCCAAGGGGCTGAGCGCTCAGCCTGCAAGCGGCAGCTAGAGAGATCGATTCCGTCCGGCGCGAATCGCCGCCCGTTGCAGTGCGGGCGGGTGAACAGCTCGGCGCTCCCCTTGTCAGGCTTGGCCAGGCCTCCCCCGCACGGACCTTCTCTTCCCCCCCGGGAGGCTGGGCGGGGCGCCCTCGCGCACAGAGCCGAGAGCTAGTCCCGAGTCCGCTCCTGCGCGGTGCCTGTTGCGCGTCCTGGTTCAGACCCGCCCTGCCAGCGCCGCCTCCTTTGTGAGCCGGGAGCCCTGAGCCGCTGCTGCGCCGCAGCGGGGTGTGTGCGGGGAGAGCCCTTCCCTAGCGCCCCTCGGGGCCAGCCGGGGGGACTTTCTGCGGGGGCTGGAACCAGCCCCGGGCTCTGCCGACAGCAGCCCCCGAGCCGGAGCCTGCAGGTGAGGGGAGAGACCCGGGGAAAGGGCCGGGGATGGGCGCAAAGCGCTGGGAGCTCTCCGGGTGACAAAGCTCCGGCTAAGGGCGCAGGGGATCAGTCTCGGCTGCCTCTGCCCCAGGGCAGGGCCCTGGGCTGAGCCTGACCCACCGCACAGGGGCCGAGGGGGTGAATGTGGGTAAAGCCCTTTGAAAGTCCCCAATGGGAAGAGCTAAGGAAAGGCGGGGGAGGGCTGGGTTAGTGGCTACCCGTAGAAAACAGGCACCCCCAAAAATTCGGAGGCACAATGTGCACCCCCCGCCCCCAAATGTGGGAATCCCCTGCGAGGCTTTCCTGTGCACAGAGATGCCATTTGCACATTCAGCTGGGGGATGGGGGTGCATGGAAATAATAGTGGGAGCAAATTCCAAGGGTGATCCAGGACAACAGGGCAATTGAAATGGCTGAGGGTTTTCCCAGCAGGGTAGAGTCCAGAGTGTCTGTGCATGGCCTGGGGGGAATCAGGGTGTGAAATGAACTAAAGCCCCTTCTGAAACCTCTCCCCAGCCCTTTGCACTCTGACAGTCTGCAGAGTAACAACGACCTTTTGCTCCAGATTGTCACATCACCCCAAGGGCCGGGGAAGGGAAATGGCTGCAGTGGACTTGGCTCAGGTAGTGGATTGTCAGGGGGTTGTGTGGGTGGTAGGGGGGCTTTGCCTGAATGTGTGGTGGGAAGGGAAGGGGAGGGAGCAGGACATACAGGGGGGAGACCAGTAAATGAAATTCCTGCTGGAAGCCTTTAATGTCAGGAGATGGGCCTGAATATCACCAGCTTTTAAGCAATAAAATACCCCCCACACATTTCAGTCGCCTGTCCCCACTCCCCTCCCCGGCATGCATCTCCCCGCTCTCCTCTTCCCCCCCCCCACACACATATCCAGCATCCTCCTCAGTGTGCTGCCTGTGCCTTCACCAGTGTGCCTCTGTGGCACTCTTTACCTCAAGGTAGCACCCTGGCACCCCCATATTCACCGCTGTGATATGAGTATGATATATTTTGTACAAAGTATGCCTTGTAAGATATCCTTTTAAAAGCCTTAATCTGTTGAACATTAATACCCTGTTGGATTGTATGTGCTAGCATTGTATGTGAGGTATTGCCATATGTGTTACTGAAATATGTTGTGAGGTTGGGATCACCCATAATCAGCCTTTACAACAAAGGAGTAGCCATCAATACCCAGGAGGTTAATCACTCTTCAACACATGATTCCATAGCCCAGAGAAGGCACGTACGCCACAGTGGAAAACTAATCCACATTACAGCAAATATATTTCCAGCAAGCTGGAAGAAAGTATAAAAGAGATGCAGTGACATCATCACTTGACTCCTTCCCCCCCCATCCCCATCTCAACACCTGGAAGCATGGCTGAAAGACAAAGGCTTTGAACTGAGGAAGTTTGGCCCAGGCTGGAAGGCTAGTCCCAGCCAATGTACTGAGGACCTGTAACCTGCTTTCACCATCTGTCGGAATGAGAAAAGCTGTTTGATACAACTCTTGCTTAGACTAAAAGTTTAGGATTTAGAATGCATGTTTACTTTTTATTTTCTTAAGTTAACTATATCTGACCTTTATGCCTACTACTTATAATCACTTACAACCTCTCTGTAGTTAATAGACTTATTTTAATGTTTTATCCTTACCAGTGTGTGTGTCTAAAATTCTTGGGAAATCTCAGATTACAAAAGCTGGTGCATTTCCACTTTCCTTTGATAAAGTGGCGAACTAGGTAGTGAACTTACACTGACCAGGCTTCTGACCAGTGCAAGACAGTACAGTTGTTGTACTTAAAGTACTGCACAGGATCTTTTCAGGGAGAATAAGGCAAAACACCACATTTATTGGTAATACATGTATCAATCAACACGCTATCATTGCATGAGTGTAATATATATCGTATGCATCTCACATATACACACAAACGCTCCGTCTTGTTGTTGTTACCAACTAGTTGCTCCCCTTAACTTCACTGGCCAGATGAGTTAGATGGGGGAGGGGTTGAGCCAGGCTTCTGTCGATCTGGATCGATGTTCAGATGTTGACAAGACAAAACCCAGGGTCCTCTGCAAGACGCCTCACGTTTATAGCAGCTTCCCTCTCATGCAAATCTATACCAGATTCAAAATCTGTATCTGTGTCCGTTGGTCCTTTGTGCTGCTTCCTTCTGGATGTTGTCCCAGTGCTGTTCAAAGAGGGTGTTTTCAAAAGAAGTTGCTTGCTTCTAACCCCCAAAGCCACCAATATGTCTGCTCTTCTTTAGTGAGCCCACTTGACAAGTTTTATTGTTCTTGGATCTGGCTTCCATCCCCTCTCCAACTGTTGCAGTTATTTGGAGGTACTTGCCTTCCACACCTTTACTCATTCACACCTCGTTCATTCAACAGGGCAATTGATTAAAAGGGGTGTGGGGGGGAAATCTTGTTCTACGCCTAGTAAAAAGACATTTTTTTAACATTATACCAAGGCTCAATACAAAGTTTTCTATATAAGGACCTGTCAGGGTTCCCTCCCCACTCTGAACTTTAGGGTACAGATCTGGGGACCCGCATGAAATGCCCCCATTCTAATTTCACAGAGGTGCTTCTTTTACCTTTTTTCTTTGTAATAAAGTTCTGGTTTTTTTTTTTTTAAGAATCTGATTTTAGTGATTTTAGTGTCCTAAAAAAACCAAGGCTGGTCTGTGCTCATCTTGTTTATTCTCAAGCCTCCCCAGGAAAGGGGGGTGTAAGGCTTGGGAGGATATTTTGGAGGAATAGCACTCCAAGTGGTCCTTTCCCTGATTCTTTGTTAAATCACTTGATGGTGGCAGCATTTACCTAATCCAAGGTACAAGGGAGAATTTGTCCCTTGGGGAAGTTTTAACCAAAGCTGATAGAAATAAGCTTAGGGGGTCTTTCATGCGGGTCCCCACGTCTGTACCCTAAACTTCAGAGTGGGGAGGGAACCCTGACAGGATCTGATACAAAGTTGTATGAAAATAAAGGCATAATACAAAGTCATATGAAAGTTATGTGAAGATGCTTAATGCAGAGATTTATCTACACAGTCGGGGATGCAAGACTGCGGAGCTGGGGGGAATTGGGTGGAGTCTCTCTATTTACTTTATAAATCACTAAAAGAGAAGGAGTACTTGTGGCACCTTTGAGACTAACCAATTTATTTGAGCATAAGCTTTGGTTCATGAGTGGCTGGGAGATTGTTCATGCAACACAGTTGAGTATGTCCCTGACTGTGGATGTCGGTGTAAGTGCAGTGCCTGTCAGATGTTTGTAGCTTGACATCAGTATCACAGAGTGAGAGGCGGTCCAGGTTGGTGGAACAGAGGGCTCATCAGTCGCACAGTCCAGCATGTACTCTAGGGACCCTGTCACAGCCTCTCAAATTACGCCTCCCACGTCCCCAGCACTCTCCTCAGTCTGCTACTAGAGAAATTCTCCAGCCTCCATTTTATCTGCCTCACCTCTATTTCAGAACAGACGAGAGCTGCTCCACCCTATGCTGCCGATTTTAAGCATGCTCAGTACTGAGATAGGGTGAAAAATTCAGCTAATTGGCAGAAAGTCCATAATTTCTAAGATGGTGCCCTGGCAAAGAGCCGGATATGAGTGTGTGTATATGGACAGAATCACACCTCTGAGGTAAAGAGTCGTAGTGAGCATGTGCAAAATTAGTAGCTACTGAGCATGTGTAGTATGGGGTGAGGAAGCAGGTCTATTAGCTGATCAGCAGGCTGGTTACAGCTCACTCATATCAGTTAAAACTTGTCCTAAACATCAGAGCTGTCAATCAGAGCTCTGAAGTGAGCTGTAGCTCACGAAAGCTTATGCTCAAATAAATTGGTTAGTCTCTAAGGTGCCACAAGTACTCCTTTTCTTTTAGTGATTTAAAGGGTTACTAATGGATTTATAAAGTAAGCCTGCTATTCTTTTAATTATAGTAGAGTATAAGCATAAAATTGTGTTACTGACTGCAATTTAACTATGTAAACTTTGAAGCAATTTAAGAACTGCTGTCAGCAATTTGTTACACACTGGCCATTTGTAGCAAAGTGCTTCGCTTAGAATAATTTAAATTGTATGCTATTACAGTTTCAATGCTTCGTAGTTTGTAGTAAGGGATTTGTGTTTATTTTCTATTTCTAGATTAGATTGTAGTAGGGATTATTAGTTTAATAAAAAGATACCTTGTTGTTTGGGAAAGCATATGGCCCGTGTCAATTACTTTTTCTGAAGGCTATATCTGTGTCCTTTAGTGTTTTCCTTAACAACCCTGGAAATGTATACCTTGGGGAGGACAGATTAAGGGACCAATAGGCCGGTTATTTACCTAGGGGGGCACACAACCTATTTTGGGGTATAGAATACCAGGGTTGGAAGGGCCTCAGGAGGTCATCTAGTCCAACCCCCTGCTCAAAGCAGGACCAATCCCCAATTTTTGGCCCAGATCCCAAATGACCCCCTCAAGGATTGAGTTCACAACCCTGGGTTTAGCAGGCCAATGCTCAAACCACTGAGCAATTCCACCTGCTGCCTGTTCCCTCTCTTCCCCAGTGTGTCTCTGAACCTCTACGCCTGCAGCACCTTCCTCAGCTTGCTACCCACCTCCCCCCACAAGTAAATTCCCCCGCCTCCTCTTCATTTTGCCTCCCATATCATAGAATATCAGGGTTGGAAGGGACCTCAGAAGGTCATCTAGTCCAACCCCCTGCTCAAAGCAGGACCAATCCCCAAATAAATCATCCCAGCCAGGGCTTTGTCAAGCCTGACCTTAAAAACCTCTAAGGAAGGAGATTCCACCACCTCCCTAGGTAACCCATTCCAGTGCTTCACCACCCTCCTAGTGAAAAAGTTTTTCCTAATATCCAACCTAAACCTCCCCCACTTGAGACCATTGCTCCTTCTTCTGTCATCTGGTACCGCTGAGAACAATCTAGATCCACCCTCTTTGGAACCCCCTTTCAGGTAGTTGAAAGCAGCTATCAAATCCCCCCTCATTCTTCTCTTCTGCAGACTAGATAATTCCCGTTCTCTGGGCCTCTCATAAGTCATGTGCTCCAGCCCCCTAATCATTTTTGTTGCCCTCCCCTGGACTCTTTCCAGTTTTTCCACATCCTTCTTGTAGTGTGGGGCCCAAAACTGGATGCAGTACTCCAGATGAGGCCTCACCAATGCTGAATAGAGGGGAATGATCACGTTCCTTGATCTGCTGGCAATGTCCCTACTTATAGATCCCAAAATGCCATTGGCCTTCTTGGCAACAAGGGCACACTGTTGACTCATATCCAGCTTCTCGTCCGCTGTAACCACTAGGTCCTTTTCTGCAGTACTGCTGCCTAGCCACTTGGTCCCTAGTCTGTAGCAATGCATGGGATTCTTCCTTCCTAAGTGCAGGACTCTGCTCTTGTCCTTGTTGAACCTCATCAGATTTCTTTTGGCCCAATCCTCTAATTTGTCTAGGTTCCTCTGTATCCCTCTGTATCCTGTCCCTACCCTCCAGCATATTTACCACTCCTCCCTGTCTCCTGCTGATTATCCCGCCCCCGCACACACACATCCCCCTAGGGCCTCTTCCAGCTACCTCCTGCCAGTCCCCCACAACACACACATCCCTGTGCACCATCAAGGCTCAGTCTGCCTCCTCACCTCCCACTCATCCCCCATGCATCCTCCTGTCCAATCCTTGGTCTGCCCCCACCCCTTCACAAACACATTCCCCTGTGACCTCCTTTGTCTGCCTCCTGCCCCCACTCAGTAGCCCAGACCACCAAGGGGTCCTACCCTTTTGTAATGGCCTCAGTGCCTCCAAGAACAAGTGTCTGGGCTCCAGCCATGAGCTCTGCCCAGCGAGTCCAAAGGAGCCAGACTCCTGGGCAGAAACCTGCCCACTCTGCAGGGCCCAAGGCACCTCAGCCAGGATTTGCAGTGACACCCAGCAGCCTTTTCCAAACAGAGCAGGGTTTATTAGCCTGCTGGGACCCAGCACGGGGAAGCCCACGAGGTTAGCAGAGAGAAGCAAAGGTTAAGCCATAGCCCATCTTGGCCAAGCCAGTGCAGTCAGCCAGCCAGCCAAGCTGTGATGCATTCCATTACTGGCTCTGTTTCTTTGGGTGTGTCTATGCAACAACTAGACACCCGCACCTGGCCCATGCCAGCTGACTCGGGCTCACGGGCCTTGGGCTGTCGAGCAGTTTCATTACTGTGTAGACATCTGGGCTTGAGCCTGGGCTCTAGGACTCTGTGAGGTGGGAGAGTCCTAGAGCTGGGGCTCCAGCCCGATCCCGGAAATCTACACAGCAATGAAACAGACCCTTAGCCAAAGCCCCGTGAGCTTAAATCGACTGGCACAGGCGAGTAGTGGGTTTCTGTTTGCTGTGTAGACATACTCTCTGTCAGTCCAAGGCGAGAGCTCTGTCTCTCCAGAAGGCAGCACCTAACCCGGCCACCTGACACCTTTCCCCTTTGTTCTCTAGCTGGGGCCTCGGCTCAGCTTCCCATCCCAGCCATGGGGGGAAATCCCCTTCCTCTGGGTCGTTGGTTGCCAGGGGTGAGTGTCCCAGCCCCGGGGGCTCCCATTGTCTTTTTGGATTCTCCATTGATCTGGGGGTTGGTTTCCAGCCAGCCCTTTAGTGATCAATCATTCCACCCTAGACAGCGAGGTTGAACCCCCTCTCTGGCCCCGCATGTCTTCTCTGCTGCTCCAGGAACAGCGTTAACCCTCCTGCACCCACTGGGTAGCAATGTAAAGCAGAGAGGGAAACTGAGGCACGCACAGGGGAGTCATGAAAATATTACAGAAAATTCCCAGTTGGTCATACCTCCCCCAATGCGCATCCCTCTGTGTCCTCCTCAGCCTGCCCCCCCCCCCCCCATGACCCTGCACAGTCCTTGGTTAAGCTCCTCTCCCCACACACACATCCACCAACACCCTTTTCATTCTATCCCACATATCTTCCCTTTTCCCCCCTCAGACTGACTCCCTGTTGTCCCCCGCATCCCTCCTCAGTTTACCAGCCCCAACGTGCATTACTAAGGACCCTCCTCTGCATCCTGCCCCTCCACACATGCCCCCTGTGACCTTCCCAGTCTGCCCAGCTCCCTCCCACACACAGTCCATCCACCTGCTTCTTCCTGTCCCCACCTCTAGCACCACACATTCCCATTTTTTCTCATAGCTATGTACAGTCTGCCAACCCCAGAGCCCCAACCACGTCTCCCCAAGAAAGCCTGGCTTCAGCCTCCCTGAAAACAATGGGAGCGGGTGGCCACCTTCACTAGGTGCAGCCAGGGTTGTGAGTTCAATCCTTGAGGGGGCCATTTACGGATCTGGGGCAAAAATAAGGGACGGTACTTGGTCCGGTCCTGCTTTGAGCAGGAGGTTGGACTAGGGGACCTCCTGAGGTCCCTTCCAAACCTGATATTCTATGATAGGGTCCAGAGTGACCTAGACAAATTGGAGGATTGGGCCAAAAGAAATCTGATGAGGTTCAACAAGGACAAGTGCAGAGTCCTGCACTTAGGAAGGAAGAATGCCATGTACCACTACAGGTTGGGGACAGACTGGCTAAGCAGCAGTTCTGCAGAAAAAGACCTGGGGATTACAGTGGATAAGAAGCTGGATATGAGTCAGTACTGTGCCCTTGTTGCCAAGAAGGCCAATGGCATATTGGGCTGTATTAGTAGGAGCATTGCCAGCAGATTGAGGGAAGTGATTATTCCCCTCTGTTCGGCACTGGTGAGGCCACACTTGGAGTATTGTTCCAGTTTTGGTCCCCCCACTACAGAAGGGATGTGAACAAATTGGAGAGAGTCCAGTGGAGGGCAATGAAAATGATTAGGGGGCTGGGGCACATGACTTATGAGGAGAGACTGAGGGAACGGGGGTTATTTAGTCTGGAGAAGAGAAGAGTGAGGGGGGATTTGATAGCAGCTTTCAACTACCTGAAGGGGGTTGCAAAGAGGATGGAGCTAGGCTGTTCTCAGTGGTGGCAGATGACAGAACAAGAAGCAGTGGTCTCAAGTTGCAGTGTGGGTGGTCTAGGTTGGAGGTTTTTAAGGTCAGGCTTGACAAAGCCCTGGCTGGGATGATTTAGGTGGGGATTGGTCCTGCTTCGAGCAGGGGGTTGGACTAGATGACCTCCTGAGGTCCCTTCCAACCCTGATAGTCTATGATATTAGGAAACACTGTTTCACTAGTAGAAGCACTGGAATGGGTTACCTGCGGGGGTGGGGGTGGAATCTCCATCCTTAGAGATTTTTAAGGCCTGGTTTTTAAGAGATTTAGTTGGTGTTAGTCCTGCTTTGAGCAGGTGGTTGGACTAGATGACCTCCTGAGGTCTCTTCCAACACTAATATTCTATGGATATTTAATCTGGATGCAGGGGAATGGACTAGATGACCTTGTGAGGTCCCCTCTAGTGCTACAATTCTATGATGCTATGAAAACAATGGGAGCTGGTGGCCACCTTCACTAGGGGCAGCCTGCCTTCCACATGCCAAAGGGTAGGGCAGTGGTGGCCATCTTGAGTAAGGGCATTTTAGCTTCAGGCCCTCCCCCCCAACAGGAGAAGGTGGCCATTTTGAAAAAGGGAAAATGTGCGATTTCACTGCCAGGAATGGTGCGATCGTGAGAAATTTTTCAAATCCTAGATAAACACTGTGAGATCCATGATAAAATCAGTAACTCTGGTCATTGCGGTTGCATCACAGTAACAGCATGCTTTTCATCTAATCTTTCCAAAATCCCCCCCCGAGGAATCTTCCTGCTCTCTGTGGCCGAGGGGGATGTTCCCAGCTCTTTCTGCAACTGAGCCTGGGGGGCGGTGGCTGGGGCAGCAGGTTCTGAGTGGGGGACTCTTGTTGTTGATACAGATGCCCGTGACCTTCGAGGAGGTGGCTGTGTATTTCTCTGAGGGGGAATGGGCACTGTTGGACCTGGGTCAGAGAGCTCTGTACGGGGACGTCATGCAGGAGAATTACAGGAATGTGACCTCGCTGGGTAAGGATTCCTGTGCCTTCGGTGTTAGAAACTGGGCATCTTTGAAGTGCCCAGGTTGCCTTCTGCTCAGGTTTCAGAGGGATCAGCTCCTTAGTCCCAGGCTCAGCAGGGTTAGGAAAGTGTAAAGAGGTTGCACAGTGATGCTGTGCCAGAGTCATAAAATCCCCCAATGTGTGGAGATCCTTGAATCCCCTTCTGCCCTCCCCAAAGGGTCTCCAGGAACACTTTCCCATCCCTTTGGTGTATACAAGGGCATCCACTCACACAGCACATCTGGAAACAGCTGTCTCAGAACAACAGTAAAACTCTGATCTCATTTAGTTTCTTTTCCCGGAGCAGGTTTTCCAATTCCCAAGCCCAGTGTGATCTCCCAGCTGGACCGAGGGGAAGAGCTGTGGGTCCCTGATCTCCAGGGGTCCCAGGCTAGAGAGATCCAGAGAAACATTCCCAGAGGTGAGAGATTGGTTAAACGCATGTGGAAACCATCCCTCATTGACTTAAAGTGCTGAGATTCCCACGCAGGCCCCTTGAGCTCCTCCAGTTCTAACTTATTGCCCCCAGGTCAGGATTGTGCCTAGCAGGTGTTGTGTCCTCCTGGTAGATGTAGTTCATGGCTTTCCACGCATCCTGACTGACACCTGGCAGTAGCTCCCTGCCCCCTGAGCATTCAGATGGGATGTGGAGGAAGAATTGGGTGTTCTCCTTCCAGGTGTGTGAATGCTTAGTGATCTGTAGCCAGAGAGCTTTCCCTGGTGGTAACTGGTCAGTTTGCCGTGCATGTCCTCATGTATCCACCCCAGCAGCCTCACAGCTCCTTCTCACCACCAGTGTCTGGTGGTCGGAGCTCTCCATTAGCTGTTGTTCACGGATTCCCTTTTTTTCTTCTGAGTAAACCTTTTCTCCATATAAATAGTTCTAGTAGCTTCTTCTTTAGCCATGTTTTTCCCACCAGATATTTGTTTATTTCTTATTTTATGAAGCTTTTGTTCTTGTTTTTCTCTGGGGCTCTTTTACTTGGTACCAGAGGGCTTGGTTATGCCAAAGTCTCCTGGAGTTCAGCACTGTCTCACTTGCAGGGTGTCTGATCCACTGAACGACCCTCACACTCATTGTTTATTTTGCCTCACTGAGGGGCACATGAGAGACAAGTGCTCTATTTGTAGATCTTTCAAGAGGAGAACACAAAAATCTAGGGACATAAGAGTAAAATATTACCATATGGAGCGTGCTGTGCATCCCTTCTCAGACCTCAGTTGTCTGGAGTCCAGTGCTTTGTCCTAGGACAGGAGTTCTCCTGTGGATCTTTCTCACTCACCTCATGGCTTGAAGTCAGACAGACACAAGAGAAGAGGAATTGTTCCCCTTCTCCCACCATGTCTTGTAAGAGCTGTAAGTTAGTCTCAGGGTAAGACTTGACTTATAAATCAACGAGCTTTTCTTCTTCAGAATCGGACTCTGGGAACTGAAAAGCCTCAGCAGAGTCCTCATGGGAACTGTCAGGTTACAGCACAAGTAGAGACTAGGTGCTCCCCAGAACCAACAGTGAAATCAGGGCAGGAAATACAGCCATTGACTCCAGGACCAGTGCAGGTATCCTTGAGAATGGCTCTGACAATTTATTAGAATCATGAACTTCTGCCAAAATATTATTGAGATGTCATGAGATTTGCTCTGTTGGTCCCGGATTCCCCTTGGCTGCTACAAGACCCAACTCTGACTACTCATAGGCTACAGCCTTTATTACAGCCAGAGCTGCCCTCAGCACTGGCTAGAATGTCTGTAGGACCGATACCATCAGCCATGGCGTCCTCTGTACCTTTGAAGCCTCCAATATTGGTTTCTTGTACACAGATGGTTCTGATAGGACTCAAGTCATCAGTATTGACGTTTAAACCTTCTGCCAACAGGCACAGCTCCAGAGGCTGTATTCCGGTGATTCCTCCTAGTATCACGCAACTGGTGGCAAGTGACTGCCCATATTAATCATTGGATTCAGAAGAAGAACCTTATACTTCTTACTCTAGAGGGAGATCTAGATTCTCTCCATTACATTCTTCAGTGACAAAATAGAGCATTCGATGGAGATGATACCACAATGGTAGATCTAGACATAGATCTCCATGATCTTGCAGATGAACCCCGTATCATACGGGTACATGCAATAGCTGGACTGGAACCCATGCAGCATCCCTCCAGTCTCTAGGCTGGCTTCTCCAGACTGTTTTCAAAGAAGTTTTGTGTGGGTGGGAGTTGAGTTCGGGGTAAGACTCACATTATACCTCAAACTAGCTGTGCTGTGAAGACATGCTCTGTAGATAAGATTAGTTATTTCTTTCACAAGTCTTTTCTCAAGTTGCAAAGCCAACACACCCTAAGAGTAGAATTTAGTATTGTCTCTTCCAGGGATTCTCCCTTTGAGCCGATGGCTTTTTGTCCTCTTCAGTACTTATCTTAGGGTGGCCATTCGCGTGCTCCCAGAATATGGGACATTCCGGTATGTCCCAAAACATCATGAGCCTGTCCCTGCTGACGTGACCCCATGCCCACCAGAGTGAGTTTTCATGCATGGTGTGTGTGAGCTCATGCCACATGGGGGGTGGAATTTTTAAGAGCCCGCCGCCCCGCCCCCACCAGCATGACCTTATGTCTAAGGTCATGCTGTCAGGGGCAGAACAACACCCTCTTCAGAATGGCATCCCCCATCTGGTACTGGACAAAACCAGTTTTGACTGAGTACTGGATGGGAACACACCCGAGAAAAACAGGACTGTCTGGTTTAATACCAGACGAGTGGCCTGCCTAATTTATCAGTTACGGTCGCCTTTCCAGTGGCAGTTGCTTTCACTAGAAGGGTTTGGAAACCACAAGCATGAATTTCATACCCCTTCCCCCACCTCTCTTTCCATTATTTTTATGAGGATAAAGTTGCTTTAAGGCCTCATCCAACATTCTTTATCGAAGGTGGTTACCGATTTCTCTCTCAACCAAACCATCTTTTTACCTCCCTTTTCCCCCAAGCCACATTCATGTAAGCTTGAGGAAAAACAGCATTTGCTGGATGTCTGCTATGCCCTTGCCTTTTATCTGGACAGGACAAAACAGTTTCAGTCTTTGCCTCAATTCTTTGTTTCCTGCGTGAAGAGAATGAAAGGGCAGGAGGTTCTCTTATGGTGCATTTCTTGATGGATCACCTCTCATATCACTACAAGTTATGATGTTGCAAAGTTAAAACTACCTTCCAACTGACTGAATGTTCGGCAGCTTTTTTAAAGCATATTTCGATCCCAGATATCTGCAGGGCAGTGACCTGGTCTTCAATTCACACTGTTCCCAAGCACTGTGACACTTCAGCCACTTCCAGAGACTGTGCTAGCTTTGGAAAGGCTGGTCTGCAGTGGCTTTGCAGATAGACTCTGAACCCTCCTCCATAGAACACTGCTTGGGGGTCACCTGAAGTGGAATAGACACATGGAATCACTCAAAGATAAAAAAAATTAGATATCCATGTGACTCGGGGTGCCTAGGGCAGCCCACACTGAAAATGCCAAAGTCAGGGCAGGCTGCGAAGAAGAGAGCAGATTCTCCCCAAACTAGTGGTTAACATACTGTAGGTAGATTCACCAACCAGTCACAAACTGTGCTCCTGATCCCCCACACTAGTTATCAAGAAGATTTTAAAAAAAAAAAGCAGCCATCACACAGCCCCTTTTCAGCCATTCCAGTCTCTGGCTCCCAGTCAGCAAAGTCCTGTAAAGTGAGAAGTTACTTAAAACTCTATTCACTATAAAAAATGTTCTTCTGATTCCCTAAGGGCCAGCCACGTTACCAGATCAATACTACTTTGGATCTTACCCAAAATACCACGCTGCCAGCCAATCCTTTAGTATCTAAAACTAAAGATTTATTAGAAAAGAAAAGAACAATAAGAGAGTTGTTAAATGGTCAATACAAAGAGATACTATATGACTTCTGATGCCACATGTTAGGGTCCTAGCAACACTGGTGTGTTTACTGGCTCAGAAGTTCCTCTGGAACACATCCAAAACCTGAATGAGTCTATCAGTCAAAACTTTATTTTGTAGAGAAGTTACTCCAGAGGTGAGGAGCAGGACTGAAGACAAAATGGAGGTGATGCAGCTGCCTTTTTCTATTCTTTGCCATGTGGCTTGTACATCTTTTGTCCCAAACACAAACTCAAAGCACATAGGCATGGAAAGGTACTTGGAGTCCCCTGTCCATAGGCATGTCCCTACATGTCCTGCTGACTCATAGGTGTAGCCCCTGCCTTCTCTCAATGGGTCCATAGTACAGCTGATTGCCCTTGATAGGCCAGTAAGCAGGCTGGATAGTGCTGATACCAGTCTGTCTGGGGGTGTCACCCAGATACACAGCACAAGTTGAGCTATCACTATACCACATGTATTTATAACTCACGATGCAAAGATGAGACATACATGGAAACAAGCTTATCCTATTTAGCAAATCATAACTTTTCCACTGATACCTTACATGGCGTATCTGATAAATGATTCATTGCAATTTTGTAATACTGGTATCGATAATATTATAAGTGGTCACCCATAATCCATATAGCGTCACAACCGGTACTGGTTGTTTTCCAGGACATGTTGCACATGTCTATTCCACCACCCGCCCTCCTCCCTTCTGCTTCAGAGTCCATTATGTTAGAATGCTGGTGCAAATGAACTGAGATGATGCCCTGGGCAGATCTGCCCTTCATTCCCTCAGCTGGATGCATGAAGACATGCATGGCGCATATACCACTACCGTAAACTCTCTGAATACAGTGTCATGCACACCCCTAAAGCGGAATAGACGTGAAGTGAAATAGACATGCTCAACATCTTGAAAAACAGCAAATACAGTAAAGGTTGGTAGCTGATTTTTCCCTTCTCTCTTTCTTCCAGGGAAGGGTTTGTGTGGGATTCAACACCTGATTTGTCTGTCTTCCCAACAGTTATTCTGGATTGTTTCCCCACTTTCCCGTTCCCCTTTTCTCACCTTCCCTTCCTCCTGGCACAGGGACTGACTCCTGTGCGGATTCTCTCTCTGTCCCAACAGGTGATGAGATGGTGAGTGAGAGCAGTGAAGAGAATCCTTGTCCGGCAGGTCCTGAGCAAATGGAACCAAAGGGGATGTTGCTGGGAAGGTGTGAAGGGGATGATTCTCAGATTCCTGGGCAAGGACAAGCCCAAGAAACACAGTGCAGACCAGAGAAGCAGCAGGGAAGCCCCCTAGGGAAGACACTGGGTGAATCCACTTGCCAAGGGGGAGTTTTGGAAGAACCTAATGAGGCCATGATCCAGCCGAGAACCTGCACTAAGGAGAAGCGATTCGAATGTGCTGAGTGCAGGAAACGCTTTAGTTGTAAAGAACACCTTGTTAGACATCTGAGAGTCCACACGGGAGAGACCCCCTATCACTGCCCTGAGTGTGGGAAACAATTCAATGACCAATCAATCCTTATTAGACATCAGAGAACCCATACAGGAGAGAGACCCTATAAGTGCCCCAACTGCAAAAAATGCTTCAGTCAGAGGTCAGGCCTTATTACACATCAGACAGTCCACACAGGAGAGAGATGCCATAAATGTCCTGACTGTGGACAAACCTTCACTCAGAGAGGGCATGTCACTAGACATCGGAGGACTCACACAGGCGAGAGACCCTTTGGATGCCCAGAGTGTGGAAAAAAGTTCGCTTCCACCTCTGACCTTATTATACATCAGAGAATCCACACAGGAGAGAAACCCTACAACTGCCCTGACTGCGGGAAAAGCTTCAGTCACAGCCATCACCTTACTGACCATCGGGGAGTCCACACAGGAGAGAGACCCTATACCTGCCCTGACTGTGGGGAAAGCTTCAAAAGTAAATCTGGTTTCAAAGTCCATTGGAGAAGGCACACGGGAGAGTGCCCCTATCAATGTTCCGTCTGTGGGGAAAGGTACAAAACCAGGAACTCTCTAACGTGTCACATGAAACACCACACAGAATAGTGCCAGCCACTTCCCCTCCTCTCTCTGCATGTGTAGAGATAGGAAGAACCATGAGGATAATAAACTCCCAGTGCCCTAGGGAGTCAAGTGGCACCACTATTTACATGTGTGCTGTGTGTCTCAGGAGGACGGAGGCACAAGGAGAGTGACATTATTATTATTATTATTACTGTATTGCATTATTCTCTGACACTCTCACATCCCAGCTCCCTCTGTCATGAGGAGGCTTTTACTGAGCCGAAGAGTTTACCTGGATTTCCCGATCCCTATTTCAGGCAGGGGCTCGTTCACATTGTTGCACACTGGGATTATTCTGTAAATTGCTGCCCCGAGAGGCATTTTCTCCCTGTTTCTGCATGGTGGGGAAGAGCAGAGATCTGATATTTCTGGAAAGTTGGATGTCAGTGGATTGTTTATTGTTCATTGAATTATTTTCTCAGTATTGCTCAATTATGTGTTTTTTCCCCAAATAAGATGTAAATAAAACTTTTCTGGCAAATTTCATTTTCCTGAGCAGCCTGGGAATTTCATTGGTTCTTGAGCTCTGGGAGGGAGAGAGGCCAAGTGTCCCAAACTGGGTGAGTTGTCTCCCTCTGCAGGAATCACTCATTACCCCATATTCCATCCTTTCACTAATTTCTCTGCCCATCCAGCTTTGGAAGCTGGAGTGTAGGCACATCTGTGTCTTCGCTCTTGCAGCTTTGACGGCCTCTGGGCTCTATCATAGAATCATAGAATATCAGGGTTGGAAGGGACCCCAGAAGGTCATCTAGTCCAACCCCCTGCTCGAAGCAGGACCAATTCCCAGTTAAATCATTCCAGCCAGGGCTTTGTCAAGCCTGACCTTAAAAACCTCCAAGGAAGGAGATTCTACCACCTCCCTAGGTAACGCATTCCAGTGTTTCACCACCCTCTTAGTGAAAAAGTTTTTCCTAATATCCAATCTAAACCTCCCCCATTGCAACTTGGGTCTTCCCTTCCCCTCTACAAGGGGTTTAATGGGGGCAGGAGAGAAACATCCTCAGAGGCAGAATCCAGGAGCCCTGGCTGGGTGTGAGCCCCAGAGGACACCCACAGCTAGAGATGATGGATAGAGGGACATTACCAGATGGACAGCAGCCCGTCTCCTTCTCCCCAGCAGCATCTCCAGCATCTGTCCCACCTGCTCTGTGCCCAGCTCAGTGAGGAATCCAGTAACTCCAGGGCAGAATTGTGACATTTCCCATGGGCATAGAGCAGCTGCAGGGCTCTCAGAGCCCTTGGCCAGACTCCATCCCAGGTGTTTGCTTTCCATCGGGTGCCTGGATTCTACCCCCACTTCCCTGGGAATGTCTGTGATGCTGTAGCTCTCTGTTGTGGTGCCTGAATCTCTGTCTTGGGGAGAACCCCTGGTTCCCCAACACTTTGCTGTCCTGTTCTCTCTCGTCCCCCTCAGTTGTATTGCACCCTGGAGCCATCCAGCTCCTGCCCTAGAGCTCTGATCACAACCCAAGCCCTGGACCTGTCCTAGAGGGCAGTGAACAAATGCAGCCACCAGCCAGAACATCCCATGTGTTTGTTACTGACTGAAACAACCAGCCCAGGTGTCTCAGTTCAGGTGTTCATGAAAGCGCTGGGGCATCGTCTGAGCTGGAGGGAAACAGACCAGCCCTGCCGGTGATGGGGAATGGCTCTGGGAGCCCTTGGGGAGAAAGGCCCCAGAGTTGGAAAAGCCAGCGGGGGTTGGGGAAGGCCATAAGGGCAGATAATCCCTATAGTAGTTGGGGATTGGTCCTGCTTTGAGCAGGGGGTTGGACTAGATGACCTTCTGAGGTCCCTTCCAACCCTGATTTCTATGATTCAGTGGTTCAGGAAAGGCTGGACTAACTGTTTGAGAGGGGGAGGGTGTTGGGGTTGGAGAGATGGCAAAGCTGGGTAGGTGGGGGTGAGAATAATTTGCCATGCAGAGACCATATGGGAGGGCAAACACGGACCGCACAAGTGAGTGAGGGAGACTGACAAGAAGCCATGAGTGGGAGCGATCGACGCAGGAGTTTGCCATGTGACAAAGCAGCAGCAAAGGCCAGTGTGATTCTCAGGGTTGTGTAGGCAGAGGTGTGCCCACATCATGGAGCAGGGAGGGGAGAGTCACTCTCTGCAGAGCTCTGGGGACACCCCCCTGGGAGCCTGGACCCAGCCTGGCTGTCCAGGGCCCTGAACTGCAGGGGTCCTGATATTCCTGTTTCATGGCTCTCATTCTGGGGGGATTTCTTAAGGAAAAAGGACTGTGCCCAAAGATCTCCTTGGAGGGGAAAGTTGCATGTCTTGGCTTGAGCGTCAGGGGCTCTCGTGTGGGTCTGTAGAGAACTGAGAATCTCCCAGGGGTTTGCCAGTTCAAACTGTAATTTATCTGTAATTTACCATAATGCTCAAGAAATAAGCACACATTTTAGATCGACACCACTACAAGAGATAAAATGCACAGTTTCTACCCTATTCCGCAATACAGATTACACTTAGAAAGACCCAATAAAACAATAAAATACAACTACAAAAATGAATATGTGGATCCATTTAGTCCATAAAGAAAATTAATTTCACCCAGTTCTTTTCCTATTTTGTCTCTGTTTTGACCCGGCAAATAGAGCAACTACCCGTATCACTGACACGGTGTCGCTGCATCCCCAATGTTCTTTTTAAAAAAGGAGTACTTGTGGCACCTTAGAGACTAACCAATTTATTTGAGCATAAGCTTTCGTGAGCTACAGCTCACTTCATCGGATGCATTATGTGGAAAGTGTAGAAGATCTTTTTATATACACACACACAAAGCATGAAAAAATACCTCCCCCCCACCCCACTCTCCTGCTGGTAATAGCTTATCTAAAGTGATCACTCTCCTTACAATGTGTATGATAATCAAGGTGGGCCATTTCCAGCACAAATCCAGGGTTTAACAAGAACATCTGGGGGGGGGGGGTAGGAAAAAACAAGGGGAAATAGGCTACCTTGCATAATGACTTAGCCACTCCCAGTCTCTATTCAACCCTAAGTTAATTGTATCCAATTTGCAAATGAATTCCAATTCAGCAGTTTCTCGCTGGAGTCTGGATTTGAAGATTTTTTGTTGTAAAATAACGACTTTCATGTCTGTAATCGCGTGACCAGAGAGATTGAAGTGTTCTCCGACTGGTTTATGAATGTTATAATTCTTGACATCTGATTTGTGTCCATTTTATTCTTTTACGTAGAGACTGTCCAGTTTGACCAATGTACATGGCAGAGGGGCATTGCTGGCACATGATGGCATATATCACATTGGTGGATGTGCAGGTGAACGAGCCTCTGATAGTGTGGCTGATGTTATTAGGCCCTGTGATGGTGTCCCCTGAATAGATATGTGGGCACAGTTGGCAACGGGCTTTGTTGCAAGGATAGGTTCCTGGGTTAGTGGTTCTGTTGTGTGGTATGTGGTTGCTGGTGAGTATTTGCTTCAGGTTGGGGGGCTGTCTGTAGGCAAGGACTGGCCTGTCTCCCAAGATTTGTGAGAGTGTTGGGTCATCCTTCAGGATAGGTTGTAGATCCTTAATAATGCATTGGAGGGGTTTTAGTTGGGGGCTGAAGGTGACGGCTAGTGGCGTTCTGTTATTTTCTTTGTTGGGCCTGTCCTGTAGTAGATGACTTCTGGGAACTCTTCTGGCTCTATCAATCTGTTTCTTCACTTCCGCAGGTGGGTATTGTAGTTGTAAGAATGCTTGATAGAGATCTTGTAGGTGTCTGTCTCTGTCTGAGGGGTTGGAGCAAATGCGGTTGTATCGCAGAGCTTGGCTGTAGATGATGGATCGTGTGGTGTGGTCAGGGTGAAAGCTGGAGGCATGTAGGTAGTGCTAATAAACGATGGTCACATAAACACCACCCTATACCGGAAACCTACTGACTGCTATTCCTACCTACCTACTACAGGACAGGCCTAACAAAGAAAATAACAGAACGCCACTAGCCGTCACCTTCAGCCCCCAACTAAAACCCCTCCAACGCATTATTAAGGATCTACAACCTATCCTGAAGGATGACCCAACACTCTCACAAATCTTGGGAGACAGGCCAGTCCTTGCCTACAGACAGCCCCCCAACCTGAAGCAAATACTCACCAGCAACCACATACCACACAACAGAACCACTAACCCAGGAACCTATCCTTGCAACAAAGCCCGTTGCCAACTGTGCCCACATATCTATTCAGGGGACACCATCACAGGGCCTAATAACATCAGCCACACTATCAGAGGCTCGTTCACCTGCACATCCACCAATGTGATATATGCCATCATGTGCCAGCAATGCCCCTCTGCCATGTACATTGGTCAAACTGGACAGTCTCTACGTAAAAGAATAAATGGACACAAATCAGATGTCAAGAATTATAACATTCATAAACCAGTCGGAGAACACTTCAATCTCTCTGGTCACGCAATTACAGACATGAAAGTCGCTATTTTACAACAAAAAAACTTCAAATCCAGACTCCAGCGAGAAACTGCTGAATTGGAATTCATTTGCAAATTGGATACAATTAACTTAGGGTTGAATAGAGACTGGGAGTGGCTAAGTCATTATGCAAGGTAGCCTATTTCCCCTTGTTTTTTCCTACCCCCCCCCCCCGATGTTCTTGTTAAACCCTGGATTTGTGCTGGAAATGGCCCACCTTGATTATCATACACATTGTAAGGAGAGTGATCACTTTAGATAAGCTATTACCAGCAGGAGAGTGGGGTGGGGGGAGGTATTTTTTCATGCTTTGTGTGTGTATATAAAAAGATCTTCTACACTTTCCACAGAATGCATCTGATGAAGTGAGCTGTAGCTCACGAAAGCTTATGCTCAAATAAATTGGTTAGTCTCTAAGGTGCCACAAGTACTCCTTTTCTTTTTGCAAATACAGACTAACACGGCTGTTACGCTGAAACCTGTCAATGTTCTTTTTGAGACACTGAGGTAGAAGGCAGCTGTGCCAAGGCTGGAGAGAGAGTTGTTTGTTTCCCTCCAGTGACAATGAAAATTATAATTTAATAAGTAACATGGCAGATATTTACCATGGCCAGACCCTCTTGGGCATCAATGGTTAGGCCTCTTCAGTGCCAGGGTACCCCCGTCTGAGTGAGCTGACAGCATTGTCTGGAGACTTAGCTCTGAAATTACCCTTCTTAGCTTATTGTTCTTCAACAATTCTAAATAGTTCACTGATGGGACTGTTTCCAAGAGCTGCTGTGGGTTGGTTTATGTTCGGCACAGGAGAAGCAGCAGCAATAAATCACACTGAGCCCCTGCTGTGCTGAATAGTCAGAGCAGCCCCCAGCCCCCTCCAGAGTTGCTGGGCAGCTGTTACCAAGCTGGGGCCGGTCCCGGTCCCGCTGATTCCTGGGGCACAGGGGAAGGAGGCTGCTTTGCTCTCTCTGCTCAGGATATCAGGGGTTGAGCTTCCTCGGTCAGACGCTGCTGCTGCTGCCTCCCTCCACTGTGAACTGGGAGCCGGGGCTGAGCCGCTGTTGCTCCGTAGCTGGGTCCGTTCAAGCCCCCTCCGTGCCCAGCCCCCGGGAGGGGGGGACATTCTGCGGGGGCCGGCTCTGCCGACACCAGCCCCTGAGACGGAGCCTGCAGGTGAGGGGAGAGACCCGGGGGAAAGGGCAGGAAAGTGACTCTGCACAGGGAGGCTCAGATTTCGCAGCCCACCCTGGGAATCTCAATCTACCTCAGTGGGGATTCCCCTTCATCGGTCTGGGGGGAGCTGTCAGGACGGTTAAGGGCAAAAAGTAAGATGAAAGGGAGAGAAGTAGGAGACATTATGAAACGTAGCAGATTTACCCAGCTTCGCCCAGTTTGGGGAGTAACGGGGAAGGAGCAGAGCTGGGGGCACAGGAGAGTGTGTGTATGGGGGGGGGGATTTAGAGTTTTAAAAGTCTCCCCACTTTACCCATCCCCTCTGGGATGAGCCCAGGGGGGTTAGACTGGGTGGGTCTGTCTGAACATTTCCACCCACACCTCCTTCTTTGCCAAACATGGCACAGCCTCTGAAATGATACCTTGGAAGGATGGGGGCCCTGGGTGATTTTCCTGATCTTTGTGAAAATGACTGCTCACTAGAAAGAGCTCTAGCTGCAATCAGGGACTGGCTTCTTATTAGTCAGCACTGGGGGACTATTTTGTGTTTCAAGAAACCCTGTTTATTTTTAAAAACCATGAGTTTCTATTTAGCACTTTTGGGGGGCTCCAGGAAAGCTTTAAAATAATTCTGGTTTGCTGGGGAGAAAAGGCCTGCCAAATTTAATCTGAAATGGGGCGGATTGGATTCTTCTTCACTGGAAGTGTTTAAACCAGGAGTGGAGGCTTTCGAACAGATTTGCTCAACCTGCAGCCCACAGGCCACTTGCGGCCCAGTCAGCACATGGCTGCGGCCCATGTGACATCCTCAGGGCCATACAGGGAGTACTGGATGCAGCCAACACAACATATTGTGGGCCATATATGCAGCCTACAATGATAGATAGGTTGAGAACCACAGCTGAGCTCAATGAGAAGCTATGTGTTCGAGACAGGAACTACGGGGGCAAACTCTCTGGCCTATGTTATGCAGGGGGTCAGACTAGATGATTGTAGTACTTCTGATCTTAAAGTCTGTGACTCTGGAATTCCACATGCCTGTGTGAGCATGCCTCCCATCAAAGTTTTATTTATTAATATAGTTCCCTACTGGCAGAAAGGTGTGATTAGGACTTTATCAAACACATCCTGCTGCCTTTAGCCCGAGCAGGAACTGAGCTGTAGTTTGAATTAGGACGTGAGATTATGAGGATGGTGCTGTCAGAATTTTTAAAGGTGACCTGAAGAAGATGAAATAATTAGTTTTGCATCAATTTTTGCTCCTTTGTGATCAATTAAAAAGGCCTAGGAGGTTTTTTTTTTTTTTTTTAATTCCGAGGAAGAAGAAGGGATGTGAATTTTTAATCATTTTATTCAGTCAGTTTAAGCATTTTTTTTTTAAATGGTTTGCTTTTGTAACATGTTAAACCTCAGATGCTTGAAGGTTCAAGATTCAGCACTTCCATCTTCACCGAGAATGGAACAAAGCTCCCGAAACACCTGGGAGCCAACCAACCACCCCACAGCAATAACGGAGAGGAGAAGACATTTTTGGAAGTCAAAAATGAAACAAATTCATTTTTTTAGGGTAGGAAAAAAGCCTGTCACAAAAAAACAAAGGACACAGAGCCCATTCATTCTTTCCTCTTCAAGTCACCTTTGAGGAACTCCAACTGCAGATTTTGCTTTTTTCTCCCTAATTCTTGCATTTTGAAATAAAATCGCCTCTGATTTTGCTCCTTTCCCCTCTAGTTATTAATTATTCATACAAAATCCTGTACAGAGGGAAGAGCCATGTCCCCCATTGAGACTCCCCAGTTTGCCCTATCCCAGCTAGTGACCCCCAGCCAAACCCAGCCCCCCAACCACCAGCTGCCAATCACCTGTCCTTCCCCCACTGCTTCCCTCTCCCAACTGCCATGGGACCTTCCGGCTCCATCCCACCTCCCTGCCCCCTGTTAACGTGGCATTGCCCAGGGTTCCCTGCTGCCCATGTCAAGGCCAGGACAACCAGCAGTTTTTATTGAATATTGATATAAAATCCCCTCAGATTTGCCCCCTCTTCCTTCTGTTTATCAAATATCTCTATAAAATCCTATCAGAACTTGCCCATTTTTTCCTCTAATTGTTCAAAATATTCTGAATTTCCTTTCATCTCTCCGATTATTGAATATTTATAGAAAAAGACCCTTACATTTTCTTCCCACTCTCACCCTCCCTCCTTTAAGTGGCTGGAACTGCTGGGTTTGAAGGGAAAGCAACTGCCCTGGTTCCTTTGCCCAATTTGGGGAGCCAGACAGGAGGGAGGGGTTAAAACTTCCAAATGATCCACTTTCCCCACATGCATGAGAATCCAGATGTTTCCCTTTCACATCAATGCAAACAGATGTTTGCTGGTGGGGGGGGGGAGGTAGGGTTATTAACGGTGCCGTGTAAGGTCTAGGAGGCCTCAACTTCCCCATCCTTGTTTTCAGGGCTGGGAATGAGTACGTGGTGGGAGAGGTCAGGAAACTATTGGCTTTAGTGACTGTGACCAGCTAGTGTCACTGTGCTTGTCTCATTGCAGAGGGTTTCAGAGTATTTGATGTGACAGCAATGAGACGGGGATGGACATAGGAGTTGGGAATTGTGGTGTGAGATGGACTAACACCCCTTCTGAATCTTCCCCAATTGCCCTGACAGGCTGCAGAATAATGTCACTGTTTTGATCCAGATTGTCCCATCCTCCAGGGGACAGGGAAAAGAAACGTCTGCAATGGAACCGGCTCAGGTAGGAGATTCTCCGAAAGCTCCTGGTGGGTTCAGGTTGCCTGGTGGTATCTCGGGTCCAGAATGTTGAGTTCAGCAACACAAACTTCTGAAAACCAGGAAATACAGTTAAGTTACATGCCCATGTAACCTTAACTCTGCCCCCCTGGCGCTGGTAATAGCCACTGGGAATTATCTGCTTGCACTCCAGCTACATTTCACTGTGCTAGGTGTATATGTACTAAAAGGTAGAAGATTAAATGGAGCAGCTTGGTAAAGCTGTGATTGTGATATGAGGTGATCTGGGAAGACTGTGCTTCTCTGGGGCAGGAATATGTGTGAGCCTCTCTCCCTGAACCCGGTGTGCGTGGTCAAAGGAAGAGATCCAGCATGCCTCATTGCCAGTGGATCGTAGGCAGGTAGGTGGGAGCTGAGTATGGGCTGTGAGTTTATGAGCAGGGGTGTTATGGGCACAATGGGGCATTGCTCAAAGAGGGCAGAGTGAAGGATGTGTGGACATTGATCTTCATTCTGTATCTCCTGGTTTTCACATGTTTGAGTTTTGCTAAGCTGGCCAGTCAGGAAGAGCAGGATGTACCACCAAGCAGCCTTAGCGCTGCATTAATGAAGGGGTTTTGCCCGTGAATAAAGACCAGGCTAGAATGTACAGTGTCCTTTGGTGAGTGGGGAATGTCACCATTGTAGGAACACACAGGGCACACACTTATGGGGATGGGTAAAGTGGAAGGAATGGAGGGAGAGGGGTTTGGCAGTTCTGTCCCTCCCACCTTCCTCCTTTATCCTACCCTGGCTCCCCTCTCCCCAGCTACCCCCCTCCACCATGTTCCCCACAGTCTCTTCTGCCCACCTGCCCCTATATTTTTCTGTATTTTTGTTTATAGTCTCTGACCTCTCAAATCTGCAACCCAATATGCCCCAACACTCCCTATTCCCCTGCACCCTCTCAGCTCTCTCCAGGACCCACAGATCCCCCTGAACCCTGCTCAGCCTTTCTCTGGCCCCCTTCCTCTGGCCCCCACATATCTCTTTGCACCTCGTCATCCGCACAATAGCTCTCCACATATCCTTTTCCAGTTAAACTGTCTGATCCAGTCTCCTCAGCACAGAGCCTTAGCCGTATAACCAGAGGAGAGCATGCCTGTGGCCTCAGTGAAAAGAACAGGAGTTGGTAGCCATCTTCAGTAAGGGCAGCCTCACTTCCACAGCCCATAAGGAAACGGTGGCCATCTTGAATATGGGCAGTTTGAGTCCGACCCCCTGAAAGTAATGGGAGAGGGCAGCCATGTTGAGCAAGGGGAAATGGGAAAGTTCAGTCCCAGGAATTGTGAGGTCATGGGGAAATTTTAAATATTCCAGATAAATATCATGAGACTCAAGATAAAATCAGGGGAGTCAGCTGCTCCGGGCATTGCGGTTTCACCACAGAAACAGCGTGTTTTTCATGAAAGCTTTGAGAAATGTTTTCCCCTCCCCAGGAAAGTTCCCTGTTCTCTGTGGAGAGGGGGATTTTCTAGCCCTGCCTGTGGCTGAGCTGGTGGGTCTGTGACGGGGGCAGCAGGTTCTGAGAGGGGGACTCTGGCTGTTTCAGGGGCTGGTGACCTTTGAGGAGGTGGCTGTGTACTTCACCGAGGAGGAATGGGTTCTGCTGGATCCCTGTCAGAGAGCCCTCCACAGGGACGTCATGCAGAAGAATTATGAAACTGTGACCTCGCAGAGTAAGGATTCCTGTCCCCTCAGGTGTTAGAAGTTGGGGGGCTCTCTGGCACTCCTGGGTCGCCTTTTGCTCTCCTCAGGCCCAGGGCCTCCATAACTCACGTGAGAGAGACTGTGACCTCCACACTCCCTCCCATGGGAAAGGAGATTGGGAAACACCACAGAGACGCTAGTCCATCCTCCTCCCCAGAGCTTCCATAGGAGAGGATGGGTTGTATGTACCTCCCTGTACTATTAAACATGGGCATACAGCGACACACAAAGAGATTTCACGTGTCCCTCCCTTCCCAGGACTTGCTCCGTGCCTGCAAAGGGCTCTGGGCTCAGTAGGCTTAGACGGGGTCAGAGGTTGCACGGAGTCATACCTCACTGTGGAGATCCCTGAGTCTCCTCCAGGGGGAATTTTACATCTTCCAGGAGCAATCTAGTCTCCCCCAAAGGGTCTCCAGGGACACTTCCCCATCCGTTTGGTTTCCACAAGGGTACCCACCTGCCCAGGGCTGCTGGAAACAGCTCTGTCTCTGAATAACTGAAATCATGGTCTTGCCTAGTTCCTTGCCATGGAACCGACTTCGCAACACCCAAACCTGACGTCATCTCCTGGCTGGAACAGGGAGAAGAGCTGCGGATCCCCAATCATGAGGTTGTCGAGGGAAAGGAGCTCCTGAGAAGTAGCCATGCAGGTGAGGAATTGGTTAAATAGGTGCAGAAACCATTTGTCGTTGGCGTAACCTGCTGGGATTGAGCTCCCTCAGTTCTGCCTCATCTCACCCAGGCCAGGAGCATCCTCCTGGCCGACATCACTCCTGGCTCCCACCCATCTTGGCTTGAACATCTTGGCTTGGCATCTGTGACAAAGTGGGGTTTTATTCATCTTGTTTTGTTGCATGTGAGTCTTACTGTCCTATACTAATATTGTGTGTACCTCAGTTTCCCAGTGTACTGCACCAATACTTCGGTGGTGGGAATTGGGTGTGTGATTTTTGCTGAGGCCCTCGGGGCAGGTGAGGCTGCCCAAGCTGTCTGCACCTATGTAACCTGAGACCCAGGACGGGAGTGCAACCAGGTGACACCTTTTGCCTGGGAAGTGAGACAAAGGGAAAGAGGAGGAGCAACAGGGGGGTGTTGGAGGTCATGTAGCTGGAAGCGGACAATCTGGGTGGGGGGATTGGAAGAGGGGGAATCCATGGCGTCTAGCCTAGGACTCCCAAGATGGACTTGGCTGAAAGTCACTGATTTCTGTGATAGCAAGCTCTGTTCTACGCTGTGTTCCTGTCGACTAATAAACCTTGTTTTATCGGCTGGCTGAGAGTCACGTCTGATTGCGGAGTTGGGGTACAGGGCCCTCTGGCTTCCCCAGGAGCCCCACCTGGGCAGACTCACTGCGGGAAGCACAGTATGCCTTGTGAGGTATCATTTTGAAAGTCTTGATCTGGCAAACACTAATATGTTGTTGGCTTATCTGTGCTCTCATGGTATGCGAAGTTATGAGATATTCTATATTGTTGTTACTGAAATATGTTGTAAGTTTGAGAAGCTCTACTGCTATCTCTTCCTTATGCCACTAATTCTCTCTCTTCCTTATGTCAACTAGACCTCTCCCACTTCTACCTCCCAGCTCCTCCTCCTGGCCCTGATCTTCACTGTTCAGAGATTAGTGAACTGACTCTTTCTCTCTCTCTTGTGTGATCAGAGCTCACAAGTTCTGAGGTTCCTACTGCTTGGGTGACCCCAGCATTCATCATCTCCCCCAGACTTGAGCAAGGCATTTTGAAAATCTTGATCTGGCAAACACTAATATCCTGTTGGCTTGTCTGTGCTCTCGTGGTATGTGAAGTAATGAGATTTTGCTGTATGATTGGTACTGAAATATGGTGTAAGTTTGAGAATCTCTACTGCCAGGTGGGTGTTAACCAACCAGTAATCAACTCTATGGCTCAGTTGCATGAGTTCACACAATGGGGGTTTACTCGATCATTGTGACTCAGCAAAGCCCACCAGGCATGGGATCACTGTGACTCAGCAAAGCTCATTGGGACAGGTCTGGGCAGGTGTCTTCTAGACACATGGATTGAGGGTATAAAATGAGGGACAGCGGCGTCATGTCTTGGCCTTTCTCTTCCCCCACTTGTGCTGGTAGCAACAGGAATGCTGAGAAGATGACAACTTCAGCTGAGGAGACTGATCTAGGTTTAAGAGGGAAGCCTGTGTATTGTGAACTGTAACATCCAGTGGGCTGAGAAAATTGCTTGATCTAAATACTGCCTGCCTAGTGTAATAAGGATTGTGTATTTTCTTTGGTAAGTATCTCTGACCTTTTAGGCCTGCCATTTATAATCACTTTAAATCTATCCATCTGTAGCTAATAAATCTGTTTTATACTTTACCTAAAACATTGTGTTTTGCTTGAAGTGCTTGGGAAACCTTCGCTCAGTTTACAAAAGCTGGTTCATGTCCTCTCCACATTAAGGGAGGGGCGGACTGGGTAATAAACTTATACTGCTGTAAGCTGGGTCCAGGTTCCCATGGGGGTGTCCCCAGAACTCTGCAGAAAGTGACTCTCCCCTCCCTGCTCCATGATATGGGCACACCTCTGCCTACACAGCCCTGAGAATCACATGGCAAACTCCTGGGTCGATCGCTCCCACTCACACATCCTCCCACTCTCACACAGTTAGTCCCAGCCTCTCCAGGACCATAGGGATGATTTGCCTCTATGGCCTTCCCCAACTCCCATTGGCTTTTCCAACTCCAGGGCCTTACTCCCCATGGGCTTCCAGAGCTATTCCCCATCCCTGGTGGGGCTGGTCTGGTTCTCTCCAGCGCAGATAATGCCCCAGGGCTTTTATGAACACCTGCACTGAGACATCAGGGCTGGTTGTTTCAGACAGTAGAAAACACATGGGATGTTCTGGCTGGTGGCTGCATTTGTTCACTGCCCTCTAGGACAGGTCCAGGGCTGGAGTTGTGATCAGAACCCTAGCGTTGAGGGTCGATGGCTCCATGGTGTAACAGAGCCAAGGGGGAGGAGAGAGAACAGGACAGCAGAGTGTTATGGAACCAGGGGTTCTCCCCGAGACAGAGATTCAGGCACCACAACAGGGAGCTACAGCATCACAGACATTCCCAGGGAAGTTGGGGGTAGGATCCAGGCACCCGATGGAAAGCAAACACCTGGGATGGAGTCTGGCCAGGGGCTCTGAGAGCCCTACAGCTGCTCTATGCCCATGGGAAATGTTACAATTCTGCCCTGGAGTCACCGGTTTCCTCACTGAGCTGGGCACAGAGCAGATGGGACAGATGCTGGAGATGCTGCTGGGGAGAAGGAGACGGGCTGCTGTCCATCTGGTAATGTCCCTCTATCCATCATCTCTAGCTGTGGGTGTCCTCTGGGGCTCACACCCAGCCAGGGCTCCTGGATTCTGCCTCTGAGGATGTTTCTCTCCTGCCCCCATTAAACCCCTTGTAGAGGGGAAGACCCAAGGATAGAGCCCAGAGGCCGTCAAAGCTGCAAAAGCAAAGACACAGATGTGCCTACGCTCCAGCTTCCAAAGCTGGATGGGCAGAGAAATTAGTGAAAGGACGGAATATGGGGTAATGAGTGATTTCTTCAGAGGGAGACAACTCACCCAGTTTGGGACACTTGGCCTCTCTCCCTCCCAGAGCTCAAGAACCAATGACATTCCCAGGCTGCCCAGGAAAATGGGATTTTCCAGAAATGTAAATAAAACTTATTTGTGGGGGGAAAACCCCAACAACTGAGCAATATTGAGAAAATAATTCAATGAATAATAAAGACTCCATTGACACCTGATTTTCCAGAAACTTACACACACACACTCCTGAAGAAACAGAAAGAAAACGTTTCCTGGGGTAGCAATTTAAGGAATAATCCCAGTGTGCAACAATGTGAACCGAGCCCCTGTCTGAAAACAGGGACCAGGAAATCCGGTTAAACCCTTCAGTTCAGTAAAAGCCTCTTCATGACAGAGAGCCAGGAAGGGATGGGAGAGGGTCAGAGAATAATATAATACAGTAATAATAATAAAGTCACTCTCCTGGTGCCTCCGTCATCCTGAGCCACTGAGAACACACGTAAATAGTGGTGCCACTTGACTCCCTTGGGAGTTGGGCAACTGTTGTTATCCCCATTGTAGTGATGGGAGGAACGGACACAGGAAGAGGTGGGGAAGTGGCTGGCACTAGTCTATGTGGTGTTTCAGGTGAAATATCAGAGAGATCTTGGCCTTGTACCTTTTCCCACACACGGAACATTCATAGGGGCACTCGCCCGTGTGCATTCTCTTATGTCTAATGAGGTTAGATTTACGACTGAAGCTTTTCCTGCAGTCAGGGCAGTTATAGGGTCTCTCGCCTGTGTGGATTCTCCAGTGGACAATAAGGTTAGGGCTCTGGCTGAAGCTTTTCCCACAGTCAGGGCAGCTATAGGGTTTCTCTCCCGTGTGGACTCTCTGATGTACAATAAGGTCGGAGGTGCAAGAGAAGCTTTCTCCACAATTGGGGCATCCATAGGGTCTCTCACTCGTGTGAATCCTCTGATGTCTAGTCACATGCGAGCGCTGAATGAAGGTTTCTCCACAGTCCGGGCATTTATGGCATTTCTTTCCTGTGTGGATCCTGTGATGTGCAACAAAGCCTGAGCTGTCCCCGCAGTCAGCGCACTTATAGGGTTTCTCTCCTGTGTGGGTTTGTTGATGTCTAATAAGGTTGGAGTGGTCACTGAATTGTTTCCCACACTCAGGGCAGTTATAGGGGGGTCTCTCCTGTGTGAGATCTCTGATGCCTAATAAGGTGTGATCCAGTATTGGAACATTCCGGGAGGAGAAGAACTTGGTTGGCTTGGCCAGGATGGGCTCTGGCTTAACTTTAATGCTTCCTTCTCTTTGCTAATCTCAGGGCTTCCCCGTGCTGGGTCTGAGCTGACTAATAAACCCTGCTCTGTTTGGAAAAGGCTGCTGGGTGTCACTGCAAATCCTGGGCCCTGCAGAGTGGGCAGGTCTCTGACCAGGAGTCTGGCTCAGTTGGACTCATTGGGCAGAGCTCACGGTGTGAAGCACCAGAGCTGGAGCCCAGAGGCTTGGTCTTGGAGGCAGTGAGGCCATGTGGCCTCCCCTTGGAGAAGAATTGGACCTGTGGGGGGGTCTCACCCACTGAAGGGGAACCTCCAAGGGACTGTTAAAAAGCTGGGTGTATAGCACCAATCCTGTGGATCTGCAGCAGCAGCTAGGAGGCATACCGAGGAGGGTGCAGGAAGATTTGGGGGTGGAAGTGGGAGGTATGCCAAAGACTGGACAGGAGTTGCATGGGGTGGGGGAGACAGACAAAGGAGGGCACAGAGGGATGTGCTTGTGGGGGGATGGGAGCAGACGAGGGTTGGATGGGGGGATGCATGAGGGATGGAGAGGCAGATAGAGGAAGGCGCACAGGGATTTGGGTGTTGAGGAGACTGCCAGGAGGTAGCTGGAAGGGTTCCCGGGGGACATGAGATGGGATCGGCAGGAGACAGGGGATATGGGAGGCATAATGAAGAGGGTGCAGGGGGATGTTTTTGTTGGGGGGGGAAGCAGACTGAGGAGGGTGCTGGGGATGTGGGGAGGGTGGTTCACAGACCCACCGGGGTTCTCAAACAGGGGGTTGGGACCCCTCAGGGGGTCGTGAGGGTATTACATAGGGAGTCACGAGCTGTCAGCCTCCACCCCAAACCCCACTTTGCCTCCAGCATTTATAATGATGTTAAATATACAAAAAATTTATAAGGGGGGGGGTCGCACTCAGAGGCTTCCTATGTGAAAGGGGTCCCCAGTACAAAAGTTTGAGAACTACTGCTCTAGATTCTCTCCTGCTGGGAAAATTCATTTCAATTGCCCTGTTGTCCCGAATCATCCTTTGAATTTGAATTTACTCTAACAATTATTTTCCATGCATTCCTCTCCTCTCCCCCACCCTCCCACCACCTGAATGTGCAGATGGCAGCTGTGTGCACACAAAAGCCTCGCAGGGGATTCCCACATTTGGGGGGCCAGGGGTGCACAATTTGCCTCTGTTGTCCCTGAATTTTTGGGGGTGTCTGTTTTCAATGGGAAGCCACTAAACCAACCCTCCTGCCCCTCCCCTGCCTCTCTTTAGCTCTTCCAGTTTGGGACTTTCAAAGAGCTTCACCCACATTCACCCCTCAGTCCCTGTGCGATGGGTCAGGCTCAGCCCAGAGCCCTGCCCTGGGGCAGAGGCAGCCGAGACTGATCTCCCTGCACCCTTAGCTGGAGCTTTGTCACCCAGAGAGCTCCCAGTGCTTTACGCCCATCCCCGGCCCTTTCCCGTGGGTCTCTCCCCTCACCTGCAGGCTCCTGCTTGGGGGCTGGTGTCGGCAGAGCCTGGGGCTGCCCCATGGGCTGGGTCCAGCTACCAGAGAAAGTCCACTCCCAGCTGCGCACAGAGGGAGGTTAATGCAGGTCTGTCCCCGCACAGACCCCGCTAGGGAGCAGCAGCGGCTCAGCCCGGGCTCCCAGATCACAATGAAGGCAGCACTGGTTGGTAGGGTCTGCAAGTTTGTCTGTCCCAGGACCCTGAACCCCTGATATCCTGAGCACAGCCAGCATTAGCAGCCGCCTCTCCCTCAGCAACAAACAGAGCCCTGCCCCCGGCCCCGCCTGGAATGAATGATCTGCATTAAAATCGACATGCTGATGAAAGAACTAGAAGGCCAGGAAATTAACATGGCACAGGTTCAATGGATTAATAAATGGATTAGTTGATAGGTTTCAACGTGTAACTGTAACTAGGGATTCAGCATTAAGTGGTTGAGTTTCCAGGGGGCCCTGCAGGGATTCGTTCTTGGCCCTTTCCTATTTAACATTTTGATCAATGAGCTGGGAGAAAACATAAAATCATCACTGATAAAGTTTGCAGAGGACACAAGATTCGGGGAGTGGCAAATAATGGAAAGGGCAGGTCACTGATTCAGAGCAATCTGGATCACTTGGTGAACTGGGCACAAGGAATATGTGTTATAATACGGTGAAATGTCAATGTAGACATCTCGGAACACAGAACCTCGGCCGTACTTAGTATCTGGAGAATCAATGACTCTGAGAAAGATTTGGGTGTTGTGGTGGCTAATCAGCTGAACATAAGGTGATGCAATCCTGGGCTGCATAAAAAGGGGAGTCTCGAGTAGGAGCAGAGAGGTTATTATACCTCTGTATCTGGCACTGGTGTGACCACTGCAGGAATATTGTGTCCAGTTCTGGTGCCCACAATTCAAGAAGGATGTAGATCTATTGGAGAGTCTTGAGCATGATTAAAGGATTAGAAACCATGCCTTAGAATGGTACACTCAAAGAGCTCAGTCGATTTAGCTTACGAAAATGTTAAGGGGTGACTTGAAAAGGGTCTATAAGTATCTGCATGAGGAATGAATATTTAATAAGAGGCTCTCCAGCCCCCTATTAAATAAATAATAAATGTAAATAATGTGTAAATTTTTAACAGTGAGAGTAACTCATCATTGGAACAATTTACCAAGTGTCGGGGTGGATTCTCCTTCACTGACCATTTTTTAAGTAAATTGGATTTTTTTCCCCTAAAAGATCTGCTCTAGGAGATCAGCTCTGCCCTGTGTTATACAGGCAGTCAGACTAGATGATCACAGTGGTTCCTTGGAGCCTTAGAATCTATGAATTGACTTTAGGATTAAACAGAAAGCCGAGACAGAGAAAGAGAGAGAGTGGCAGGACAGGAGGAAGAACAATGGGGAGGCAGAAAGAAACGCGCAAGGAAGGGGAGACAGAGACAGAGGTGGAGTCTTCACTGGTGTGGTGGTGATGGCTGAGATTTGGGCTTTATAATGATGCATTGATTTTTTGAGATCGATGAGCAAAGCATGACATCCCTGGAGCAGAGTGGAAACCTGACAGTCATTCCCCTCCTCCAGGAATCCCTCATTCGGGCCCCTGTCCTCCCAAAGTCTCTTCTGAAGGGCCTAGAAAGAGGGGTGATGGTTGGAATAGCCCAGCCTCTCATTACTGTGTCCATCAATCATAGGTGCTGGAACTAGGGGTGCTGAGAGTGCTGCCGCACCCCTGGCTTGAAGTGGTTTCCATTATATACAGGGTTCGCAGTTTGGTTCAATGGCTCTCAGCACCCCCACTGTACAAATTGTTCCAGCACCCCTGCCACCAATTAGGCCTAGCTCTCAACATGCCAGGTTTGGTCAACTAACTTCTGGTCCCATGCTCTTTTTGTTTCCCTGGCATGGTCTCAACACCATCTTTGAGCTACGTCAGTAAACCTTTCTGTTTAGACTAACTTAGGGTTTTTTGTTGTTGTTACTATTTTTTACTTTTGCTGATTTTATAAACAATTTTATCTACCAGGCTGTGTTACCTTCTGCCATTAACATTTGTTGTGATGGGTGATTGGGCCACTTTACAACCTTTCATCTACTTTCCCATAGTTAGGCTCACAGTGGAGGTAGGCCTACCATGCCCCAACTATCTCTACCAACACCAGAGTGCTGATGGTCCCCATGGCCAGGAGACATCCTTGTGTACCTCTACTGACACAGCCTATGGGACGCAGGTCTGAAATCAAGCATAACTGATCCTTGGAAGTACACTCATCTCGCCTCATATCACAGTAAGAGCTCTGCCAACCTGCTCCAACTAATCTCTTCCCCTTTTATTGTGGCTACACCATAGTAAGGTGGTGGGAGGGCATGTGGATAAAAGCTGGGATTCAAGTCTGTGGAGCACAACACAGACAATGGCATGTTCTCTAAGAACTTTCTCATGTCTCCTTATCACACCTCCTCACTGAACCGTTCCCAGTGGCTATTGCCAGCTCCAAGGGCCAGATTTAATGCTGCTGTGACACTGACTACCCTGGTGCCAGCTCTGGCCAGTGCTGCGGGCTAATTCACTCATATGTGAATAGAATAGAATAGAATAACTTTACACAGTTACAGGGAGGGAGGGGAGCTAAGGACTAAGACAGAGCTGGGACTCTGAGGCTGCAATGTATGATGCCTCTGGCCATGAGGAGTGTGTGTGTGAGTGCCATAGAAATGTACCGTACACACACACTGTGCTCCTTTCTGCAGCACCTGCCTAGACACAGCCTCAAGCCAATCAGATCCTGTTGGCATGATGGCCTAGGCAAGTGTTTCAGAGAGACTTGAGTCTGTGTCAGAACCGAGTGTGATCCACCCAGGATGAGGGGCTACCTGATGCATTTGAGGATGTCTCCTGTTGCATCCCCTCTGCCAGCAGCCTGTGTTCCTGTTTGGTAGCAGGTCGCTAGGTATGAGCATATGAAGGTGACGCAGAAGTGCAAGGTGCTGTATATGTATGCAAGGATGTTGAGGGTACATAGCTTTCTGTACTGAAAGCTGTATGTCTCAGCTTTCCTTCAATTAAAAAGAAGTAAGTTTCTAGCTCTCTTAGTTGAATAGAAAAGGTGGAAAACATGACTGGAGCGATCCCTAAAGGCTCAGAAACCAGCAGAGAAACAACAAGAACCCAAGTGGACCCTTTTTATTAACCAAAAAACTCATGATTTTGAAGACCATCTCATTTTTGGGGACCTGACTCATGAGCAGTGCTTAATTTGTGCCAGGGCTGAACCCCAGCACATCTAGGCCTGGTGGTTCAGAGCCCTGGCACCTCTGGGCCTCGTGGTTCAGAGCCCTGGCACCTCTGGGCCTGACGGTTCAGAGCCCCGGCACCTCTGGGCTTGCCGCATCAGTTATGAAAGTAAAAAATATTGCTTGAGCCTCAGCACCTCTTTCATTACAGCTAAGCCCTGTTCCTGACTGATAACTGTTGAGGTGCACAACACTGAGTGTGGATGGGAGAATTAGCCCAGGGCCATGGTTTTCCTTTGGTTGGTTTTAGTTTTGCTCTTTGGCCTCTGTTCCTTATTTCTGTACCTGAGCAAAGGACTCCAGCCCCCTGACTCCCACCTACGCTGCTCTGCCTCTCTGGGTTGATGGGGGTGAGCATCAGAGCAGTTTCCTCATGTTTTGTCACTGGGGGGCATTAGATTCCTCTGCTCAGGAAGGGTAGCCGGGGTTGAGCTTCTTGGGGTTAGATCAGATGCCGTCTCTAGTGTGATCTGGGAGCCTGGGCTGAATCACTGCTGCTCTTCAGCGGGGTCTGTGTGGGGAGAAATCCACACTAACCCCTCTGTGCCCAGCAGGGGGGACTTTCTGCGGTGGGTTGAACCAGCCCCTAGGGCAGCCCCGGGCTCTGCCGCCACCAGCCCCTGAGCCGAGCCTGCAGGTGAGGGGAGAGACCCGGGGAAAGGGCTGGGGCCGGGCAGGAGACGACGGTGCTGTTTGTAAAGCGTGGGGACAGACGCTGGGTGAAAAGCTCCGGCTAAGGGCTCAGGGTGCCTGGTCTCTGCTGTCCCTCCCCCTAGGGCAGGGCTCTGGTCTGGGACGGCACACAGGGTTGGGGGCGAATGGGGTAGAGCCCCAGTTGTGTGTTTGTTTCATCAGATTTTCATAGACTTGCTCAGTTGATTGCCGCTGCAAAACGAGTTTCTTGCCCATACCAGGGGCTCCTTGCATCACTCCATTCCCCACCCCCAACTCCTGGTGGGCCCCCTCCCATCACCCTCTATGACAGAGATTCCCTGCTACTCCCCCACCCCCTACGTCATGCCAGAGACTTTGTGTGTCCCCATTCCCCCTCCCCCCATTAGCATGTGAACGCTCCCCCTTCCCACATACCCTATGCCAAGCGCTCTGTGTCTCCCCATTCCCCCCCCCCGCCCCATGGGTCTGCTTACTCCCAATGCAAAGGTTCTGTGTAGCTCCCTATTCCTCCATGCCAGGGTGTCCCATTCCCCCCCCACCATGCCAGGGGCTGTGTGCACCCCCATTTCTCACTTTCCCTCCCTCCCATGCCAGGGTTCCCTCCATTCCCTACTGCAGCCTTGGCTCTGCATGTCCCTGGGGATGAACTGGGAATCTGTCTGTTCCCTTTATGAACGGCTGGGTCTGTGTCAGGCTGCAAACTCGGGCCTCGTTCTGCCTTCTCTGTGTAAGCAGGGGAATAGTCCCGCTCTTGTGGGGAACTTTCCTGGCTTCTGCACTACCCCGGTGAAGTGGGCTAGCGAAAGGATCTGAGTCCTCGCTCCCACTTCCTCTACCCAGTGTCCTCTCTGCCCTTGCGGGCTCCCCTTCCACTCTCCTGTCTGGCAGAGTCCTCGTAACCCCAACGAGGCTGGGCCCAGGATTCCTGGGGGGCTCGACCCCCAACCCTGCTGTGGTCACCTAGGACAGGGGCTAGGGTGTCCCCACTCCGGGGTACTCTGTCTGCACTGGGCATTTCTCTGACCCACTGACCATTACATACAAGTTAAAGCAAATGCAAGTTATTTAATCAACAATTAATTTTAAAAAGACAAGAATAAGGAAAAATGGGAAAGGTTAAAGGAAACACATCACCCCGCTCGGTGGCAGGGAACATCACAAACAGTGTCTCTGGAATGTCAGGGCAGTTCACAGTCTGTTCCTTGTAAGTCCCAGGCCTTCCTCTCAGGCCCTGGCTGTGCTGCAGGGATGCTGTGGGTTGGACACTTGCTCTGGTGGTGGCCGCATTCTCTCAGGCTCTAAGTGGTAGGACCCTTCTGTCCAGTGTCGCCCCCGCCCTGTTGGGGTTATGATCCAAGCCTGGCCTGCAGAGCCCCTTGGCTGAGGCGTCTCCCTGTGCTGGGCCCGCTGCCCAGGGTCCCCCTCGGTCTCCCCAGCTGCTCACCGCACCCAGCTCCAGCCCCAGCTGCACCACTCTGTCTCTGCACTGCTGCTGCTCTGCCTCCAGCTCCCTGGGCTGCTTCTTTGGCCCTCTGCCTCTGGTTGCTGCAGCTCTGCTCCCGGGACAGGTCTGCTCTGCAGGCTGCTTCTGTGACTCTGCTCCCAGCACTCACCTGCTTCCTGGGCTGCTTTTCTGGCCCCTCTGGCTTTGGGGCTGCAGCTCTGCTCCCAGGACAGGGTCTGCTCTCACTGGATCTGGCACAGCTCAGCTCGAGCCCCTGCTTTCTCCTTAGCTCGGCCCCACTCTGTCTGACCCAGGCAATTCCAGCTCACACAGAGGACGGGACCTCCCTGGCCTCCTGACTCTCTGATTAGCCTGCTGGCCCTGTCATTCAGGCTGACCTGGAACATTGGCCTCTCCCCATTGTTCCTGGGGACTGTCAGTCTCAGGGTCCGGATTCCCCATCAACCCTTGCCCCTTTTTAGTACTGGGAGCTAGCAACTAAAACACCCCCACTGAATGTTAGTAAGGGGGCAAGAGTCCCCTTACACCTGCAGCCTGTTTGCCCCCATCCACACTGGGCAAAAGAACACCAGAGGGGGGGTAGGCTCTTAAATACCCAGAACTGGTCCAGTAGACGATATTCCTCCACCCACCTTGTCTCTCTAATATCCTGGGACCAACACCACTACAACAACACTGCATGTATCTTAAGTACCCAACCACTGGAAATCTATTCACCTTCGACAAAAGACTAGTCCCCATAGGCGATGCATGGGGGGGCATGTAGGGTCAAGTGCCCCCCCCCCCCCGCCAGATTTCTCCTTGGCTTGCCAAGGAGTGGTGAGAGGGTCTCCCTTCTCCCGATGCACCTGCCTCCCTGCCTATCCACATCCTTCTTGTAGTGTGGGGCCCAAAACTGGACACAGTACTCCAGATGAGGCCTCACCAATGTCGAATAGAGGGGAACGATCACGTCCCTCGATCTGCTCGCTATGCCCCTACTTATACAGCCCAAAATGCCATTGGCCTTCTTGGCAACAAGGGCACACTGCTGACTCATATCCAGCTTCTCGTCCACTGTAACCCCTAGGTCCTTTTCCGCAGAACTGCTGCCTAGCCATTCGGTCCCTAGTCTGTAGCGGTGCATTGGGTTCTTCCGTCCTAAGTGCAGGACCCTGCACTTATCCTTATTGAACCTCATCAGGTTTCTTTTGGCCCAATCCTCCAATTTGTCTAGGTCCCTCTGTATCCTATCCCTGCCCTCCAGCGTATCTACCACTCCTCCCAGTTTAGTATCATCCGCAAATCTGCTAAGAGTGCAATCCACACCATCCTCCAGATCATTTATGAAGATATTGAACAAAACCGGCCCCAGGACCGACCCCTGGGGCACTCCACTTGACACCGGCTGCCAACTAGACATGGAGCCATTGATCACTACCCGTTGAGCCCGACAATCTAGCCAACTTTCTACCCACCTTATAGTACATTCATCCAGCCCATACTTCTTTAACTTGCTGACAAGAATACTGTGGGAGACAGTGTCAAAAGCTTTGCTAAAGTCAAGAAACAATACATCCACTGCTTTCCCTTCATCCACAGAATCAGTAATCTCATCATAGAAGGCGATTAGATTAGTCAGGCATGACCTTCCCTTGGTGAATCCATGCTGACTGTTCCTGATCACTTTCCTCTCGTGTAAATGCTTCAGGATTGATTCCTTGAGGACCTGCTCCATGATTTTTCCGGGGACTGAGGTGAGGCTGACCGGCCTGTAGTTCCCAGGATCCTCCTTCTTCCCTTTTTTAAAGATTGGCACTACATTAGCCTTTTTCCAGTCATCTGGGACTTCCCCCGTTCGCCACGAGTTTTCAAAGATAATGGCCAATGGCTCTGCAATCACATCCGCCAATTCCTTTAGCACTCTCGGATGCAACTCGTCCGGCCCCATGGACTTGTGCACGTCCAGCTTTTCTAAATAGTCCCTAACCACCTCTTTCTCCACAGAGGGCTGGCCATCTACTCCCCATGTTGCGATGCCCAGCGCAGCAGTCTGGGAGCTGTCCTTGTTAGTGAAGACAGAGGCAAAAAAGCATTGAGCACATTAGCTTTTTCCACATCCTCTGTCACTAGGTTGCCTCCCTCATTCAGTAAGGGGCCCACACTTTCCTTGGCTTTCTTCTTGTTGCCAACATACCTGAAGGTTCTCCAGGAATACGTCCCCATCCTTTGGTGTATACAAGGGCATCCAACCACTCAGGACATCTGGAAACAGCTGTCTCAGAACAACAGTAAAATCCTAGTCTCACCTGTTGTCTTTCCCCCAAGCAGGATTTCCAATTCTAAAACCCAACATGATCTCCCAGATGGAACAGGGTGAAGAGCTGTGGACCCCAGATCACCAGGGCTCTGAGGAAAGGCAGATCCTGAGAAACATCCGCACAGGTAAGGAATTGGTTAAACGAACACAGAAACCATCCGTCCTTGACATAAACAGCTGGGATTCCCATACAGGCCCTCTGAGTTCCCCCTGTTCTGCCTCATCTCCTTCAGGTCAGGATTGTGCCCAGTAGGTGTCATATTCTCCTGGCACACATCGCTTATGGCTTCCCACCCTACCTGATGCCTGGCAGTAGCTCCCTTCCTGCTGAGTGTTCAGATGGGATGTGGAGACTGAATTGTTCATTGCCTTCTGTGTCTCCTCTGGGAAAGGGTTTGGGGAGTTTGGATTTTGAATCTCCTCAGCAGCTATTTTGGTTTGTTCTCCATCTTCCCATTCCCCTTTCCCCCGCCACAGGGACTGACTCCTTTCTGGATTTTCTCTCTATCTCAGCAGGTGATGGGACGGTGAGTGAGAACAAGGAGGATAATCCACAGCTGGAAAGTCCTGAGCAAGTGGAACTGCGTGGGACTGTATCGGGAAGATCTGAAGGGAACATTTCCCAGGATCCTGAGCAGGAAGATGCCCGGGAGAGTCAGCACAGGCCAGAGATGCAGCAAGGAAACCACCCAGGGAAGAGACAGGTTATATCCACTTACCAAGGGGGAGGTTTCAAAAATCATAATGAAACTGTGATCCAGCCAACATTATGCACTAAAGAAAAGCCGCACAAACGTGTAAAGTGCGGGAAAGGCTTCAAGCGGAGATCAACCCTTATTGTACATCAAAGTGTCCACACAGAAGAGAGACCCTATAACTGCCCCGAGTGTGGGAAAAGCTACAAGGTGAAGGTCTCGCTGATGTCCCACCAGAAACTCCATACAGGATAGAAGGTTTCGGGAGCTCTTACTGTGTGGCAATGGGTCTGTGCCCTCCTGAAGCAAAGTATAAATGTGCTTCCTTTGAGGATGGTCTGGGTAGGTACAGCTGGCGGGTGCATGGTTGTGGTTTCTATGGGGGGTGGTTGGTGGAGCCTGGAGGAGAAGGAAATGCTGGGCACTGGGGAGATGAGTCGTTTCAGGGTCCGAGGGGAGCAAGTGGTGGGATCAGTGGGGAGACGTTTCTGTGGGTTCCACACACAGTTTCCAGTGTAGGGGAAAGGTAAAAATGCCCCATTGTAGTTCGTGCCTGAGTTGTCTCTGCAGCTCCTAAGGCCCCTTGAGGGGAGCAGCAAGGGGCCCTGTGGGTCCCTGGTATATGAAATCTTTCTCTGGATGTTTGAAGAAGAGAAAGGAGCAGTTAGGTGCAGCATGAAAGGTGGGTGATGGAGCCTTATGAAGAGGTCAGTCTATTTCTCATGATTCTGCTCTTCGTGTGATAAGTGCCTTCTGTGTTTTACACAACAACTAGGGAGAGCCAGGGAGAAATCCTGGAGGACGGGTGGAAGCAGGAGTTGGAGGGACCTTATGAATGATATGTCTGTTCGGAGACAGTGCCTCTGCCCAGTATCCCAACTGCTCAAGGAAACAGGGCTAAGGATGCATTGTGCTCCTCCTTTGAGACTAGAGGATAGCTCTGCATAATGAATGTTCTATAACCAAGGAAATATGTTTGTGTTTGTTAGGAGTTGACAGTATGGGGGATGGATGTTGTACCATTCATGGGTTGAGTTGTACTTCAATGGGTGTTTGGGGGGCTGTGGTTTTTTCAGGTGTGTCTAGGGGTACTGTAGGGTGGGTGTTTGGGAGGGTATGCTGGGGTCAGATGGGTAGGGGGCAGGTTAATAATTGCATGTGCACCTAAGTTCCCTCTAAAGTGCACGACTGCTCAGCAGGCTATCAAGGGCCGCACAGGTGCATAGCCACAGGGGCCTGGACTGGAGAGGCACCTCTCCCCTGGCCCCAGCCCCAGAGCTGCCACGGCGGGAAGAGGCGCCTCTCCCCTGGCCCTGGGCTGCTTCAGCAAGAGAGGGCTGTGGGGAGTTCTCTCTCACCACTGCAGCCCTGGGGCAGCTTGCACCCCAAACCCCTCATTCCCAGCCCCACCTCAGAGCCCTCACCCCCAGCTGGAGCCCTCACCCCCACCCTCCACCCAGCCCTGAGCCCCCTGCTGCACCCCAAACCCCTTGGTCCCACCCCCATCACACATCACCTCCATATTGGTGCACATAACAAAATTCACGCACATGGATGTAAAAAATTAGAGGGAACATTGATGTGCACTCCTACAGCCGTTCCTTGTGCACTGTTCCTGTCAAAATAGAACACTGTCTTTGCCTTAAGTTCTCTTGTATGACACCCAAAGATCAACACTAAAGTACCCTGCAAAATTATATAGCATTCTGCAGTAAGAGTTCTACTGCCAAATGCCTCAGGGTGCTTTGAAATCTCTGTGCATTGGATTGGGTTACCTAGGGAGGTGGTGGAATCTCCTTCGTTAGAGGTTTTCAAGGTCAGGCTTGGCAAAGCCCTGGCTGGGATGATTTAGCTGGGGATTGGTCCTGCTTTGAGCAGGGGGTTGGACTAGATGACCTCCTAGGGTCCCTTCCAACCCTGTTATTCTATGAAATGTCTCTGAAACCTGATTTGGCCGTTTATCTCATGAAATCTCAACTTCAGTGAAAGCTGAGAGCATTAATGAAGCTGTGAGCCAATGTACCTTTTCTATTGATTGTTTTCTCTTCCGGCATCTGCAGTTACAGTAAAAATGCTGGCCCTATGATGCGTTGGATTTTTTTAACCTCTCTGATGCTGACATTTTGAGTGGTGGTGGGTGACGCAGTGGGTGGGTGGGTGAAGGAAGAACCAACAGGGAGCAGTTCGGGAAGAAGGTTATCGAGGTGGCAAGAAGATAAACCAGTAAATCTACTGTGACTTTATATCCGGTGCTAGCAGAGGTCTGGACTCATCCATGAATGGACCCCACCTGATCTGGTATTAGGCTCTAGTCAGCTGCTTAGGGTAGGTGCCTCTGACCCGGGACCATTTTGCCCTGCCTCCATCATACTGCTGGTGGCCTGGTGAGTGAATAGTACATGTTTTTATAGCATATCCTTCAGCACTTAGACTAGCCACTTTGTTTCAGACCCCAAGTCCTCAGTCCTGTTTCTAATGACCTCTTTCCAAACTCGTGCAAGCCTGTCCAACATTCACTCCCGCCTTTCAGCTGACACCTGAGGTGCTGGGATCTGACTGGCCAAGTCTTTGCCCATCCACCCCCTTCTGGAGGCAGGTCAGCCTCCCGGCATTTGTCCTCAGGTCATTTCAACAGCTCTCCTTTGTGTTGGGTTGGCACTGGGACCAGCTCTGGCAGTGCCCTCTCATCTTCATTTGCTCTAACAGTGTCTTGAAGATGTCTGCATGCTGGTGACTCTTCTCCTGGTGACCATTAGGGTACGGTTGGGGAGAATGAGATGGGCCGCTCCCCATCCCGAAGTGTTTAGCCTGCAGCTGTCTGGGAGTGCTGGCAAACAGCCAGAAGGTAGACCCTAGAATGGGCAGGGGGTTGTAGAGACTCAGCCAGTCAAACCCCAACAAAGGGCACCTCAAAATGGAAATGCCAGTTGCTGCCATGTGTACAGGGCTCCTAGACGTGGGAGCAGAAGTGACCCTCTTTCTAGAGGAATTGCTGGGAACAGAGGTAATGCCCTTGACCGAGGGAATGGATGAGCAAATTACTCAGGAACTAGAGTCAGAACCCCACCCCTTGAGGGATGCACAGTTAACTTCCCCAGTAACACTCAACCGTCCACGTGGGATTTTGCTGAAAGGAGCAGGGCTTTGGAGACATGTCTGTAACATATTCTGCCTGCACACCCTGTTTTGAGACAGAGCGCCTATGGATAGACAGTGAACTACCGGTGTGCTTTAACATGGCCAAACCATAAGTCTGATGATAAGCCAACATCCATGTTAACCCATTGATGTATTGAGTCGATCTCAGTTTGATCACTGGATTGGTTCATTCTTAATTAGTTTAGCAAAGTTAGAGTAGGCTCAGTGATATGGTTTTCAGTCTGAAGATCTGCTTCATTATCCTTTGTCATGAAATCCATAAAAAGCACACAGAGGGGGATGGTGCCAGCCTCTTCTCGGTGGGGGGACTGAGGTGAGCTAGACAGAAAATTGGGGGGTTGTGCCCACCCTCACCACAAGGCCCTGCCCCTTTCTGTGGCCCTGCCCACTGCTCATCCTCAGGTAAGTGCAGGCCCTACCTCCTCCTTTCCCCTTCCCCAAGGTCCCGCCCACTGGTCAGGTTGGAAGCTGGAGCCGGGCAGTGAGGTGCAGCTGCCCTAGTGCAGGTGGCCATGACACTCCCTGTCAAGGCTGAATCCCCACTCCGGCACTTCAAGTGCAGAAGTGGGGCCCGCAAGGATTTAAAAAATTAAAACTGGCCACTCCATGCTTGTATTACACTCCCAAGGTTACAGCTTTTCTCTGACCTTGGCTTGGTAAATGCTGCCACCATCCAAATGCAAAAAACCCCAACCCTTTGAATCCAGAAAGGAGCACTTGGGAATTCCTTCCTGTGGGGTACCCTCAAGCCCTTTCACACACCCCTCCGGGGAAGAGCTGAGAAAGAAAACAAAGGAAATTAGCTGTGGCTACCAGCTAATCAAACAACATATGCACAAATCTTTTAGGATACCAAAAATCCAATCCTGTTCTTTAAAAAGGTAAATTTTATTAAAAACAAAAAGAAAGAAAATACACCTGTAACTTGGGCTTTTGCTAGGTTTTAAAAGAGCAATTCCAAAAATTAAGCACCCAAAATAGCTTTCTTGGGGGTTCAGCTTAAAGGTTACCAGCAAACAAAAGCATCTGGGGTTAGCACAGAGGAGTCCACAAGCCAATAAGAAATAAAAGAAATAACCCTAATCACGTCTTTTTAGACATTCCCTAATTTTACTTACATATCTGAGGCTTCAGATAAGTAGGTTTGAGGTATGAATTGATCATTTATAATCATACCTGGCTTAAGCTGCTTACAGCATTGCTGCTCCGTGTCCCTGCAGCCCAGAGAACAACAGACAAAGGGAAAGGTTCTTTCCCAATTTAAAAAAAAAAATTTTAAAAGTTCTACCTTCCCATTGGCTCTTTTGGTCAGGTGCCCACTCCTTTTCTTTTACCTGTGGGCTTGTTAACCTTTTATAGTTAAAGCTAGCAGAGAACAGACCAAGAGGGATTTTACAACTAACTGGCTGGCTGGGTGTCCATCAAAGAGAGCTACTCCCTCCCCCTTCATGTATCACATGCCCCCCAAATCACAGACGGTGCTGGCCAGCCTGATTCAGGTCGGGTCTACACTGGCTGGGATTTCTTCCTGGAGGTTTAGGAAACAGAGTTAATAAGATACATGCACCTCTAATTTTACTAATAATTACATGAAGAACTAAACAGTACTTTTTACATTTCAAGGACTACAATGACTTAGAATGCTGCGACATTTTTACCCGGCTGATTCTGGGAAACCTTCCCGGGAGAGTGCATCAGCCACTTTGTTAGAGGCTCCTGAAATGTTTTGTATTTTAAAATCAAAGTCTTGGAGAGCTAAACTCCATTGAAGAAGTTTTTTGTTAGTCTGTTTGACTGTGTGAAGCCACTTCAGTGCAGCATGGTCAGTCTGCAGGTGGAACCGCCGTCTGCAAATGTATGGGCATGGCTTCTCCAGTGCATACCCGATGGCGTAACATTAAGAACATAAGAATTGCCATACTGGGTCCATAGGTCCATCCAACCTAGTATCCTGTCTACCGACAGTGGCCAATGCCAGGTGCCCCGAGGGAATGAACCTAACAGGTCATGATCAACTGATCTCTCTCCTGCCATCCATTTCCACCCTCTGACAAACAGAGGCTAGGGACACCATTCCTTACCTATCCTGGCTAATAGCCATTGATGGACTTAACCCCCATGAATTTATCGAGTTCTCTTTTAAACCCTTTTATAGTCCTAGCCTTCACAACCTCCTCAGGCAAGGAGTTCCACAGGTTGACTGTGCACTGTGTGAAGAAGAACTTACTTTTATTTGTTTTAAAGCTGCTGCCCATTCATTTCATTTGGTGGCCCCTAGTTCTTATATTATGGGAACAAGTAAATAACTATTCACTTTCTCCACACCACTCATGATTTTATATACTTCTATCATATCCCCCCTTAGTCTCCTCTTTTCCAAGCTGAAAAGTCCTAGCTTCTTTAATCTCTCCTCATATGGGACCCGTTCCAAACCCCTCATCATTTTAGTTGCCCTTTTCTGAACCTTTTCTAATGCCAGTATCTCTTTTTTGAGATGAGGGGACCACATCTGTACTCAGTATTCAAGATGTGGGCGTATCATGGATTTATATAAGGGCAATAAGATATTCTCCTTCTTATTCTCTATCCCTTTTTTAATGATTCCTAACATCCCGTTTGCTTTTTTGACTGCCGCTGCACACTGTGTGGACGTCTTCAGAGAACTCTCCACGATGACTCCAAGATCTTTCTCCTGATTAGTTGTAGCTAAATTAGCCCCCATCATATTGTATGTATAGTTGGGGTTATTTTTTCCAATGTGCATTACTTTACATTTATCCACATTAAATTTCATTTGCCATTTTGTTGCCCAGTCACTTAGTTTTGTGAGATCTTTTTGAAGTTCTTCACAGTCTGCTTTGGTCTTAACTATCTTGAGCAGTTTAGTATCATCTGCAAACTTTGCCACCTCACTGTTTACCCCTTTCTCCAGATCATTTATGAATAAGTTGAATAGGACTGGTCCTAGGACTGACCCTTGGGGAACACCACTAGTTACCCCTCTCTATTCTGAAAATTTACCATTTATTCCTACCCTTTGTTCCCTGTCTTTTAACCAGTTCTCAATCCATGAAAGGATCTTATCCCATGACAACTTAATTTACGTAAGAGCCTTTGGTGAGGGACCTTGTCAAAGGCTTTCTGGAAATCTAAGTACACTATGTCCACTGGATCCCCCTTGTCCACATGTTTGTTGACCCCTTCAAAGAACTCTAATAGATTAGTAAGACATGATTTCCCGTTACAGAAACCATATTGACTTTTGCCCAACAATTTATGTTCTTCTATGTGTCTGACAATTTTATTCTTTGCTACTGTTTCAACTAATTTGCCCGGTACTGATGTTAGACTTACCGGTCTGTAATTGCCGGGATCACCTCTAGAGCCCTTTTTAAATATTGGCGTTACATTAGCTATCTTCCAGTCATTGGGTACAGAAACTGATTTAAAGAACAGGTTACAACCATAGTTAATAGTTCTGCAATTTCACATTTGAGTTCTTTCAGAACTCTTGGGTGAATGCCATCTGGTCCCAGTGACTTGTTACTGTTAAGTTTCTCAATTCATTGCAAAACCTCCTCTAGTGACACTTCAATCTGTGACAATTCCTCAGATTTGTCACCTACAAAAGACAGCTCAGGTTTGGGAATCTCCCTAACATCCTCAGCCGCGAAGACTGAAGCAAAGAATTCATTTAGTTTCTCCGCAATGACTTTATCGTCTTTAAGTGCTCCTTTTGTATCTCGATTGTCCAGGGGCCCCACTGGTTGTTTAGCAGGCTTCCTGCTTCTGATGTACTTAAAAAACATTTTGTTATTACCTTTTGAGTTTTTGGCTAGCAGTTCTTCAAACTCATTTTTGGTTTTTCTTATTACATGTTTACATTTAATTTGGCAGTATTAATGCACCTTTCTATTTACCTCACTAGGATTTGACTTCCCCTTTTTAAAAGATGCCTTTTTATCTCTCACTGCTTCTTTTAGATGGTTGTTAAGCCATGGTGGCTCTTTTTGAGTTCTTTTACTGTGTTTTTTAATTTGGGGTATACATTTAAGTTGAGCCTCTATTATGGTGTCTTTGAAAAGTGTCCATGCAGCTTGCAGGGATTTCACTCTAGTCACTTTTAATTTCTGTTTAACTGACCTCCTCATTTTTGCATAGTTCCCCTTTCTGAAATTAAATGCCACAGTGTTGGGCTGTTGAGGTGTTCTTCCCACCACAGGAATGTTAAATGTTGTTATATTATGGTCACTATTTCCAAGCGGTCCTGTTATAGTTATCTCTTGGACCAGATCCTGCACTGCACTCAGGACTAGATCGAGAGTTGCCTCTCCCCTTGTGGGTTCCCGAACCAGCTGCTCCAAGAAGCAGTCATTTAAAGTATCGAGAAATTTTGTCTCTGCATTTCGTCCTGAGGTGACATGTACCCAGTCAATTTTGGGATAATTGAAATCCCCGACTATTATTGAGTTCTTTATTTTGATAGCCTCTCTAATCTCCCTTAGCATTTCATTGTCACCATCACTGTCCTGGTCAGGTGGTCGATAATAGATCCCTACTGTTATATTCTTATTAGAGCATGGAATTACTATCCATAGAGATTCTGTGGAACATGCGGATTCATTTAAGATTTTTATTTCATTTGATTCTACATTTTCTTTCACATATAGTGCCACTCCCCCTGCCCCCGTTGCATGACCTGTTCTGTCCTTCCGATATATTTTGTACCTCGAAATGATTGTGTCCCACTGATTGTCCTCACTTCACCAGGTTCTGTGATGCCTATTATATCAATATCCTCCTTTATCCTCCTTTCTTTTTCTGAGACTGACCAGTGGCTTTCCGTCTCAGGAAGTTTTTGCTGAGAAACACAACAGGATGGAATTGTTGATCTGGTCCTTCCTGCATTAAAACTGCTCCCACACCATGCTTGGACACATCTGTGGTTATGACGAACAGTTGGTTGAAGTCCGGGGCCCTCAATACAGGGTCAGACATAAGGTCCACCTTAAGTTGGTTAAAGGCTTTCTGACACTTCTTAGTCCACTGAACTGCATTTGGTTGTTTTTTCCTGGTCAGGTCTGTCAGTGGGGTGGCAATTTGGCTGTAGTTTGGTACAAATCGTCGGTAATACCCAGCCAAGCCCAAGAAGGATTAGACCTGCTTCTTTGATTTAGGGACAGGCCAATTTTGGCTAGAATTTACCTTAGCCTGTAGGGGCTTGATAGTGCCTTGACCCACCTGGTGTCCAAAGTACGTTAGCCTGTTTAGGCCTATTTGACACTTTTTGGCCTTAACAGTTAATCCTGCCTCCCTTATGCGCTGGAAGACAGCTTGGAGGTGTTCTGCCCATGAATCTGAGAATATAGACACATTGTCAAAGTAGGCGACTGCAAATTCCCCAAATCCAGCCAGAAGGTTATCTACCAATCTCTGGAAGGTGGTGGGTGCATTTTGCAGTCCGAAAGGGAGCACATTAAATTCATACAGCCCTACATGGGTGATGAAGGCTGACCTTTCCTTGGCTGGGTCATCTAGCGGAACTTGCCAGTACCCCTTAGTTAAGTCTAAGGTGGAGATGAATTGGGCACGTCCCAGTTTCTCCAGGAGCTCATCTGTGCATGGCACTGGATAGTTTTCTGGGCGAGTTACAGCATTTAGCTTACGGTAGTCAACACAAAAGCGAATTTTCCCATCTGGTTTAGGAACCAGAAGCACTGGAGAGGCCCATGCCCTCTCAGCGGGGCGGATTACACCCATCTGTAACATGTCCTTGATCTCCCTTTTTATTGCGGTTTTGGCTTGAGGAGTCATTCGGTAGGGTTGGGCTCTAATTGGGCGAGCATCGCCTGTGTCAATGGAGTGGTACATCCGTTCTGTCCATCCTGAGGTGGCTGAAAACATTGGCACAAAGCTGGTGCACAGCGCCTAGATTTGCTGTCACTGCTTACACCCAAGGGTCATGGAAAGGCACACCTCTTCCATGCAACCGTTGCTTTTTCCATCATAGTAGACTTCTTCAAGACACTCAGCGTCATCTCTCCTGGGCTGTAAACTGGAGAACCTTGATTTCTTGGGAATAAAAGGGCTTTAGAGAATTAACATAGTGTACTTTAGGTTTTAGGGTAGCGTCTGGGAATGCTATGAGGTAATTAACAGCTCCCAGGTGCACTCGGACCATAAATGGCCCCTCCCACAATGCTTCCATCTTATTGGCCTGGAGCGCTTTCAGGACCATGACTTGGTCACCTACTCCGAAGGAATGCTTTCTGGCATGTTTATCATACCAGGCCTTTTGCTCTTGTTGAGCATCCTGTAGGTTTTCTTGAGCAAGGGCGAGAGAGTTTTTGAGGGTGTTCTGCAGATTGGTTACAAAGTCCAAAATGTTAGTTCCTGGAGAAGATGTAACCCCCTCCCGTTACTGCTTTACCAACTATAATAACCCCTTAACTTCGTGGCCATAAACGAGTTCAAAAGGTGAAAATCCCAAACTGGGATGTGATGCAGCCCTGTAGGCAAAGAGCAACTGCTACAACACTAGGTCCCAATCATTGGAGTGCTCATTCATGAATTTATGTATCATGACCTCCCAAGTCCCATTAAACTTTTCTATTAGGCCATTTGTTTGATGGTGATAAGGGGTGGCAACCAAGTGGTTTACCCCATGAGCTTCCCAAAGACTTTTCATGGTCCCTGCCAGGAAGTTAGTTCCCAAATCTGTAAGGATGTCGGAGGCCCAACCTACCCTGGCAAAAATGTCTGTCAATGCCTGGCTCATGCTTTTAGCCCTGATGTTGCTTAGAGCTCCTGCTCCCGGCCATCGGGTGGCAAAATCCATGAAAGTCAGTATGTACTGCTTTCCTCTGGGTGTCTTCTTAGGGAGAGGACCCAGAATATCCACAGCTACCTGCTGAAATGGAACCTCAACGATGGGGAGTGGCTCAAGAAGGGCCTTGACCTGGTCTTGGGGCTTTCCCACCCTCTGGCATACCTCACAAGACCGGACATAGGTAGAAACATTCTTGCCCATTCCCTCCCAGTGGAATGACTTCCCCAAATGGTCCTTGGTCTTGTTCACCCCAGCATGGCCACAGGGGTGATTGTGGGCTAAGCTCAAGAGCTTTTCCTTATACTTAGTTGGAACTACCAACTGTCTCTGATGTTGCCAGTCCTCCTTGTGCCCACCAGAAAGAGTCCTCCTTCTATAACAAATCTGGACCTGTTAGAAGAGCTGAGAGGTGGTGGGTCGCTCTGTGCCACCATCCAAGCTCCCTTGAATCTCTCATATGCTTCCTGCTCTGCCTGGAACTGCTCCCTTGATGCTGGAGACATTAGTTCCTCGCTGGGTTGTGGACTTGGGCTTAGTCCCACTGGAAGCAATGCAGGTGATGGGGTTGTTTCTGTTGACTGTGAACCACTCTCTGCTGGTGCACTAGGTGGTATTTCAGGCTCCGGTTGAGCCTCTTGCATTGATTTAGCTGCTGCTGGAGGTGCAGGCTCTGTGGCACCCTTTGGTGCTGGCTCCCCTGACTCTGGTGGGGTTGCAAGCATGGGCTCTGGTGCTGACTGCTCCGCCAATTCCAATCCTTGGGCTCGTTCTGGCTGGGTCCCAGGAACTGGATCTACAACTGTTGCCATAGACTCTGGTCTGGAGTCTCGTTCCACCACCTCTGGCTGAGTTCCTGCAGGAGGCTCAGGAACAGAGTTAGGTGTGGAGGCCTGTTTAACCTGGCTGCAGGTGACCATCAAAGAGAGCTACTCCCCCCCACTTCATGTATCACACTCCCATCTCCTCCTCCTGCTGGTTTCTGGGGCCTGGGGGCTGCAGCTGCTCCTAAGCTCCCCACCACCCTTCGACTGCTCACAGCTGGTAACAGTCATGTTGTCCAGGCTGGGGTTTGTATATCCCATGTCACACCCTCCCTCTTGAAATGTCTCCCAGGGAGCCTGCCCTGGGGTGGGGGTGTTAGCTCCCTAACACCATCAGCCTGTCAGCCACTCAGGCCCTCTCCTCTGGGTGAGGCCAGCCCTGTCTTTGCCTTGCAGGTTAACAAGAGATGCATCCCTGTCCTTGAGTCCCTTTGAAACATTCCCCTGTGATATCCAACCCCTGATACTGGCTACTCACAGAAATCTCAGATCCTCTGCCCCCAAAGGAGCTGTGTACCCCAGTTTAACTTTAAACCACTGCTGCTGTAAACTACACAGCTGGTGAATGCTTGTAATGGAACAAAAGTAGGTTTATTTTAAAAGAATGGAGACTTACCTAGAAACGAGAGCGAGCGATAGAAACAAATGGTTACAATACACAACAAAATCATAAACCATGAACCTGGGTCAACATTTATTACTTGTTACCTCTCCTATCTAATAATGAAGTAGGTTTTCTGCCAAAAGTTCAAGCTGTTACAGAGCTGGCTGGCTTCACAGGAACCAGGAACTAAAACTTTCATAAAAACACCCTCATTCCACAAAATGTTTCCTCACTGAATGAATCCAGAGGGCCTTTCCTCATTCTGTATTATACTGAACCAAGCTTTGTTCAGAGGCAGGGTGATTCTGTCTGTTGTAATATTTCTTCTTTATCTCCAAGTGGTTTAGACAGTTTACAGTTGTCACTGATGGTTTTCCATGGAAAGTCTTGGGATGGAGCAAGAATTACATCACTGACTAACCAGGGTGAGTGGGCCATCACCAAGACATATTATTCCATGGTGACTAACTTTTATTCCAAGTCCATGAAGCATACTTTCAATCTCAATACATTATTTTTTAAATATTACCTGTACATACATCTCACAATGATTATGAATCTTAACAAGTTATGAGCATTCTGTAGATACCTTACATGCTACTCTTATGGATCAGTATTCTGCAAGATGTGTTTGGTGCAGTGAGTTTGTCAGGTCTGAGATCAGAATTGTTGGCAAAGAACAGGGGATCCTTTGCCAAGGAGCTTCTGTGTCACAAAGTCTTTTTTTCCCTGTTACTGAATATGCCCACTCCCAAGGGAACAGTTCGTTGCTCAGATAGAGTACAGTATCTTCCACTCCATTAACTACCTGGTATTATGTCAGTCTGCAAAATCAATTATTTTGAGAAGCTGGGACTGAACAGGACAGGCTCTTTGCATAGATGTTTTTTCAACTTCTCAAAGGCCCTTTTGCAGGCCAGTGAATCTTCCTGGGGGCTACTGTCCTTAATTAGGTTAATGAAGGGGGGCTGCTATCATAGAAAACCCTGCTACAAATCAGCAGTAGTAAACTGCATGTCCCCAAAACCTTCAGCCCTGTTTCTTTGTGGTTGGGATAGGGCATGCTTTGAGAGCCTGGACTTTGTCCACTAAGAGGCAGCCTTGACCCTTCCCCAAAGTATATCCCAGTACTGGCCTTCTCTTTTCCAGTCCTACACTTTGTGGAGTTTGCAGTATTGGAGCTGATGTCATAATATGCTTTAAATCATTGAATACTCTTCCATATCGTGACCTTGTGGCAGAGACGTCATAGATGAGTTGTGTGAGCTGTATAGTTAGGTATGAACTTGCTGACATAATGCAGCATGCCTAGCAGCCTTTGAATTCCCCTTTTATCATCAGGTGTTGGCCTGTTCAGTATTGCCTGAATCTTCGGTTCCCATTGTTGTCAGTCTCTTTCCCAAGAAGGCTATTTCCATGGTTTGAAATGGACATCATTTCAGTGTAAGATCCTTAGCTCCAGCAATTTCCAGTACTCTCCTCTGTGGGTCCTGATGTTCAAAGGCAATGCTGCCCCAAATCAGTATATTATCAATGTACACTATGACATCTGCCAGACCTTCCAGCATTTGGCTTACTGGACAGTGAATAACTGCTGGAACTTAACCTCTACAGAAAGGCAGCGTAGTCTTCAGAAGCAGTATCTGCTAATCAGTGGGTAAGCGGTGTGTTGAAAGTGTAGATCTTGGAGCACTCTCTAAGACAGAGGTCCCCAAAGTGTGGGGCATGGTCCCCTAGGGGGGCATGGAGGAACATCCAGGGGGGCACGGCAGGACCTAGGCCATCCCCCACAGGAGGGCGGGGAGGGAGCGACACCGAGCCCTTCCCCGCCCCCAGCTCTGCTGCGGTCCCACTCCCAGCCATGTTCCTGGCCCTGGCCCCATCACCAGGCTCAGTTCAGCTCCACTCTGGGCCCTGCACCAACCCCCAGTCTTGGCCATTGGCTGCGGCTCCATTCCTGACCAGCGACTGTGGCTGGGACCAAGGCTGGGAGCAGAGCCGCACCTGGCCGCAGACCTGGCTGCCAGCCCCCACCACAGTCTGGCTACGACTCCGCTCCCGCCCCCAGCCTTGGCCACAGCCATGCTCCTGGCCCCAGACCCACCCCCAGGCCTGGCTTGGGGGAGAGGTGGAGGGCTGGCAGGGGTAAGGGGGGGCGCAACCTTCAAAAGTTTGGGGACCATTGGTCTAAGAGGGTCTGCCACTACGTTGCCAATGCATCTAATTTGGTGAGGAGTTTGGCTCCTGCCATCTTAGACAGTAGTTCACTTCTTGTGGCCAAGTGTACTTTTTCTGGTTTTGTTCAGCACCTTAGGAACCATACACTGCCACAGTCTCCATCCTTTTTTCTCTACAGTTACTAAGGAGGAAACCCAAACTGCTGGCTCTTCGATTCTCCAAATCCTACCATTTACTGTCATATTTCACAGCTCTTCTACCCTCTTTCCTAAGGGGTGCGAAACTTTTCACGTAGTATGTACCATAGATTCTGCATCTTCTTCTACCTGCCTTATGTCTGTTACTGGGAGGCACCTATTTCTTGTAAATACATCTTCATATGCTGCTCTTAATAGTTTCATATCGGTTCTGCGTTGTCTTTCTGTCTATCTGAGGTATGCATCCTCTTAATGAGACCAATCTCCTGATGCATGTGTAGGCCCAAGGCTGGGCTGGCCTCCGAGTACCACCACAAACTCTTGTTTTATCATTTTCCATTTGCATTGAAGCGTCAGCGTGCACTTTCCAAACACTGGAATTGTTCCTTCATCATAGTCTTCACAGATGTTTTTGACTCTTCCACTTTTCCATGTTCCTTTTATCTCTCTATTTCAGTTTGTGTTACTACATTTATTTGTGCGCCAGTGTCTATCTTGCATCTTGCCAGTCTTTTGAGTTTTCACCCTCCTCTATTTGCTTTAGAACAGCAGTTCCTTTTCTCCTGAGGAATCCCTTTCTGCACTTAATACATAAACTTTCCTGCTTTCTCTCCACATTTTAGTATAATGGTTGGGTTTATTCCAGTTTCTACATATTTGCCCAAATGCTGGATATTTTCTATAATCATACTGGTTGCCACATCACTGACGTTGTTTCCTGCTTTCCATTTTCTGTCCCTGGCCAATTGATTTTCTGGGAACTTTTCGCCTGTTGGTTTAGCTATAGTAGCCAAAGCAATATGCTCTGTGCTTCTCTCTAGACTTTTTGTTTGCCTTTGTTTGTTCTGCTGCTTCGCCTATACATAGGGCCCTTCGTTTTCAGTTTTTGTTTAATTTAATTTTTCCCGAGATTTTATCAGTGTTATTACCACAACAAAACCAGGTGAAAATCAGTGCAAAAAACTATTAATAACTTTTCTGGGTAAATATCGGGGTTTATTTTGGTGGACGGAAAGACTGGGGAGAAAAGTATTCAGTTGATTAATACTTTGAATTCCATTCATTAGTGTGGTTTGCTGCAGAACTAAAACAGAACTCAAAACACAACACCACCGCTGAGTTTAAGAAAACAATATATCTCTAATTCTCAAATAAGGCTTTTCATTTGAATAAACAGTTTACTGTTGTAGACTTAGAACTATTGGCCTATAAATATTTACATATAATAATTGGGCCACACCATTTGCAGCACATACACTCAACTTCATCCCTTTCTCCTATGTTTGTTTTTTTTAAACTTTCGAATACTTCCTTGGTTCTGAAACATATTTGGATACATATTCAGATTTTTGTTTTCTTCCCATTTTAGTGTGTCAGATCTTTAACCCGTTATCTGCTAACAGCTTGAAATGTATACGTGGTGGGTGTGAGATTCATTAGTACGTTCAGATGCGCACACAATTTGGCACTTGCGTGCCCGCCCGTTTATTGTGTGTATCTTCTAGACTAATACATAGGCTTACTTCAACAGGCAGCTTTGCATACACACACAAACTAATGTATGATCATAATACATAGATCTCATGCCATGTATGATATTTCCCTAATAAAACATGGTATTTTTTATATATTTGAATGATACAAAAGTAGAGTGAAAATCAGGAAAAACGGAATAAAAAAAACCCGGAAATTTTTCAGTAAAAATCAGTTTAAACTGAAAACACAGGGGCTCACCTCTACATATTGCCCTTTCTAGTGACAGCTCCATCTTCCTTAATAACCATTCACAGCCTTTCTTGTTGTTACACCCCAGGCTACTCTGGTCTTGAATGAGAGAATCTTTTACGATTCCTTAGTCACAGGACTGATTTTTAGCTTTAAATCTTTGACAAAACTCCCCTGTTGTTTCCCCTTCATTTTGTGTTCTTATCCGGACCCATCTCTCTCTCTTTCTCATAAGTAACATTGTTTTCTAAGAACATAATGAGCCTCAAACATTTTCGATATTTCTGCACAACTTTCCTCTCTTTCTCCACCACCATCTGGGACTTCTGTGCCTGCCACGGTAAGGATCAAAGGAATCTTTGGCTTGGCCTCCACTTTATTTGTCCCTGTGGCTGGCTTTCATAAGCAGCTCAAACTGCAGTTTGAATCCTTTTCAGGCAAATCCAGATTTCCTCTGATTCTCAGGGCGGGTGGAGAAGTTACTTGTAAAGGCTCTGTAGCGGCCATTGCAATGTGACTTCTCTCACTGGGTCTTCCAGCATGCTGGGTGCCTTCCACTGCTGGTACCATGTGGTATCTTTCTGATGAGCAGAAGTGTCAAGATCAATCCTTTATTATGGACATGATGTACAGCATGCAATGAGGTAACCAAACTGCCGACTGCTCTGTGTAGCTGCAGCCTGCAATTGTCCTGTCCTGAGCTGCTTTGTTTCTTCCCTCTCGCAGGAAAGGTGCCACAGGAAAACCAAAAAGTCTTCAGGAAGTGTCGCGTCTCTATACTGACTCTAACGCACAGGTCCCACCAACCCCTTCTCCCCAAACTGAAACCATCCACCCCAGAGTCGCTAACTTACAGAGATCCCGGCGGGTGCTCAACCCCAGCTGTGCAGGCCCTGCCGCCACCCCACCTCTTTCTGCCCCCCTCCTCCCACCTGTTCTTGCCCCTGCTCCTCCCCCTCCAAAGCCTGCAGCACACCACAGAACAGCTGATTGCGGGAGGTGCTGGGGGGAGGGGGAGGAACCGATCGGGGGACCACAGACGGGCTGGAGGCACTCGGGGGGAGGGGGAGGCTCTGACCCATAGGGCTGCCAGTGGGTGCTAAGTACCCAGTATTTTTTTTCTGTGGGTGCTCCAGCCCTGGAGTTCTCATGGACTCGGTGGCTATGCTCCATCCCCCTTGCTCCCCTCCCAAGAGCATCCTCAAAGGAAGTATGTTTATACTTTGCTTCAGGAGGGCACAGACCCATTGCCCCGCTTTGAGAGCTCCCTTTGCCTCCTATCCTGTGTGGAGTTTCTGGTGGGAAATGAGGGAGTCCTTCACCTTGTAGCTTTTCCCACAGACAGAACATCGATAGGGTGCCTCTCCCGTGTGGACTCTCTGATGTACGATAAGGGCTGAGCTCTGAGTGAAGCTTTTTCCGCACTCAGGGCAGTCATAGGGTTTCTGCCCTGTGTGGGTTCTCCGATGCCTAATGAGTCCCGAGCTCTGACTGAAGCCTTTCCCACAGTCGATGCACTTGTAGGGTTTCTCTCCCGTGTGGGTTCTCCGATGTCTAATCAGGCCTGAGCTCTGACTGAAGTTTTTCCCACACTCTGTGCATTTGAAGGGTCTCTCTCCAACGTGGATTCTCTGGTGCGAAATGAGCTCCGAGCTCTGCTTGAAGCTTTTCCCGCAGTCAGCACATTTATAGGCTCTCTCTCCAGTGTGGTTTCTCTGATGTACGATGAGGCTGAATCTTTGCTTGAAGCTCTTCCCGCAGTCGGCGCATTTATAGGGTGTCTCTCCCGTGTGGATCCTCTGGTGCGAAACCAGGTTGGTGCTCTGGGTGAAGCCTTTCCCACAGTCATTGCATTTATAAGGGGTCTCGCCAGTGTGACTTCGGTGATGTACGATGAGGCTGAATCTTTGCTTAAAGCTTTTCCCGCAGTCGGGGCATTTATAAGGGGTCTCTCCCGTGTGGATTCGCTGATGTTTACTGAGGTCTGATCTCTGCCTGAAGCTTTTCCCACACTCAAGACATTTATAGGGTCTCTGCCCTGTGTGGATTCTCTCATGTATAATAAGATTTGATGTCTGAGTGAAACTTTTCCCACACTCGGGGCAGTTATACGATTTCTTTTTAGTGTGGATCTTTGGCTGGATCATGGTCTCTTTACTATCCTTCAAACCATCTCCTGGATGAATGGATTCAGCACGTCTTTTCCTTGGCTGGTTTCCTTTCAGCCTTTCTGACTTGTGTTGACTCCCACAGGCTTCTCCTTGCTTGGGTCTCTGGGAAATATTTCCTTTGGATCTTCCCAATACCATCCCGTGTGATTCCACTTCCTCAGGACCTTCCTGCTGAGGATTCTCCTCCTTAATCTTACTCATCATCCCATCACCTGCTGGGAAAGAGAGAGAATCCAGAAAGGAGTCATTCCCTGTGCCAGGGAGAAAAGGAACATCAGAAAGGGGAATGGGAACATAAAAACATAAGAACAGCCATACTGGGTCAGACCAAAGGTCCATCTAGCCCAGTATTCTGTCTTCCGACAGTGGCCAATGCGAGGTGCCCCAGAGGGAATGAACAGAACAGGTGATCATCAAGTGATCCATCCTCTGCCGCTCATTCCCAGCTTCTGGAAAACAGAGGCTAGGGACACCATCCCTGCCCATCCTGGCTAATAGCCATTGATGGACCTACCCTCCATGAACTTATCTAGTTCTTTTTTGAACCCTGTTATAGTCTTGGCCTTCACAACATCCTCTAGCAAGGAGTTCCACAGGTTGACTGTGCATTTTGTGAAAAAATACTTCCTTTTGTTTATTTTAAATCTGCTGCCTATCAATTTCATTTGGTGACCCCTAGTTCTTGTGTTATGAGAAGGAGTAAACAACACTTCCTTATCTACTTTCTCCACACAAGTCATGATTTTATAGACCTCGATCATGTCCCCCCTTAGTCATCTCTTTTCCAAGATGAAAAGTCACAGTCTTATTAATCACGCCTCATATGGAAGCTGTTCCATACTCCTAATAGTTTTTGTTGCCCTTTTCTGAACCTTTTCCAAATCCAATATATCTTTTTTGAGATGGGGGCAACCACATCTGCACACAGTATTCAAGATGTGGGTGTACCATGGATTTATATAGAGGCAACTGATATTTTCTGTCTTATTACCTATCCCTTTCCTAAGGATTCCCAACATTCTGTTCGCTTTTTTGACGGTCGCTGCACATTGAGTAGATGTTTTCAGAGAACCATCCACAATGACTCCAAGATCTCTCTCTTGAGTGGTAACAACTCATTTAGACCCCATCATTTTATATATATAAGGAAAGAGGGAAAATAAATCAAAATAACTGCTGAATTCCTCTCCCCCCCAAACAAACAAACCCAAGAACTTCTCCCCAGAGGCAAGGAGAAACCAATTCAATGCCATGTCAGGGGCGGGGTGGAGGGATAGCTCAGTGGTTTGAGCTTTGGCCTGCTAAACCCAGGATTGTGAGTTCAATCCTTGAGGGGACCATTTAGGGATCTGGGGCAAAAATTGGAGATTGGTCCTGCTTTGAGCAGGGGGTTGGACTAGATGACCTCCTGAGGTCCCTTCCAACCCTGATATTCTATGATTCTATGTCCTGAGTTAAAACTCTGAGGGAAGGGAGCTACTGCAAGGTGTGAGGAAGGATGAGGAGGGGAATACTCAGCCTTGAGTAAATGGAACCACATGGAATAGTATCGGGAAGGACCAAAGGGAAAATTTCTCATACTCCCAGCAGAGGAATCAGCCAAGGAAACAGTAAGGTTCGGAGGACCTTAATGCAACCATGATACAGCCACAAATCTTCACTAAAGAGAAATGATACAAACGTGCGGAGTGTGGGAAAATCTTCAGTTGGAGCTCAAGCCTTATTAGCCACCAGATGGCCTATCAGACATTGCAGTTGCAACAGAAGATCTTTCGGGACAATGGTTATCCCCGAGTGGGACTTTCCATAGAGACCCCAGGCCTAATGCTTGCTGATGTGAGAGGACTGGGCCATATTGACTGTATCTGGAAGGCACAGGCCACTGAACGAGTTATGAAGGTGGACCGTAGGATGGTGTAAGTGGGAATCATCCTCCACTGTGAAGGTCAAGACCCTGGAGAAGAGATGTGTGCTCTCTCGGGTCACCAACAACATCTATGAAAAGAACCCTCTTAGTTCCCTTTGAGTATGAAGAAGTGAAGACTCCATTCATTGGCTATACCTTCCTGACCAGTCTGCTACTGTCTGAGAGAACTCTGTGGGCATCAAGAACCCTGACCAAGCTACTCCATCGCCTGATTCCAGTAACTGCAGTCATGAGAGCCAAAGATCCTAAAGAACCATGCAGCAGGAGAACTGTGAACTCTTTTCTTGTCGTCGTAAGAGAGGGATACTTGTTAGGGTGTGAGGGTGTTTACTGAGTGAGTTTATATGTTTCTGGGAAATGGCACCATTAATAGTTCCCTAAACCCCAAGTCTGCCATCTACATCAGTGAGTGCTGCCCATGATATAGACATGCTACTGGGTGCTGCTATTGTTAGTTGTAAGCCTGGCTCGATAATCTCCTCTGTTGTGATATCACTTGTAAAACTCACACTTTGTATGTGTGTGGCTGAGTACTAAGAAGAGTAGAATAATAGCTATCTTGGTGAGATTTAAGAAGGAAGTAGTAGCAGTCAAGCTGTGGTTAAAGAAACCAATTTGGTCTCTGTACTTCCTTAAGACAAGACAAGCCAAGCCAAGCTCAATTTACCACTCCTTCATGGACTCTCTCTTGGTCAAGTTCTAAAGTAAAAAAAGAAACTCCTGGCCTACACTCACTAAACTGTGTGTCTACACTTAAAATGGTGCCACTATCGTGCTTCAGTTTAGACGCAACCTACGCTGATGGGAGGGGTTCTCCCCTCAGCATAGGTAATCCACCTATCCAGGAGGTAGTAGCAAGGTCGACAGAAGAATTCTTTCATCAACCTAGCTCTGTTTACACTAGGATTTAGGTTTTCCTTTTGTCAACCTCAGGATTCAATTAGCTGCTGCATTAACCTGACATTATAAATTGATAATCCCAGCTAATGTCTTTGTTAACCCATCAATGTACTGAGTAAGGCCAGGTCTACACTAGAAACCTAGGGAGGTGGTGGAATCTCCATCCTTAGAGGTTTTTAAGGCCCATCTTGACAAAGCCCTGGCTGGGATGATTTAGTTGGGGGTTGGTCCTGCTTTGAGCAGGGGGTTGGACTAGATGACCTCCTGAGGTCTCTTCCAACCCTAATCTTCTATGATTCTTACATTGGTTTAACTATGTCACTCAGGGATGTGAAAAATCCACACCCCTTTGTGACCTCACCCCTGGTGACAAGACAGGAGGGTGGGAAATAAACTGAATTAACTGCTGGGGAGATTAAGAATCAGGAGCTGAATCCTGCCCCCAAATCGTTCTTCAGAAGACAGAGAGGAGGGAACCAATTTTGCCTCCAAATATCATCCGAATATTCAGAGGGAAGGGAGCTACTGCCAAGCGCCACTCAGGATGGGTGGGAAGCCATGCATGAGGTCTGCCAGGAGGATACAACTCCTGCTGGGGACAATTCTGACCTGGGTAAGATGAGGCAGAGGAGCAAATGGGGCCTTTGTGGGAATTCCAGCTGTTTACATCAACAATGGTCGGTTTCTGTATCACTTTAACCAATTCCTCACCTGTGTGGGTGTTCCTCAGGGTCACGCTTTCCTCAGAGTTCTGAGAGTCTGGGACCCACAGCTCTTTTCTCCATTTCCTCCAGGAGATCATGTCAGGCTTGGGAATTGGAAAACCTGCTCCTAGAAAAGAAAACAGGCAAGATCAAGGCTTCACAGTTGTGTAGCACCTTACATTTGTCTTTGTTGAATTTCATTTTGTCTGTAGCCCAGTTCTCCAGTTTATCAAGATCCCTCTGAATTTTTGCTCTGTCCTCCAAAGTATTTGCAACCCTCCCTAGCTTTGCATCATCCGCAAATTAGATCCATACGCTCTCTATTTCTACAACCAGGTCATTAATAAAAGATGTTAAATAAACAGGACCCAGAACAGATCCCTGTGGAACCCCACTTGAGACCTCCCTGCAATCGGACATCATTCTATTAATAGTTGCTCTTTGTTTGCGGGTGTTTAACCAATTATGTATCCACTCAATGGTAGTTCTGCCGACCCCACATTTCTCCAGCTTACCTGTCAGACTGTCATGTGGGACTGTATCAAAAGCCTTGCTAAAGTCCAGGTATATTATGTCCACCGCATTCCCCCCATCCACCAAATCAGTTACCTTGTCAAAAAGAAAGAAAGCTGGTTTGGCAGCATTTGTTCTTGGTAAATCCATGCTGGCTGCTAGTGATCACCCCTTCATCCTCCAGGTATTTGCAAATTGAATGTTTTATACATTGCTCTAGTAGCTTCCCAGCTATTGAAGTCAGGCTGACTGGTCTATAGTTCCCCGGCTCCTCCTTTTTAAAGATGGCCACTACGTTAGCCCTTCTCCAGTCTTCCGGGACCTCTCCTGCCATCCATGAGTTTGCAAATATTATTGCCAGCGATTGAAATTTCTGCAGCTAATTCCTTCAGCACCCTGCGGTTAATAGCATCAGGCCCTGTTGACTTGAATAGATTCAAATTAGTCACAAGATCTCTGATGTGTTCTCTACTTATCTTGATCTGCATCCCTTCCCCTTTATTGTCTATGGTAACTTTGCTAGTCATCCGGCCTGTTATTTTTTGTGAGAAGACAGAAGCAAAGTAGGCATTGAGCAGCTATGTCTTCCTATCACCTTCTGTTACCAACTCACCTTCTCCACTGAGCAGTGGACCCACATCGTCCATGATGTTTCTTTTCGTCTGACATATTTGTAGAACCCCTTCTTGCTGTCTCTAACATTCCTTGCCAGCTGTAACTCATTCTTTGCCTTGGCTTTCCTGATTTGGTCCCTACACACTCACGCTATTCCCATGTATATACTTCCTTGGTACATGCCCTTCCTTCCATTCCCTGTATGTATCCCTTTGGGGTTTTAGATAGCTAAAAAGCTTCTTGTGCAGCCCCATTGGCCTTCTGTGGCTCTTCTTGTCTTTCCTCTGCATGGGAATAGCTTGATGTTGAGTATCTAGCATTACATCTTTTAGGAACTGCCAGCCCCCTTCTACTCCTTTTCTTCCCAATTGGTCTCTCCATGGGACCTTGCCTATTATTTCTCTGAGCTGGTTGAAATCCACCTTTCTGAAGTCCAGTATCCTTGGTTTGCTGTTCTCATGTCTTCCTTTCCTTAGGATCTTGAATTCTATCAGATCATGATCACTTCTTCCCAAGTTCCTGACCATCTTCAGGTTTGCAACTAATTCATCCCTGTTGATCAAAACCAGATCCAACAGGGACGACCCCCTAGCTGTTTCCTCAACTTTCTGAATCAGAAAGCTGTCCCGTACACATGCTAAGAAGTTGCGGGACACACTATGTTTTGCTGTATTAGTCTTCCAGTAGATATCAGGGAAGTTAAAATCCCCCATCAGTACAAACTCAAGTGTTAGCTAATCCTGTTACCTGTTTGAAAAATGCCTCATCCACTTTCTCTTCCTGATTTGGTGAGCTATAATAGACCCCCCACCATAACATTGCGAATCTTCTTTTCCCTTTTTATCCTCACCCAGATACCCTCAGTTAGTTAGTTAGTACAGTGGTTCTCAACCAGGGGTATGCGCCTCTCCTGGGGGTATGCAGCGGTCTTCCGAGAGGTACATCAACTCATCTAGATATTTACCTAGATTTACAACAGGTGAGTCAGTACAAAAAAATTGCATACCGACAATGACTTGTTTATATTGCTCTATATCAGGGGTCGGCAACCTTTCAGAAGTGGTGTGCCGAGTCTTCATTTATTCACTTTAATTTAAGGTTTCGCGTGCCAGTAATACATTTTAACATTTTTAGAAGGTCTCTCTCTCTAAGTCTATATATTATATAACTAAACTATTGTCGTATGTAAACAAGGTTTTCAAAATGTTTAAGAAGTTTCATTTAAATTTAAATTAAAATGCTGATCTTACGCCGCCGGCCCGCTCAGCCCACTGCCAGCCTGGGGTTCCGTTCACCTAGGCCGGTAGCAGGCTGAGCGGGGCCAGCGGCCGGGACCCCAGACTGGCAGTTGGCTAAGCGGCTCAGCCTGCTACCGCTCAGCCCGCTGTCGGTCTGGGGTTCCGTCCGCCGGCTCCCTCCAGTCAGAGTCCCGGCTGCCGGCCCCGCTCAGCCCACTGCCGGTCTGGGATCCCGGCCCTGCCCACATAGACTGGGTACCTACCTTCTCCCTGGTTCCAGTCCATTCTCTTCCTCTCTCTCTGCACTGAGCTGCGGGTGGGAGTGCACTGAGCACAGGGCTGGGGGTGAAGAAGCAGGCTGGGGGTTGGGGTGTAGGGTCTGGCCAGGAGCTAGAATGAGGGAGGGGGCTCAGGGTTGGGGCAGGAGGTTTGGGTGTAGAGTGCTTATCTGGGCAGCTCCCATTTGGTGCAAGGGGTGCAGCTGGGAATGTGTGGAGGGTGCAGGAGCTCCCGTTTGGTGCTCAGGGTGGGGGTGGGAATGTGGGGGGTGCAAGAATCAGGACATGGGGTGTGGGAGGGGCTGGGTATGTGTGGGGGGTGCAGGAGTCAGGGCAGGGGGCTGGGGGCATGTGAGGAGGGTGCAGGAGTCAGGGCATTGGGTGTGGGGGGGCTGGGTATGTGTGGGGGTGCTGGAGTCAGGGCTGGGGGTGTGTGCGGGGAGTGCAGGGGTCAGGGCAGAGGGCTGGGGGTGTGTGAGGGGGTGCACGGGTCAGGGCAGAGAGCTGGGTGGGTGTGGGGGGGGCAAGGGTCAGGGCAGAGGGTTGGGAGTGTGTGTGGGGGTGTAGGGGTCAGGGCAGGGGGCTGTGGGTGTGGGCTAGGGTCATGGGGGTGCTCCCAGCCCCCTGCCCTGAGCGGCTCACGGCAGGGGGCTGGAGGGGATATGCCCCAAGGCCCCATCCCCACCTCTTCTCCGCCTCCTCCCCAGAGCAGCGTGGGTGCTGCAGCTCCACTTCTCCCCCTCCCTCACAAGGGCCATCAGCTGATCGGGGGCAGGGAGGGAGAAGAGGAGGGGCAGGAACCCAGCACAGCGGGGGAGGGGGAGCTTGCCTGCTCTGCAGCAGCAGCAGGACCAAACTTCTTCACCCTGCCCCCGCTGGGGGGAGGCGGAGAAGAGCGGGCCGGACCGGGTAGGATTTTTAATGGCACGCTGCTGCCTGCCGGGGTCCCAGCCTGGATTCAGGTGGGCTGAGCAGGGCCAGCGGCTGGGACCCGGCAGGCAGCAGCGTGCCATTAAAAATCGACTCGCTTGCCATAGGTTGCCTACCCCTGCTCTATATACTATACACTGTAATGTAAGTACAATATTTCCAGTGGATTTATTTTATAATTATATGGTAAAAATGAGAAAGGAAGCAATTTTTCAGTATCAGTGGGCTGTGACCCTTTTTATATTTTTATGTCTGATTCTGTAAGCACATTGTTTTTAAGTAAAGGGAAACCTGGGGTATGCAAGTCAAATCAGACTCCTGCAAGCGGTACAGTAGTCTGGGAAGGTTGAGAGCCACAACATTAGTACATGTCACCTATGCATATAGCTAGCTAAATACTCATACAGTCCCCTGCACTCCCATAGACTGTATATAGACCCAACATCCTTATACCTATACAGCTCCTTGCACTTCTGCAGCACCTTCACATGCTCATATCTGGCAACTTGGTACTGAACAGGAAAGGAGACTGCTGGCAGAGGGGGCATGGGAGGAGCAATCCCCCAGTGGAGCATGTAGCCCCAATCCTGGATGGCTCATACCCAGCTTTGACACAGACTCAAGGGGACTATTTCTTTCTTATACTCTTGCCTAGCCTGTCATGCCAATGTAATCTGACTGGATTGAAGCGGTGTCTATGCAGGTGCTTCTGAAAGGAGCACGGTGTGTGTGTGTGTGTGTAGGGTACATTTCTATGGCACCCACATACACACACTCCTCTCTGCCAGGGGTGTCACACATTGCAGCCTGGGATTTTTCACCCCCCTGAGCGATGTAGTTCAGCCAACTGTGTGGAGCTTGGCTGGCAGGGTCTGGGCAGCACCTGGCACAATGGGATGCCCCCAGCTTTAGTCGTTTCTGCAAAGAAATGATCAATAACGACTCCTGCATATGCACACATCATAGCCCCCATATTGGTAGCACAGACATCATGGCCTATGGAACCTACTGATGCACTGGGGACATCTGGTACATTTCTACAGCACATATAGCCACGCAGCCGCTGGCACCCCTCCGCAGCAGCCTCATTCATATACACAGGCATCTCCTACGTCTCTATGACACATATAGACTAAGGACAAGAGATATCTCTTCCCATGTGAGTGCAGCAAGGCACATCACCCTATGTGTCTCTATTCCTATAGCTCCTATACACCTACCCACATGAGACGCAGCAGTGTCTCCTATTTCTATAGCACGGTGGTTCTCAATGAAGGGTCTGGGGCCCGATGAGGGGCCGCGAGCAGGTTTCAGAGGCTCCGCCAAGCAGGGCCAGCATTAAGACTCGCTGGGGCCCAGGACAGAAAGCCAAAGCCCCACTGCATAGGTGTGAAGCCCGGGGTCCTGAGCCCTACCACGCAGGGCTGAAGGGGAAACCTTTGCAATGTAGCTTTGCAGGGCCTCCTGTGGCATGGGGCTCCAGGCAATCGCCCCGCTTGCTACCCCCTAACACCGGCCCTGGCTTTTACATGCAGAAAACCAGCTGTTATGGCACAGGGGGGCCGTGGAGTTTTTATAACATGTTGCGGGGGGCTCAGAAAGAGAGAGCTTGAGAACCCCGGCTCTAGCATCTATAGACCAACACTGTGCAGCAGATACTTACTGATTCATGAGTTCCCAGTTCCTCTAAAAAGCTGGGTGGGGCGGAGGGCTTGAGGTTTCTGAAACAGAGCTAGCGTGCCATATTCGCCAAGGGCTGCTACGCTCTCTATGGTCCTTACCTGGCCCCCAAAACCTAGTACCTGAGCACCACGCAGCTTTAAAAAATTATTTATCCTCACAATACCCCCGAGTGACAGGAGAGCGCCGTTTTCCCCATTTTACATGTGGGAAACAGGCACAGAGCCATTAAGCTCTGGCCTATGCTAGAGGAGTTACACTGGTATCATAATGGCAGCTAGGGGGTGTGATTTTTTTACCTATATATTTATGCTGCTATAAGCGCTACCGTGGATGCAGCCATGCCCAAAAAAGCCCCAGTCCAGCACAGTCCAGTTAACTTCCCACACCTAACCTAGCTCCGCATGTATTCTGTAGTGTAGGACACTGCTCTCCCTAGGAATGTGCTACGCATGGTGCACTGAGCATGCTCAGTTCATCCGTTGAAGCCACTGCCCTTCACCCTGCCCTTATTTGCTGTAAGGTTCTGCGGACTGTTTTTGACAGGGGCTAAAAAGGGGCAAAGGGGGCAAAACGGAGGAGGGGGGTGGCCAGGGTCTGAGCAGGGGGCAGAAATTTACTGGTCAGGGGGGGTCAAGCAGCTGGAGACAGCATTAGGAGAAGGGCTAAAGGGAAAATCAGGGATGGGGGGGAGGAGGCGGAGTTAAGCCCAGGAGTGAGGCGCTGCCAGAGGGTGTCAGAGGGCAAAACCCGGCACAGGCAGGGGCACAGGGGGTAACAGTTACCCCAGTGGGACTGAGACACCAGTGCTTGCAAAAATGGTGGGGAGCAAAGGGGCTTTTTTATTTCCCCTCCCACAGACAGCACCTCTCAGCATGGGCTTCCCAGGGCTCGGTTCTTAAAGGCACAGGCATCCCAATGCCTAGTCACTGCAGCTCCTCTTTGACTGATCTAACCCACAGAGGCTATGTCTATACTACAAAGTTCAAAGCGCTGCCGCGGGTGCCAGTCCTCCTGTAATGCACCTCGACGAGGGGATTAGCTCCGAGCACTGGGAGCCGAGCCTGTCCACACTAGCGCTTTAAAGCCCTCAAACTTGCTGTGCTCGGGGTGGGGGAGTGATTTTTCACACCCCTGAGGCAGCAAGTTAGAGCGCTTTAACTTGCCAGTGTAGATAATCCCTGAGATTTAATTCAGTGAAACATTTTACATATACCCCCTCAGAAACAAAGAATCCCTTGTCACTGTATCTGATTGCATAGAGTCTCCTAGCAGTTTCCCAAGTTGTCTTATCTGCAGCTGGGATTCCCTGAATTTTTAATTCTAATTTTTTCTTCTCATTTTTAGAGCAGATGTTTATTCTGTTGGATCATCTGACTTTCACTCTGACTGAATTTCTGGCCTAGTGTCAAAACTTTGTTTTGAGTCAATCCACCAATGGGGATTGCATTTTTGCAACTGTTATTTTGCCTCTCAGTCTAGCCCTTAGTGTTTTTCCACATGCCATTGTGTACAACTTGATTCTCAAATATTCAATAAAGGCAGTATACTATCTCCTATAACGTCTTTCTCCCTGTAAAAAAAATCTATTGTAATTTTTGCAGAAAATTAGAACTGCCATCGTGGGTCAGACCAATAGTCTGCCTAATCTAGTATCCTGTCTTGTGACAGTGGCCAATGCCAGATGCTTCTAAGGGAATGATCAGACCAGGCAATGACTCCAGTGAACCATCCCATTGTCCACTCCCAGCATCTGGCAGTCAAAGGACGGTTTAGGGACATGCAGAGGATGGGGCTTCATCCCTGATTATCTTGGCTAATAGCCAATGTACTTATCCTGAGGGACTGATCTAATTCTTTGTTCAACCCATTCATAGTTTTGCCCTTCAAAATATAATGAACACGCATCTACAACCCCAAGATACCTTTACAACCATAAAGCACAATGGTAGATTTTCTGCCTATGAGCTTGCTTTCCAAAAGAATTAAGTATTTCACATACTGTTTATAATGCTTTTCACTACTCTCAATGTTTTGTGTGCATTCAATGTTGTTGTTTTTTTGTTAATAGACTGTATGACCTACTATTCAGTGGAAAGGGACTAATAAAGATTTCTTTTTAAATGTTCAGACTTTCATTTAGGGTTTTTAATGCAATAGCCATGAAATTCCACTTGCAAAATGTTTTTTAAACAGTCCTGAAAGTATAGGAATGTGGGGTTGGTTCTCTCTACTCCAAAAATGTGTTTGGTACCAAGTGTTTGTCTAATGGGTATTTTGAGGATGGCGACTAAGCATCTTGTCATTCAGGGAAAGTGTCACTTAAGATTTCTTGAGTAATAAATGTGTACATAAGGCTGTGACACTATCCCTAAACCATGGTGGATTTGATTTAAATCAAATTGATTTAAATCATAATTTAAATCACGAGTCAGGAAGACTCGATTTAACCATGGTTTTCTCGATAAAAGTGCATTCTTGTTGGTTGTTACAGCCTTAATACATATTCTTCACTACTCAGAGTTAGATACAAGTTTCATTTCTAGAAGGTACACACTATACATTTTTAAACAGTGATTTATTTAGAAAACTTTTAAGAGTAGTTTTACAGCTATGTCAGAAAATGAATGTGTGACACTCTATACCTTGGGGGAATGTACCCCATATTCCTCATTTTCATATAATAATGATCTTACATATAAAGCATGCCTTGTAAGGTATCAGGGGAAAGGGTTAGGGTTAGACACCAAACCTGTCCCAAGGAAAGTTTATTGCATACAGTTTTTACTTTCAGTTTAACCTAGAGATGTGCAAAAAATTGGGAATACAATGTAGCCCATACCATCCACAAACCAATGGACTAGCTGAAAACAACAAACAAATCCATCAAAAGGTAATTTTAGGGCAGGGGAAATTACAGTATTAATAGAAAGCAGAATGCACTATGACAGAAGCTACAAATTGCTTCAAATTTTTAGTACATTGAAACTCAACTTGTCTTTTATTTCAAGTAAAAGGAATTATCCCACTGCACTAGGATGGCCTCTTTACGCCTTTTCAATTGCATACAATTTCTCTCAGTAAAGACAGTCCTTTCTCCTTCCCCCACAAATAATCCATCACCATTTTTTATAGAGCATTGTGCAAGTTGGTTGATGACAATGCAACCAATTGGGATGAATTTCTTGGTGACATTGTATTTTCTTTAAAAAAAAAAAAAAGGAGTACTTGTGGCACCTTAGAGACTAACCAATTATTTGAGCATGAGCTTTCGTGAGCTACAGCTCACTTCATCGGATGCATACTGTGGAAACTGCAGAAGACATTATATACACAGAGACCATGAAACAATACCTCCTCCCACCCCACTCTCCTGCTGGTAATAGCTTATCTAAAGTGATCACTCTCCTTACAATGTGTATGATAATCAAGTTGGGCCATTTCCAGCACAAATCCAGGTTTTCTCACCCTCCGCCCCCCCGCACACAAACTCACTCTCCCCCAATCTGAAGCAGATACTCACCAACAACCACATACCAAACAACAGAACCACTAACCCAGGAACCTATCCTTGCAACAAAGCCCGTTGCCAACTGTGCCCACATATCTATTCAGGGGACACCATCACAGGGCCTAATAACATCAGCCACACTATCAGAGGCTCGTTCACCTGCACATCCACCAATGTGATATATGCCATCATGTGCCAGCAATGCCCCTCTGCCATGTACATTGGTCAAACTGGACAGTCTCTACGTAAAAGAATAAATGGACACAAATCAGATGTCAAGAATTATAACATTCATAAACCAGTCGGAGAACACTTCAATCTCTCTGGTCACGCAATTACAGACATGAAGGTCACTATCTTACAACAAAAAAACTTCAAATCCAGACTCCAGCGAGAAACTGCTGAATTGGAATTCATTTGCAAATTGGATACTATTAATTTAGGCTTAAATAGAGACTGGGAGTGGCTAAGTCATTATGCAAGGTAGCCTATTTCCCCTTGTTTTTTCCTCCCCCCTCAGATGTTCTGGTTAAACTTTGATTTATGCTGGAAATGGCCCACCTTGATTATCATACACATTGTAAGGAGAGTGGTCAGTTTGGATGAGCTATTACCAGCAGCAGAGTGAGTTTGTGCGGGGGGTGTGGGTGAGAAAACCTGGATTTGTGCTGGAAATGGCCCACCTTGATTGTAGGGAGAGTGGTCACTTTGGATGAGCTATTACCAGCAGGAGAGTGAGTTTGTGTGTGTACGGGGGTGGGGGGGTGAGAAAACCTGGATTTGTGCTGGAAATGGCCCACCTTGATTTTCATACACATTGTAAGGAGAGTGGTCACTTTGGATAAGCTATTACCAGCAGGAGAGTGAGTTTGTGTGTGTGGTTTTTGGAAAAAAAGGGGGGGGGAGTGAGAAAACCTGGATTTGTGCTGGAAATGGCCCAGCTTGATTATCATACACATTGTAAAGAGAGTGGTCACTTTGGATGGGCTATTACCAGCAGGAGAGTGAGTTTGTGTGTGGGGGGGCGGAGGGTGAGAAAACCTGGATTTGTGCTGGAAATGGCCCAACTTGATTATCATACACATTGTAAGGAGAGTGATCACTTTAGATAAGCTATTACCAGCAGGAGAGTGGGGTGGGAGGAGGTATTGTTTCATGGTCTCTGTGTATATAATGTCTTCTGCAGTTTCCACAGTATGCATCCGATGAAGTGAGCTGTAGCTCACGAAAGCTCATGCTCAAATAAATTGGTTAGTCTCTAAGGTGCCACAAGTACTCCTTTTCTTTTTGCAAATACAGACTAACACGGCTGTTACTCTGAAACCTGTATTTTCTTTGAGAACAAAACCAAACACGACAACCAAATTGTCACCCTATCGACTACTGTATGGCTTTGAGGCAAGATTCCCAGACCAGGTCTCAGACAACTACACTGTAAGTGTCCTTCAGCTTTCAGGTGCATATGTTATTCTGTGATTGTTCATTTTACAAACAGAAGTCCTTCTCCATTTGTTTCCAAAGCCAACAGATTTCGAGGAACTCGATGAAGAATACTACAAAGAGTACATCATGAAAATTGAAGCTAGACGTGATGCTGAAACTATTAGTAATATTTCAAAAGCACAAGAAAAGCAATAAATACAATATGCCAAAACTAAGACTCGTAAACATGGGGAAATAACATTCAAGGTTGGTGACACTGTCATGCTACTGAATGCAAGAAGAAAAACAAGAAAGGGAGGGCAGCTACAGCCTACCTACGTGGGACCATACAAAATTTCCGCTGCAGAGGGCAAAAGAGTTAAATTAGAGAACAAGTTAGGGAAAAAAGAAAAGGAGTACTTGTGGCACCTTAGAGACTAACCAATTTATTTGAGCATAAGCTTTCGTGAGCTACAGCTCACTTCATCGGATGCATAAAGTGGAAAATACAGTGGGGAGATTTATATACACAGAGAACATGAAACAATGGGTGTTATCATACACACTGTAAGGAGAGTGATCACTTAAGATGAGCTAATACCAGCAGGAGAGCGGGGGCAGGGGAAGAAAACCTTTTGTAGTGATAATCAAGGTGGGCCATTTCCAGCAGTTGACAAGAACGTCTGAGGAACAGGGGGTGGGTGGGGGAGGGAATAAACATGGGGAAATAGTTTTACTTTGTGTAATGACCCATCCACTCCCAGTCTCTATTCAATCCTAAATTAATTGTATCCAGTTTGCAAATTAATTCCAATTCAGCAGTCTCTCGTTGGAGTCTGTTTTTGAAGTCCTTTTGTTGTAATATTGCGACTTTTAGGTCTGTAATCGAGTGACCAGAGATTGAAGTGTTCTCCGACTGGTTTATGAATGTTATAATTCTTGACATCTGATTTGTGTCCATTTATTCTTTTACGTAGAGACTGTCCAGTTTGCCCAACGTACATGGCAGAAGGGCATTGCTGGCACATGATGGCATATATCACATAGGTGGATGTGCAGGTGAATGAGCCTCTGATAGTGTGGCTGATGTGATTAGGAGAAAGACGTTATAGGAGATAGTATACTACCTTTATGGAATATTTGAGAATCAAGTTGTACACAATGGCATGTGGAAAAACACTAAGGGTTAGACTGAGAGGCAAAATAACAGTTGCAAAAATGCAATCCCCATTGGTGGATTGACTCAAAACAAAGTTTTGACACTAGGCCAGAAATTCAGTCAGAGTGAAAGTCAGACAATCCAACCAGAATAAACATCTGCTCCAAAAATGAGAAGAAACCACATACCACACAACAGAACCACTAACCCAGGAACCTATCCTTGCAACAAAGCCCATTGCCAACTCTGTCCACATATCTATTCAGGGGACACCATCATAGGGCCTAATCACATCAGCCACACTATCAGAGGCTCATTCACCTGCACATCTACCAATGTGATATATGCCATCATGTGCCAGCAATGCCCCTCTGCCAATGTACATTGACCAAACCGGACAGTCTCTACGTAAAAGAATAAATGGACACAAATCAGATGTCAAGAACTATAACATTCATAAACCAGTCGGAGAACACTTCAATCTCTCTGATCACTTGATTACAGACCTAAAAGTCGCAATATTACAACAAAAGGACTTCAAAAACAGACTCCAACGAGTGACTGCTGAATTGGAATTAATTTGCAAACTGGATACAATTAACTTAGGATTGAATAGAGACTGGGAGTGGATAGGGCATTACACAAAGTAAAACTATTTCCCCATGTTTATTCCCTCCCCTCCCCTCGTTCCTCAGACGTTCTTGTCAACTGCTGGAAATGGCCCACCTTGATTATCACTACAAAAGGTTTTCTCCTCCCCGCCCCTGCTGGTATTAGCTCATCTTAAGTGATCACTCTCCTTACAGTGTGTATGGTAACACCCATTGTTTCATGTTCTCTGTGTATATAAATCTCCCCACTGTATTTTCCACTTTATGCATCCGATGAAGTGAGCTGTAGCTCACGAAAGCTTATGCTCAAATAAATTGGTTAGTCTCTAAGGTGCCACAAGTACTCCTTTTCTTTTTGTGAATACAGACTAACACGGCTGCTACTCTGAAACCTGTCATTACGTTAGGGAAAGGTTTAGCAACATTGTACAGTATCTCCCAACTAAAAGTATTTAAAGAGCCTCCAAAATTAGGTGAGGAAAACATATCACAGAGAAACATGGAAAAGGAAACTGCTGTGTATGACACTGTGAAAACCTTAGAGGTAGGAGAAATGGGCGGCAATGTACCTCACGACAGCCAAGTGGAGGTCACACACACGGAAGAGGAGGGGTGTGTAGTGTCAGGAGTTTCAAGCAGTCACCCAGGTAATTTTGATGACATGGTTATGGAGGTTATGGAGAATGGTTTCTCAAAGGTATTGCTTACCTTGTTTTTTTTAAAGTTGTTTTCAAAGAATTTGTTGATACACTTCCATTTATCAAGCATGTCAATAGTTTCCATGTAGGAATGGAATGTTTGTTTGCAAAAATCATTTCTCTATCTCTTTTGTCCACTACACCACACGAGAGGTGGGAGGCACAGCAACTTCTATCTAACACCTCCTGATAGGTCCAGAGAGGTGTAAAGATCTGCTGCTGAAATCAGAATTGTAGCTGGCCTATTTACTCTTGAGTTAACAGGGCAGGGGAAAGTTGAGAGGACAAACTGGAGGCACACAAGGTGATGTAACTTGCCAAAGGTTACATAGCAAGTCAGTGGAAATCCTGGCTCTCATTTCCCTGTACTTTTCTTCAGAATCTCGAATTATAAAATGTCTGGATTGCCCTGCTAAATTCTCAAAAGGCCTGATCAGTGTAATCTCTCTGGTATATTCCCCCACTATATTTCCAGCAGCAGCAGGTATTATCTGGCAGGTTCATCAACTGAAACTCTCATCTTTCCAAATGTCACCTTGTGTGTATTTCATTTTGTGCTGCAGGAGAGAAGCCAGATGAAGCTAGGGAGTGTAACTGGGCTGGGCATGTGCAGAGTTTAGCAGAAAGCTCTTCTAACAAGAGAGAGATCTGTGTGATACTTCTTTACATCACATAGTCAGCTGCAGTATTCAGCATTAGTTTCTTTTGCTCCTAATGAAAATAGGGTAGGTTTGCTTATTGTGCTAGGCCAGGGGTTTTCAAACTATGCTTTGGGGCTTGTAAGGGAAAGCTGCTAGCTGGCCGCGAGACACTGTTTACCTGAGCGTCCACAGGTACAGCCCTTCGCAGCTCTCTTACTGGTAATGGTAAGAATTCACTATCTCTCTGCTGCAGGTTTCAAATGGCTACGGATAGCAGTCTCACATACCTGGGGTGTGAGAAATGGCAATCTGTAGGAATTAGCTTCATCCGCCCTCGGTGTTACGGGTAGCACATCCCTACAGATTGCAGGTTCGTATACATATGTGTGTGTGTGTGTGTGAAAATGCTTTCTGTAGGACCGTGCTACCTGCAGCAGAGACAGGTCCAACTTGGCTAAAAATGGTATTTCAAGCGGTCTCACATGTAAAACCAGCCTGATCGCTTTCTTTAACAGTGTAACAAGCCTACAAGCGGTAGATGTAGATCTAGCCTTTGGTAAGGCTTTTGATACTGTCTCCCATGACCTTCTCATAAACACACTGTGGAAATGAAACCTAGATGGACATAACGATAAATAAGATGGGCACAATGAGTGGGGTTCTCCAGGGATCAGTTCTGGATATGTTTCTATTCAAAATCTTAATGATTGAGATAATGGCATAGACGGTACACTTATAAAGTTTGTTAAAATTTAAGGTCTGGAAAACATGACCTATGAGGGCAGATTGAAACAGGATAACAAGTTCCAAGTATGTACCAATAAAGTAGCATCTTTTTACAAAAACTGTTTCTTACAATCTGTACCCAGCGCTAACTGCTACAGGTAGCACATTTCTACACGTAGCAATTTCACATACCCTGGGGTGCAAGAAGCTGCTACCTGTAGGCACTTGCTACGTCAGGTAGCAGTGTCCTACAATAGCCGTTTCTTACAATCCACAGGGATCGGTAAGTGCTGCGGTAGCGGAGCGGTCTCCCACACTACACCACAGCATGCATCCAATGAAGTGAGCTGTAGCGCACCAAAGCTTATGCTCAAATAAATTGGTTAGTCTCTAAGGTGCCACAAGTCCTCCTTTTCTTTTTGCGAATACAGACTAACACGGCTGCTCCTCTGAAACCCACACTACACGCCCCCCATTAGTCTCCTCCCTCTCCCCCGCCATTGTCCCATTCCAGGGGCGCTCGCTCGCCCGCAGCTGGATCAGTTCTTACCTGCAGGCTCCGGCTCAGGGGCTGGTGGCGGCAGAGCCCGGGGCTGCCCCAGGGGCTGGTTCCAGCCCCCGCAGAAAGACCCCTGGGGGCGGGAGGTGGGTGATGAGTGCAGGTCTGTCCCCGCACAGACCCGCGAGGGAGCAGCAGCGGCTCGGCCCGGGCTCCCGGCTCACAATGGAGGCGGCAACAACTTCAAACAGCTCGGATTAGAAGCAGCTGCAATGCAGGAGCCGCGGTCTCTCATCCCTGTCATTACAGTTCTTCATTATTATGATTATTTGCAAAGCAGAAGCACCTAGGAGCCCATATCTCTGCCTCCCCACTGCAAACACCAGACACAACCCACCGCTCTCAGCTGATCCAGCCCCTTCCTGTGCCCCTTGATACCAAGCCGGGCTGCAGCCCTCCCTGGGGCTGGGTGAGACAGGCTGTAAGCAATGCCCAGAGCATCTGGCTGCAGAGATTAGGGGTTCCCTGGGGGAAAGTGGCGTGTGACAAGAACTACAGCCCCCGACATTCCCCTGCTCACCCCCACAGGCTGCAGAACAATCAGATCCTCCCAAGGGGGTGGGGGTGGAGAGCTGTGCAGGAATCCGAGCATGCTTAGTAACATCTGCTGAAGCCTGCTGCCCTCACCTGCTCTCCGAATCTGCTCCCTTCTATACATGAGAGCTAAAGGGGGAGAGGAGAGATGCGCAAAATTTGTGCAGGGGGCAAGAAGATGAAATAGGTGGAGGGAGGCAGTGCTTAATTGTCCCAGGGCTTGCCAGGGCTGAGCCCCGGCACCTCTGGGCTGGGCAGTTCAGAGCCCCGGCACCTCTGGGCTGGGCAGTTCAGAGCCCCGGCACCTTTGGGCTGGGCAGTTCAGAGCCCCGGCACCTTTGGGCTGGGCAGTTCTGAGCCCCGGCACCTCTGGGCTTGGCAGTTCAGAGCCCCGGCACCTCTGGGCTGGGCAGTTCACAGACCTGGCACCTCTGGGCTGGGCAGTTCAGAGCCCCGGCACCTTTGGGCTGGGCAGTTCTGAGCCCCGGCACCTCTCGGCTGGGCAGTTCACAGCCCTGGCACCTCTGGGCTGGGCAGTTCAGAGTCCCGGCACCTCTGGACTTTCTGGTTTCAGCCTTGCCTCCCCAGACGCCCACAGCCACACTCCCTGTGTTCGTCCCTCTTAACAATAACCCCCATGACTCCATGTAAGTCCCTGCACTGTTCCTGCATCCTCTGCCCAGCTTCTCATCTGAGGGCCCCCCTCCACAGTGCACCCCTCCGTGAGAAGGGTTGGGGAGAGAGAGCCTGTCTGTGCTGGACAGGCAGAGAGACAGGAAGCCCCTGAGTTAATAACACGCATGAGCTGCCACCTGCTCACTTTACAAATAAATTAACAGAAAGATCACACCAGGTCTGTTCAGACAGAGACGGCAATAGACACCACTGGTGAAATTCTGGCCCCACTGAACTTGAAGGGAGTTTTCAAACCGGCTTCAAGGGAGCCAGGATTTTACTCCAGATCACCAATCTGCTAGAGCTAAATTTTAGCAACTCAGCCAGGCTGCCTTTCAGATTCTCCACAGATTGAGTGTTCCACAGATAAGTGCTTTTGTGAACCTACCTCTAACCAGTACACCACACTGTCTTCCCAGAGCCAGGGATAGCATTCCCGATCTCCCGTTTTCTACTGCCACGGCTGATGCTGCTGGGTGTATCTATTTTCCAAATATCCATGTGAGGCTATGGCATGTTTCAGGAGGTGAGTGATGACACAGACCCCTTCACAGAAAATCCCTGCAGCTGATTGGTTATGGTGTCACAGCTAAATATGACTGGTTGCTCTTGGTGCTGTTACTTTTGATAGTTTGTCCAGAAACATTGGGCTCCTTAACTGGGACCTCAGCACTGTTAAAGCAGATGAACTTCCCAAATGCATGGAACACATGATAGTCAAATGATACCAGGGTGTATGTGGGGAATGGGCATCAACCATGGGTCTTGCTGGGTGGTTCTTCATTTATCTGTGGTATTCGCCTCTGGCAGTGAGAGTCAGGTAAATACTTTGAACTCTATTCCTACTTGTTGGGGCTGGGCAAAACTGGGGCTGGAAATTTGGCTCCAGGATGAACCCCCCAGCAGGCCCCTGAAAATCCCCTACCTGAATTGTCTCCACTGCAGCCACTGGGAGGAAGGGACAGTTGGGAGCTGAACATGAACGTTATGCTGCCACCTGTTGGGGTGAGAACGGGTTTTGGGGGACTTCAGAAGGGGCTTTCAGGGTTACAGTGACCAGCCAGCTTTCACGGAGCATGGTACATTTATTTTAGAACAAAAACATTACAGAGAACACATATCATAAAACAACCACCAGTCTGCGTGCATGCTAGCTTATCAGCCGTCTTCCACAGGGCGACCCTCTTAGGTTTCCAGTCCTTCCAGCAGGGTTTTGCCCTCTTGGCTACTAACTCATAATGAGGGATTTCAATCAGCTCAGGCCGGCCCTTTATACCACACGCTCCTTCTTTGACTCCTGGGCCTCTTGAACCTGGTCTGAGCCAGTCTATGCAAGTCATCCCAGGAAGTGGTGCTGCTCTTGGGCTGTTTAACTGCCCTGGGATCTTCAGTAATTAACCACAACTGGATTTAGTTCTTGGAGAAGCTCAGTTATCCTCCCCCATGGGGCAATCATATAATCCCTACTTCCCAGAGGTACATATAACATTTAGAGATACAAAATGCCGATGGCACATATCATTGCAATAGTCTTTTACGTTTCCATACTTCCAAGGTCTTGCATCTGTCACAGAGGGTGTTAGACTAAAGGCACCTCCTTTGGTCTCCTGCCGCAGGATTAACTAAAAGCAATTCTTTCTTTCATCAGCCTCGGGATCTGAGTACCTGCGGTATTAATTCGATTGGAAATCGATGATCCAAAAAAACCCGGAAACAATACCATGATCAACTCCGTCTACGTTTAGTGAAGTTAGAATAGTTTTAGCCTCAGTTATATGTTTGTTTAATCTACATATTTGCTTGATTATATTTTCTAATAAAACCCATGCAAAGTACACAGCACTTGCTTGTTTTTTTTCAAATTGCAACATGGTCCAGAAACACAAAGAAGAAGGTAAATTAGCTGAGTTCTCTGAGAGCTGCATGGCCCTCTCCTGAAATTAAACCTTTAGCCCTCACAAGAGACGTCAGCAGAAGGGCTGGGGAGTAAGTGATTCCTCCTCAGGAAGGAAACTGAACAGGTCTGGGGAACTTTTCCCCTGGCCCTAGAGCCCAAAAATGAAGGAAATTCCTGGGGGACCAGGACAGACCAGGAATGTTTTATTAGACATTTATTTAGGCAAAAAAGTAACCTACTGAGGTAAAAACATCAAAGAGACATAAAGACTCCCTGAAACTTGAAACAGACCCATGAGACCCCATCTCTCCCACCCTCTGTCCACAGAGGAGGGGAGAATCCCTTCCCAGGAAGCTATTTCAGGCATAATCCCCTGCCTGAAAACATGGACAAGGGACTCAAGCTAACTCAGGAAAACCGTCCCCCCAACAGAGAGAGCTGGGAAGGGACAGGAGAGTATCAGAGAATAATACAATACAGTAATAATAATAATAATAATGACATTTTCCCTCTCTTGGCACCTCTGTCCTCCTGAGCCACTGACCACACCATGATCAGCGACCCCTGACGCCTCCACACGGAGGTGGGCATCTGCTATTATCCCCATTGTAGAGATGGGAGGAATGGACCCACAGAGAGGAAAGAAAGTGAATGGACCAAGGTCGCACAAGGGGACACAGGCACAATTGGGTATTGAATCCAAGAGCCCTGACTGCCAGGCTCTCTACCCTCACTCCACTCAGATTTGAGACTAGATCCCAGGAGTCCAGAGAACCAATAGCCCCTGCTCTATTACACCATACTGCCCACACCGGAACAGCAAAATCCTTTCGGGGGAATGTATTCCTATGAATTCTCCGATCTCTGTCCCCTGCCTCCCTGCAGCTGCAGAGACATCAAATAAATTGAGCATCACTGACATCCTGTCACTTCAGATCAGCAGCTCTTGGTGTTTTATAACTAATTGTAAGCAGTTGTAAGCAGGACACAAGAAGTAATTCTTCCCCTCTATTCCCTGCTGATTAGGCCCCAACTGGGTGCCACATGTCAGGAAAGATGTGGACAAATTGGAGAAAGTCCAGAGAAGAGCAACAAAAATGATTAAAGGTCTAGAAAACATGACCTATGAGGGAAGACTGAAAACATTGGGTTTGTTTAGTTTGGAAAAGAAAAGACTGAGAAGGGATATGAGAACAGGTTTCAAGCTTAAAAGGTTGTTACAAGGAGGAGGGAGAAAAAATGTTCTTCTTAACCTCTGAGGATGGGACACGAAGCAATTGGGCTTAAATTGCAGCAAGGGAGGTTTAGGTTGGACATTAGGAAAAACTTCCTAACTGTCAGGGTGGTTAAGCACTGGAATAAATTGCCTAGGGAGGTTGTGAAATCTCCATTATTGTCTAACATGTTCTTAAAGATCTCCAAACACCTGTCAGGGATGGTTTAGAGATAATACTTGGTACTGCCATGAGTGCAGGGGACTGGACTAAATGACTTCTTGAGGTCACTTCCAGTCCTATGATTCTATAAACTACAGTCCTGCAGGGCCCCTCGCACAGAAATGTATCCCCACTGATACACTTGCTCCCCCCATCTACCCTGAAATGACCCATCTACCAAGTACCCAGTGTTTCTTCCTCCCCTTCCCCTCACCGACCACCCTCCACTGAAACCCAGACCAGCCACCAGTTTGCTTCCCCTGCCCAGACCATCCTCAGATGAAACATGCTTCCAGAAGGCTGAGATCCATTGCCCCACAGGAAGAGCTCCCGGAACCTTCTATGCTGTGTGCACTTTCTGGTGGGACTTCAGCGAATCCTTCCCCTTGTAGCTTTTCCCACAGACAGAACATTTATAGGGTGTCTCTGCTGAATGGATTCTCTGATGTCTAAGGACTCCCCAGCTCTGACTGAAGCTTTTCCCGCATTCAGAGCAGTTATAGGGCTTCTCTCCTGTGTGGATTCGTCGATGTCTAATAAGTTGGGAGCTGTTACTAAACCTTTTCCCGCAGTCGGGGCATTTATAGGATCTCTCTCCAATGTGGATTCTTTGATGTACGATGAGGCTGAATCTTTGTTTAAAGCTTTTCCCACAGTCGGGGCACTTATAGGGTGTCTCTCCTGTGTGGATTCTCTGGTGTGAAACCAGGTTTGAGCTCTGAGTGAAGCTTTTCCCGCACTCGGGGCATTTATAGGGCGTCTCTCCTGTGTGAAGTCTCCGGTGTTTACTAAGGTCTGAGCTCCGCTTGAAGCTCTTCCCGCAGTCGGGGCACGTATAGGGTCTCTCCCCTGTGTGGATTCGCCTATGTGAAATAAGGGATGAGAAATTAGCAAAGCATTTTCCACACTCAAGGCAGCTATAGGGCCTGTCTCCTGTGTGGACTGAGCGATGGGAAATAATGTCTGAGTTCAGTGTGAAGCTTTCCCCGCAGTCAGGGCATTTATAGGGTCTCTCTCTCGTGTGGATTCTCTGATGTACCAGGAGATTTGATATCTGAGCGAAGCTTTTCCCACACTCTGGGCAGTTATACAGTTTCTCTTTCGTGTGGACTCGTGGTTGGACCATGATTTCACTAGGATCCTCCAAATTTCTCCCTTGGCAAGTAGATTCATCCTTTCTCTTCCTTTGCTGGTTGCTCTTCTGCCTCTCTGACTTGCGCTGAGTCTCACGGCCTTCTTCTTGCTCAGGACTCAAGGAAACGTCCCCTTTGGATCTTCCCGATACTGTCCCACATGGTTCCACTTGCTCAGGACCTTCCTGCTGTGGATTCTCCTCCTGTTTCTTACCCACCGTCCCATCACCTGCTGGGAAAGAGAATCCAGACATGAAATGTTCCCTCTGCCATGGAGAAAGGAACCCTCAAAAAGGGAAATGGGAAAGGGGGGAACAAACCAAAATAACTGCTGGGGAGACTGAAAAATCAGGAGCCAAATCCCTTGCCAGAAGAGTGGAGGGGACCAATTTTGCCTCCACAGCCAATCTGAACACTTAATGGCAAGGGAGCGACTGCCTGGCCTCAGGGTGGATGGGAAGCCATAAGCAATACCTGCTGTGAGGATACAATACCTGCTGAGGACTTGGGTGAGATGAGGCAGAATACTGGGGTGTGCACAAAACCTTTATGGGAATCCCAGCCACTCACTCCAGTGACCGATAATTTCTGCATCCGTTTCACCAACTCCTCACCTGTGTTCATGTTTTAAGGATCTCCCTTTCCTCAAAGCCCTGGAGATTTGGGATTCACAGCTCTGTCTCTGGTTCCAGATAGGAATCACATTACCTTTGGGAAACTGGAAAAATCTGCTCCACTGAAAGAGAAACAGGTGAGACCAGTATTACCTTTGGGAAACTGGAAAAATCTGCTCCACTGAAAGAGAAACAGGTGAGACCAGTATTACCTTTGGGAAACTGGAAAAATCTGCTCCACTGAAAGAGAAACAGGTGAGACCAGTTAGTCGGAGACAGCATCATTTACAGATATCTCGAGTGGGTGGGAAAATATTCCTGGAGACCCTTAGTGGGGTCAGATGGTTCCTGAGAGATGGGCAGGTCCCACTGTAGACAATTTAGGGAGTGCCACACACTGGGGGATGTTCTGACTCTGGCATGGAAGTTGTGCCACCTCTTACACCTTTCTGAACCTGCCAAGACCAAAGCCCTATCCTGGCATGGACCCAATCCTGGGAAGAGAGGGACATGCAAAATCTGTGCACCTTGGTTTAAAAACACAGCGAGGTACATACACCCCATCTGCCCCATTCCCTCCTACTTTAATATTGCTCTTAAACCAGAAAGTTTGGTCTCAGGAAACAGTTTCCAAAAGAAGCCCATGTAGAATGCAAGGAGCACAGGACACGCTGTCTTGAAAACTGCCTAAGGCAGGGTTCAAACACACAGTGCATGGGTCAGGGTCCATAACCACAGTATACCCCCTGTCACTGCCTGGAAAACCTCTGGTTTCAACCGTGCCCAGATCTTGCTGCACATGTGAATTTCACTCTGCTAAGTGCCTCACTTTGGCACATGCTGACCTGAAGTTCCTGACTCTAATGTTAATAACTTTTTCAATATGGCTTTCCTGAAAGGGCACTAGGTGCCATGTGCGAGCTGAGATAAACCCCAGGTGACTGAGATCAATTTGGTTAGTGCCCTAGGTGTGCAAAGAAACATGGTAGTTGAATGAGACTTGGGGGGTTTTTCAGTAAAATACTGCTTTTTCGGGGGGGTTACGCAGGAAATCCTTGCTCAAATGATCCCAGATTTGAACATTATCACTACGCCAGTACCCATATGAGGCTCAGAAAATTTCAAGACAATCTGCAGATTGATTGTATCGCTCTCAGAATATAGTAGCGCCTCAGAGTTATGAACAGCAGAGTTATGAATAGACCGGTCAACCACACACCTCATCTGGAACTGGAAGTACGCAATCAGACAGCAGCAGAGACAAAAAAAAAAAAAAAGGGAAATACAATACAGTGCTGTGTTAAATGTAAATTACTAAAAAAATAAAGGGAAAGCAGCATTTTTCTTCTGCATAGTAAAGTTTCAAAACTGTATTAAAGTCAATGTTCAGTTGTAAACTTTTGGAAGAACAAGCACAATGTTTTGTTCAGAGTTTCGAACAACCTCTGCTCCCGAGGTGTTCGTAACTCTGAGGTTCTACCATAGTCCACTGTTAAACAGAAAATGACGCTCAATCTTAACTACAGCAGAATTGTCGGTCTGCTATATTTCGGGTTAGTCGCACTCAATTTTCATTTTGTTACAATTCTGATGGATAATATTGATGTTTATTTTAAAGCACATTTTTAGATTTTTATCTATTTACATTTTCGCAGTGGTATGAAATGGGGGGGGGGGAGGTGGTCAGGCAATTATTTAAAGACAGCAGATATTCAGATTCCAAAATGTAAAGCTTTCAAAACCGCTAAATTGTCAGCATCACATGTCAGAACAGACATAGTAAATATCCTTCAATCAACAAATCAAGCCTTGTTTTACTGTACATTCACTAGTCTGTTTGTAACGAGCCTAATTCAGAAGGCTACGTCACTGGATTTTTCACTCTAATAAGTTTTCAAACCGCATTTTTCTTACTTTGGCTATTTGTAAAATTTGAGTATTATTGAGGGAAATATTTTTTCATTGGTTTGTGTCTGTGAAATAGATGTTTACTGACATTTATCAATAAATATGCGAGTCTTCCACCCCTAGCTATGTTGCTGTATAAAGGGGGAAAGAGATGGGCCCTGTTGTGGAATAGGGGATAGAAGCCATGTAACCTCTCCCTGTCCCATCACCCCCTCTCCAGCCACTTCCCTGTATCCACCCTCATACTGTGTCTGCCAGGATGTCCACAAAGCAAAAGACCCCCCTGCAGCAGCCAGTCTCAGAGCCTATGTCAACTGCGCTCTGGGGCTAAATATAGCAGTGTAGACATTCCAACTCAGACGAGAGCCCATGCTCTGAAACCTGGTGAGAGGGGAGGGTCTCAGCCCGAGCCTGAATGTCTACACCATGGGGAGCCCTGGAGTGTGAGCCCCAGTAGGTTGTCACAGGCTCTCAGACTCACTGCTGCAGGGATTTTTTGTGTGTGTAGACACACCCTGTGAGTCCAATCTGTCTCTTCCTACCACGCTGGCACTCCTGTGCCATCCCCCACCCATTCCACACTTAGAACAGCCCCCAGAGCCCTTGCAGATGGTCCCATGTACCTTTCTTTTTCTCCGTCTGAGCTTGGTCCAGCTACAGTTATCTCAGGGTCCTGGCTAGCTCGTCTCTGGGGAGCGCTCTTAGCCAAGCTGTATACAAAAGAAGAGACTTGACTGCAATGCTGGAAAAATGCCTGGTGACTTCCCCACCTGGCCCCAGACCTGAAGAAGAGCCCTGCGCAGCTCCAGCTCTTCTCTCTCCCCAACAGAAGTTGGTCCAATAAAAGATATCCCCTCCCCCACCTTGGCTCTCTAAACCCATAAAGACTTTCCCCAAATGCTAGAAAGGAACCCAACCAAAGGAGCCGCTCTAGGGGATCCCCCCAGCAGCCCGGGCGCCAGGCAGAGGCAGGAACTGGCTTTTCCTCTCCCTGCTCCTCCCCTTCTCCCAGGGAAGTCAATCTGCCCGGGGTGCTGCAGGGCTGGGAGCCGGGAACCTCCCTCCCCGCTGATTGCTCCTGCTGCCCCTGCCAGTCTCTGCCCCCGTCTCCCTCCTGCCCCCTCCCCTCCCCTCGGGCTGGGAGACTCGGTCCCTGGCCCGGCCCGGGGCGGTCGCTCTCCCGGCGCTGGCTCGGCTCCTGCCGGCGCTCAGGGGGCAGAGCCGGGGTGGGGTCAGGGAGGCCAGCAGCTCTGGGACTCGTAGACCCCCGCCCCGGGAGCAGAGCTGGGGCGAGGAGGGGCCGTTGGTGCAGAGTCACTTTCCTGCCCGGCCCCAGACCTTCCCCCGGGTCTCTCCCCTCACCTGCAGGCTCCGGCTCAGGGGCTGGTGTCGGCAGAGGCCTGGGCTGCCCCAGGGGCTGGTTCCACCCACCGCAGAAAGTCCCCGCGGCTGGGCACAGGGGGCGCTAGGGAAGGGCTCTCCCCGCACAGACCCCGCTGGGCAGCGGCAGCGGCTCAGCCTGGCTCACAATGGAGGTAGCAGGCGCAGCTTCTTCCAGCAGCGGTGATCACTGACCGGTCAGGAGCCGCGCACTGTCTTGTCCTCTGCTGCGATCACTGGGATTGTGGCTCTGGGAGCCCTAAACTCTCGCTGCTGCCAGCACCGGATGCAACCGCTCTCAGCTGAGCCAGCCGTTTCCTGTGCCCGTGGATACCAACTCGGGCGGCAGCAGCCTTCCTTCGGGACCAGCTGTAACCAAAGCCTAGAGCATCTCTTCGCAGGGAAAGAGGGGCCGGGGGGAAATGAGGGTGTGAAATAGATTTAATAATTTTATTAAGATGATGTTAAAATTTAAAAAAATGGTACAGAGTTTAAGCATAGAAGTTTCTGGTTATCAAGGAATGACATACCGATTATCAGGGGGTGCGAAGTTCCGTTTAGGATTTAGGATCGGGTGGCGTAAGGAATATATAATCTGCAATATCCCCGATTAGGGGTAAAAGGTTAACGGGTCAAAGTACAGACGTTGAGACAGGAGGGTATGTTGTTCATATAATGGCTCTGGTCAGGTGTGGAGTACGAGTGGATACGATGATGAGGATGGATTTACCCTCATTTGGTGAGGATTAATGTTCAGTGAGTTTATGGTTCCAGTTCATATGGAAAAAGTCTCTCAGCCCCTTTCTCATAGTTGATGCACGATGTCGCTCCGGCTCACCCCTCCTGGTACTGTTGGTGGCCGGTGATGTGTTCAATGTAGATGTCCCTGGACCATCGGATGGTGTCTGAAACCATGAGGCACCGCATAAGCCATGCATAGCGTTGACCAATCCCACAGGTCTGCAGCACACACTCGTTGCAGGGGTCCCAGGCACTCAGGGCTCCGACAATCAGGGCATCCATCTGCACCTTGTAGCCCTTCGTTCTCAGGGTGTAGGCAAGGGGGGCGTATTTTTCCAGCTTACGAGCTTGGGCTTCGTGGAAGGCCGGGGTCCTGTTCTCAAAGGAGACCGTGATGTTGATGAGGATGATCTTTTTCTGGGCCTCGTTGGTGATGACCACATCAGGTTGCAGCTGGTTTTCGGTTCTGGGGATGGCACAGTTCACGGCGACCTCCCCCAGGTGCAGTGCGATGGCTTTCATGAGGCGGTTCTGGATGGCATTGTGGTGCAGCTGCCAGGCTCTGGAGTGGGGCTTGCAGCTGCACAGGATGTGGGGCAGGGTCTCGTTGGAGTAGCCGCACTTCCTGCAATGCTTGTCTCGGTTCCTGTGGCAGGCGGCTCCGTTGAGCGGGACGCAGTTGAGCCGGGCACGGTGGATGAACCGCCAGTCGGTGAAATGGGTGAAGCCACCCCCAGTGAGGAAGTGGTTGCTGGCGTCCCACTTGCTGGTCAGTTCGAAGGCTTTACCCTGGTCCGGTTTACGCTTCAGGGTTTCCATGTACAGTGAGTGGATGGCTGCCTTCAGGGTCCTCTCCAGCATGCCCCTGGTGCTCGGGGTGATGATGGTGTTGTCATCGGACCTGATCTGTGGCACCAGGACTCCCAGCTCCTGGTGCTCCTCGCACCAGTCCCAGCAGCAGCCGATGCGCTTCCCCAGGCGATGCGTGGCATTGCGAGCGTGGGACCACAATGAAGCGATGTTACGCCCATCCCATCTGAATTCGCCATCCAGGGAGCCGTTCAGGAAGGTGGCAATGTCTTGGTTGGAGGGGGCTCTGCCGATCCGCTTCTTTGTCATGTCATGGAGGGCATTTGCTGCGACGTTCCTTACCATAGCGTCAGGACACGTCAGCAGGTGGAAGGCATGGGTGATCACTGCAATATCGCACAGGTCGCCCATGCGGGAGACGTTGGCACCGCCATGCCTGTGGGCAAAGTAGACTAGCTCGTTGCTGGCTCTCTGGGGAAGGAACAGCCACTTCTTCACCAGCTGCCGGACGATCTTGTCTGCCCTGTTGAGGGGTACCTTCCCCACGGCAGATCCTCTTAGGACGAACGAGATGTGGGGGATCAGGAAAGTGTTCAGGGCATTTTTCTTCTGCCACGGTGCCAGCAGGAAGGAGTCGATCTTGGTGGCGTCCTGCAAGATCTCCTGGATGGTGTCCTCGGGTGTCTGCCGGACATGGAAACCCGTCGGCGTGCGGAGGTGCTGGTATGGCTGCCCCTCTGCCAGGGGGATGACAGGCTCGCCCTGGATCTGGAACCCCGTCATCTGCACCGAGTCCCTTTTGCTGCCATCGATGTGGAGAGTTGCGCACTTCTTTGCATTGAAGCGGAGCCCCATCCAGTTGGCAGTTTGACTGGTGGCATCTAGCATACCTCGGAGACTCTTGGGGTCGTCCGCAGTTAGGACCAGGTCATCTGCGTAAGCCAGGACGCTCACCCTCTCACCGTGGAGGTTGAAGCCATCTGTGCCATTGGAGATCGCTTGCAGCAACAGCTCCATGGTGAGGTTAAAGATGATGGGGCTGAGGGGACAGCCCCGCTTAACTCCGCTCCGGATCGGGATCTCGGCGGTCTCCCCTTCGACCAAGTGAATGGTGGTGCTGCATCCCTTACACACCTCTCGGATCACATGAAGGAAGTTGAGGGTGTGAAATATACTAAAGCCCCTTTAGGAACCTCCCCCATCTGCCTTCAGGCCTGGCAGGCTGCAAATTAACATCCATGTTTCACTTCAGCTCTTCCCAGCCCTCCCCCGGGGGAAATTTGGTCCTTTCCCCCTCGGAGATCTGGAAAAGTCACATTTGCTCAGGCTGCTGCCCTCTCTGGCCATGGAAATCTGCTCCCTGCTCTAAGAGGAGGGGTGGGTGGGTAGGTGGGGTAAAGGAGGAAACCACCCTGGGATAAGGAGGCGCAGAGGGGAGAAAAGTTGCCACACATGGGATGTGCCATCTGCAGTGGCAGCCAACATAAATTGTGGGCAAAGGCAGATTACGGTTTTGTGAGGCCCTGAGTCAGAGCAAGTGGGGCCCCCTCCCCACCCCTCTGCTTGCTGTCCCCACCCCCACCCCTGGAGCTCTTGCTGGGTGAAATGGGGTTGGGGTGCGGGGGCTTGCCCTGCCCGACCTGCCAGGCACTCCTGCCGGGGAGCGGAATCCGGGCACAGGGGCTTCCCTGACTCCCCAGAAGGAGTGCTGGGTGGGTGGAGCTGGGCAAGCCCCTCCAGCCCAACCGTGCTCCCCAGGAGGAGCACCGGGCAGGCAGAGCAGGTTGGGGTGTGAGTGTGCCCATTTTTCCAGGACCCTCAATTGGCCATGTTCCCTGGGCACAGGCCCCGTTGGCCCAGTGGCTAATCCACCACTGGTTGTGGGGGGCAGGCAGAGGGGCTTGTGGTTCTCCCAGGAGGGTTCATCTCAGCCCCCCTGGGCTATGGTGTTAAAGGAACAGTGTAGCTAAAATTTGTCATCATTTTCATGTATATTTTTGGTGTTTAAAAGAGGGGTGGGTTTGATTTGGGTTTTTTTGGCAAGTTATGTGAACGTGACATGCCTGCTCTGGGCCTTATAGCAGCTCAGAAATTGGCTGGAGCTGCTCTTGTGACTTTCATAGGATCATAGAATATCAGGGTTGGAAGGGACCTCAGGAGGTCATCTAGTCCAACCCCCTGCTCAAAGCAGGACCAATCCCCAACTAAATCATCCCAGCCAGGGCTTTGTCAAGCCTGACCTTAAAAACTTCTAAGGAAGGAGATTCCACCACCTCCCTAGGTAACCCATTCCAGTGTTTCACCACTCTCCTAGTGAAAAAGTTTTTCCTAATATCCAACCTAAACCTCCCCCACTGCAACTTGAGACCATTACTCCTTGTCCTGTCCTCTTCTACCACTGAGAATAGTCTAGAACCATCCTCTCTGGAACCACCTCTCAGGTAGTTGAAAGCAGCTATCAAATCCCCCCTCATTCTTCTCTTCCGCAGACTAAACAATCCCAGTTCCCTCAGCCTCTCCTCATAAGTCATGTGTTCCAGACCCCAAATCATTTTTGTTGCCTTTCGCTGGACTCTCTCCAATTTATCCACATCCTTCTTGTAGTGTGGGGCCCAAAACTGGACACAGTACTCCAGATGAGGCCTCACCAATGTCGAATAGAGGGGAATGATCACGTCCCTCGATCTGCTCGCTATGCCCCTACTTATACATCCCAAAATGCCATTGGCCTTCTTGGCAACAAGGGCACACTGTTGACTCATATCCAGCTTCTCGTCCACTGTCACCCCTAGATCCTTTTCTGCAGAACTGCTGCCTAGCCATTCGGTCCCTAGTCTGTAGCGGTGCATGGGATTCTTCCTTCCTAAGTGCAGGACTCTTCACTTGTTCTTGTTGAGCCTCATCAGATTTCTTTTGGCCCAATCCTCTAATTTGTCTAGGGCCCTCTGTATCCTATCCCTACCCTCCAGCATATCTACCTCTCCTCCCAGTTTAGTGTCATCTGCAAACTTGCTGAGGGTGCAATCCACACCGTCCTCCAGATCATTAAAGAAGATATTGAACAAAACCGGCCTGAGGACCGACCCTTGGGGCACTCCACTTGATACCGGCTGCCAACTAGACATGGAGCCATTGATCACTTTCTGATGGGTGCTTCCTTTCCTGTAATCCACTGGAAGTGGAATTCCACTCCACTGACTTATTTTAAAAATGGTATTTGTATTACTCCGATTGTCCTTAGCACTCCATCATTTATCTGGTTAAACGTAGTGCAGATGGATCTCATTGTGTTATTTAATGTATCGTTATGATGGGGAAATGATCATTCATTGATGCTTGTAGCTAAGCAATCACACCTCACGGTGTTTTTTACTGTAACATTTCCTATGTTCTGACTGTGGTTTTGTAACTTACAAAGAAAAAATCTGAAATAAAAGCAGTATTTTTCCTATAGCACAAGTTTATCTTTTGTTGTCACGGGACTTGAGTGCTGTCTGATTTCCTGGGTTACCATCAACATTTCTTCCATTTCCTTTGATCCACCAATGACATCTGCCTTTCTCAATCACTATTTTGCTTCTTTCTCCAGTGAGGAGATTGTTTACATTGGAGAGTTTTACCAGTTATACAGTCATAGAATCATAGAATATTACGGTTGGAAGAGACCTCAGGAGGTCATCTAGTCCAACCCCCTGCTCAAAGCAGGACCAACACCAACTAAATGAAATCAGTCCCAGCTATACTGATAAATTCCTCATGTGGATACTCTTATTCTGGAATGAGTGGCTTTTTTGTTTGTTTGGTTGGTTGTCTTAATGCCATTCCCAAAGGACATAAGTTAAATAAAAAAAAGGACCTCATTCCAGAATATGAGCATCCAAAAGGACTTATATCGGTATAACTATACTGGTTTAAACACACACACAGTATTGTCAACCCCAAATGTTCAAAAATCATGAGATTGGCTTTAAAGATCATGAGATCACATGAAAATACTAGATTTGGGGTTCTTTTTATTTGCCTTCTGCTTTTTGAGCCATTAGGTTGCACTGGGGTCACATTTTGAAGCTTTCTCCACAGCCACTAGGGCTAGAAACTTAATTTTTCTTTCAGAATGAAGGCTGAAATCATCACATTTCCACTTGACTCCAGGAGCTGGGGCTTTAAGGAAAACAATAATTACCATGACACTCATGACAAAATCATGAGCGTTGGCAACACTGCACATATTAGCTTAAACCAAACTTTCCCACGTAGACAAACCATTAGTGCTTTTTCACATCATCACTCGTGATAGAACTTACTTCCCAAATATTGACAAAGGACCTTGTCCTGTCTTATCTGAAGTACCTCCCGAAGGCAAATTTCTCCTGCTATTTCTACTAAATTTAAACATTTGCAGTTAGCTACCTATACATGATAATGATATCAATGGGAATACTTGTACGTGGTATAAGTCATCCCCACAATACAACTCTACCTTCTGGAGCTGGTAATAGTGAGAACAGTTCAGTGTCATAATAAGCAGACACAAGGAAGTTCCATTACCTGTATTCCATTATCTCCACAGACTTGCATTCCAGAATTTATCTGCATGCCCTCTGTGACAATCAGAGTCCAGATACCCCAAGGGGCGAAGAAAAGGGTTAAACTGAACACTTACATTAATTGATTGTATACTATGTCATTGTATTATACACATAGATTGAGTAAGGTCTTTTATGAGCGCGTGTAATGTTCTGAACTTGATAGGCATTATGAGCTCTGTCTCCCGACAATGATTATGACTGTATGTATTTATGCATAGAGAAAACTTATGCTCATATACTTCAGCTCCGCGTCAGAACAGGGCAGGGAGGAGTCAGGGGCACCTCCCAAGCCCGTTGTTCACACAAAAGCAATTCCAAGTACCCATCCCTTATCCAGCCCAGAAAAAGACAAGGATGGACCATTAGAGTTAATAGGAAGACACAGGCTAGAAGTTCCCCTCTCTGAATAGCCATGAGTCACCATGCCAGGAGGTAAAAGAAAAGGCAAAAGCTTTTAAAAACTGAGGGCTGGTCTACACCAGAGGTTCTCAAACTGGGGGTCGGGACCCCTCAGGGGGTCACGAGGTTATTACATGGGGGGTCATGAGCTGTCAGCCTCCACCCCAAGCCCCACTTTGCCTCTAGCATTTATAATGGTGTTAAATATATAAAAAAGTGTTTTTAATTTATTGGGGAGGGTCACGCTCAAGAGGCTTGCTATGTGAAAGGGGTCACCAGTACAAAAGTTTGAGAACCACTGGTCTACACCAAAAATGTACATTGGCATAGCTATGGGGTCTGAGCTTTTGGCAACAAACCAGTGGAGGTGTCCACACTACAATGCTACTTCTGTCAGCAAAACTCTGTAGTGTAGACAAAGTCTTAGTTAAGCTGACCTAACCCCTGGTGTAGACAGCGCTAGGCTGACGGAAGAATTCTTCCATTAACCTAACTACTGTCTCTTGGGGAGGTGGATTAACTCCAGTGATGGGAGAACCCCTCTGTGCCGCTGCAGCATTTTAAACTTAGACATAGCCTGAGATTTTCATCCAGAAACTGGAGGGCAGTCTCATGGTGGGAGGTTGTCTGTGAATGCTGGATTCCCCCCACATAACTATGGGGTACAGTTAGGGTTGCCAGGCGTCTGGTTTTTTACTGTAACACAGGGTCGAAAAGGGACTCTGGTGGCTCCGGTCAGCAGAGCTGACTGGGCTGTTAAAAGTCCAGTTGGTAGCACAGTGGGCAGGCAGGCTCCATGCCTGGCTCCACATGGCTCCCGGGAATCGGCTGGCATGTACTTCTGGCTCCTAGGTGGAGGGGCGGCCAGGGGGGGCGCCGTGTGCTGCCGCTCCCTGCAGGCATCACCCCAAGCTGCAGCTCCGCAGCTCCCATTGGACAGGAACCATGGCCAACGGGAGCTGCAGGGGCAGCAAATGCAGGCGGGGGCATCCTGAGGAGCCCCCTGGCTGCCCCTCCGCCTAGGAGCTGCTTGAGGTCAGCGCCGCCTGGAGCCTACACCCCGAACCCTATTTCATGCCCCAACCCCCTGTCCCAGCCCGGAGCCCCCTCCTGCACCCCAAGCCCCTCATCCCCAGCCCCACCCTAAAGCCCGCACCCCCAGCTGGAGTCCTCACCCCCTCCCGCACCCCAACACCCTGCCCCAGCCCAGTGAAAATGAGAGAATGAGCAAGGGTGGGGGAGAACAAGCGATGGAGGGATGGGGGGATGGAGTGGGGGTGGGGCCTCAGAGAAGGGGTGGGGAAGGAGCAGGGCCTCAGGGAATGGGGACAGGGGACGGGGCAAGGGTGTTCGGTTTTCTGCAATTAGAAAGTTGGTAACCCTAGGTCCAGTGGGAAATTATTCAAAGACAATAAGTAACTTGTCTGAGAAAAGGGACTTTATTGAATATGGAAGTATAAAGGTTGCATCTTGATGTTTAATTTCTGTGTAACTGGTATACATTTGCTTACCTGGACTGTTTCATCTTTGAATCTGTGATTTTTCTATTACATAAACTTTTCATTTATTTTTATCCTAAGCAGGTGTCTGATGTGTAAACTGTGTGGAGTGTGTATGCCAAAATATGCTGGTATCTGGGGATACAAACCAGAGGGGAAAAGTCTCCGTGTCTGGTAATCGGGGATCCTAGTTTTCCATGATAAAACCCCCAAAATTCTTTGATAAAAAAACTACATTTTTCTGCAATTAAAATGAAATGTTGACCTTCCATTTCCCTAGCCACAATATATATATATATGGGTCTCAGTTGAACACAATGTTTTATTGACATACAGTAGAACCTCCATTATCAGCTACCCATATTAACCGAAACACCAGTCACCCAGAACTGACAGCAGCTGGGGCTCGGGCAGTCAGCCCCCGGGTGAGTTTGGCTTGAGTGGTCAGCCCCGGACAGCTGGGCCTCAGGTGGTCAGCTTGAGCCCCAGGCAGCTGGTGGCTTGGTTAACATGGAGAACCAGATAATAGAGGCTCAGCTAAACAGGGTTTTTCTGTATATATATATATATATATATATATATTTTTTTTTTCCCCACAAAAATGTAAAAACTAAAGATTCTTTGTAAAAATGCAATTCCCACTTTTTCCTACAGGAAAGGGATTTCTAGGATCCCTGCTGGTAATTAAGAACTTGGGGAGGACGGATTTGGGGAGAGTTGGGACTAGAAGGGCTGTTGGTGTCACCCTGCTAGGGGTAATGAGGCTGTTGGAAGCCGGGGTGAGACCTCAGGCTTGCGGCTAGCTGCTGGTGTCAGGGAATTGAACCCTAGCAGCACAGCACAAAGGCCCCAAGGTTACAGGGCAGGCGGGGACAGAACCCCTTACTGGTCTGGGTGTTCCCCACAACCCTGCACACTCCCAGTGCTTTCACTGTGCTTGGTGCAGCCATATTGAAAGGGGGAGGGATCACAGTGGAAGCAGGTTGGCAGAGCTGTCACTGTGATATGAGGAGAGGTGCGTGTGGATTTCGAAGGACCAGCCAAGTTTAGTTTCGGCTCTGAGTTCTGTAGGCTGTGTCAGCAGAGGTGCATCAGGGTGTCTTCCTGCCGTGGGGACTGTCTGCAGTCTGGTGGCAGACCTCACTGTGGTCGCTAGGGCTTAGTGAGGGGTCAGTGAAGGCAATGTCTCAGGACTCTTCAGCACGGGTGATGCAAGATGCAAGAGGACTCATGCAGCCAGATCGGTGCTGGTGAAAGTTACACTCAAAGTTTGACTGGCCACATCTTTAAACTTGTAGACAAACACAGAAAGTAACTGCGTGGTCGCAGCATTTAAACAAAGGCCCCGACTTGACCCAAGATTTCTGGGGTAGGGTAGAAGGGTTTCTCTCTTGTCCCAGAATCACCCAGAACTCCCCCACCCGGGGATGAAGCAGGCAAGCCTTTGTAGCTTGCCTGTTGGGTCCTGATTGGTTAGTGTCACTTCTCAGCCCTCTGAAGAAGTATGTTTTTTTTCATACCCAGGCCTGAGTGGGATTTCCCCAAGCAAGGAGGCGTTAGGGTGCTGTCATCTCCAGCAGGGAGCAGAAAAGGTCTGACAGACCCTGTCTGAGGAAGGTAACCTTAGGACGTCTGGGATGGTTTGTGTGGCGTAGGGGCAGCGCTCTGAGTGTAAGTAGCTCCTGTTATCTATTCCTGACCTAAATCCAAGCTTTGCCCTAACAAAGAGAAGGTGTTATACTTTGTTCTGCACTGATTACGTGCTCTGTTCCCAAAGGGTCCCAGAGCACATGTAAACACACATATCCGGGTGTCATTGGCATGCTGGGCCATCAGGTAAAGAGGGAAGAGTTGAGGTTGTATTGACAAATGATGTGTCCTGTTTCGGTTTTGCTACGCTCCGTATTCCGGAAGGGCACAAAACACCACTGGAAACCTTTAACTCTGCATTCAGTGTATGAGGTACTTACCGATCAGCCAAAGCCAGAGCCACAACCTGGTAAACCACCACCTCCCCACTTAATAATAAGTTAACAGCAAGATTACAAAAGGTCACGTCAGATACAGTTGGGAATAGATGCCAGTGGTAAAATCCTAGCCCCATTGAAGTTGCAGGGAGTTCTGCCACTGACATAAATGGAACCAGGATTTTACTCCAGACCTCTCATCCTCTAAACCCAAATTTTAGTCACTCAGCCAGGCTGTCTTTCTGATCCATTGTTCCATATATAAGTGCTTTGGTTAGCCTACCTCTGACCAGAACGTCACACTGTCTTCCCAGACCCAGGGATAGGATTAATGAGCTCCAGTTTTCTACAGCTGCTGGCTGCGTCAAGTTTCCAGATGCCTGCGAGAAGCTGCAGCATGTTTCAGCAGACAAGTGGGGATCCAGACTCCTTCCCGGACGTCCCCTTCAGCTGACTGGTTTTGGTGTCACAGCTAAACGTGACGGGTTTCTCTTGGTGCTGTTACTTTTGTTACTTACATAGTGACAAAATAATAGAGACAAAGGCCCTCCTGAGGCATATCACAGCATCTCATGCTCTTTGAGAGGGCCGATGCAGCCAAGAGTGGTGTTCTGACTATAAGGACAGTTAAGCAGTGGAATAGGTTACCCAGGAAGGATGTGGTATCTTTGTCATTGGAGGTTTTTAAAGGAAGGTTGGACAAAAACTTGCCAGGGATGGTCCAGGTTTACTTGGTCTTGGGGCTGGACTAGATGGTCTCATGAGGTCCCTCCCAGTCTTACACTTCTATGATTCTGTTATACCCCTTTTCCCTACCCTGTGTCTGTCTTGACCATTTAGATTGTAAGATCTTAGAGGTAGGGACTGTTGATTACTCTGTAAAGCACCTGGCACAAGGGTCCTCAGTCTCAAATGGCCCTAGGCATTCCTGGAATAAACATGATTAATAATAAAACTCTTAACGGTGACCTCGGTACAGTTAAAGTAGATGAACTTCTCAAATGCCTGGCACATGGGACAGTCAGACATGACAGTCAATTGATACAAGGGTGTATGCGGGGTCTTGGTGACTCCCATTTGCCTTGCCAGGAGGTTTCTCATTTATCTGTTGTATCAGCCTTTAGCTTTTAAGACTCTCTGGCAGCGAGAGTGTGGTGAATACCTCGAGCCCTGTTGAAACCTGCTGAGACTTGTTAAATCTGGGATGGACTTTTGGCTCCAGGACAAATCCCCTCAGCAGTCCCCTGAAAATATCCTACCTGAGCTGGTTCTACTACAACCATTTCCCTTCCCCATCCCCCGGGGCGATGGAACGACCTGGATCAAAACATGGATGCTATTCTGCAGCCTGTCAGGGTGAAGAGCATAACTGGGGAAGTTTCAGAAGGGGCTTTAGTCCATTTCATACCGAGATTCCTGACTCCTACATCTGTCCCTGTCCCTCCTTGTTGCTGTCACACCAGAGACTCTGAAGCCCTCTGCAATGAGACAAGCAATGAGGGAGGCAACCTAGTGACAGAGGATGTGGAAAAAGCTAATGTGCTCAATGCTTTTTTTGCCTCTGTCTTCACTAACAAGGACAGCTCCCAGACTGCTGCGCTGGGCATCGCAACATGGGGAGTAGATGGCCAGCCCTCTGTGGAGAAAGAGGTGGTTAGGGACTATTTAGAAAAGCTGGACGTGCACAAGTCCATGGGGCCGGACGAGTTGCATCCGAGAGTGCTAAAGGAATTGGCGGATGTGATTGCAGAGCCATTGGCCATTATCTTTGAAAACTCGTGGCGAACGGGGGAAGTCCCAGATGACTGGAAAAAGGCTAATGTAGTGCCAATCTTTAAAAAAGGGAAGAAGGAGGATCCTGGGAACTACAGGCCGGTCAGCCTCACCTCAGTCCCCGGAAAAATCATGGAGCAGGTCCTCAAGGAATCAATCCTGAAGCATTTACACGAGAGGAAAGTGATCAGGAACAGTCAGCATGGATTCACCAAGGGAAGGTCATGCCTGACTAATCTAATCGCCTTCTATGATGAGATTACTGATTCTGTGGATGAAGGGAAAGCAGTGGATGTATTGTTTCTTGACTTTAGCAAAGCTTTTGACACGGTCTCCCACAGTATTCTTGTCAGCAAGTTAAAGAAGTATGGGCTGGATGAATGTACTATAAGGTGGGTAGAAAGTTGGCTCGATTGTCGGGCTCAACGGGTAGTGATCAATGGCTCCATGTCTAGTTGGCAGCCGGTGTCAAGTGGAGTGCCCCAGGGGTCGGTCCTGGGGCCGGTTTTGTTCAATATCTTCATAAATGATCTGGAGGATGGTGTGGATTGCACTCTTAGCAAATTTGCGGATGATACTAAACTGGGAGGAGTGGTAGATACGCTGGAGGGCAGAGATAGGATACAGAGGGACCTAGACAAATTGGAGGATTGGGCCAAAAGAAACCTGATGAGGTTCAATAAGGATAAGTGCAGGGTCCTGCACTTAGGACGGAAGAACCCAATGCACAGCTACAGACGAGGGACCGAATGGCTAGGCAGCAGTTCTGCGGAAAAGGACCTAGGGGTTACAGTGGACGAGAAGCTGGATATGAGTCAGCAGTGTGCCCTTGTTGCCAAGAAGGCCAATGGCATTTTGGGATGTATAAGTAGGGGCATAGCGAGCAGATCGAGGGACGTGATCGTTCCCCTCTATTCGACATTGGTGAGGCCTCATCTGGAGTACTGTGTCCAGTTTTGGGCCCCACACTACAAGAAGGATGTGGATAAATTGGAGAGAGTCCAGCGAAGGGCAACAGAAATTATTAGGGGTCTGGAACACATGACTTATGAGGAGAGGCTGAGGGAACTGGGATTGTTTAGTCTGCGGAAGAGAAGAATGAGGGGGGATTTGATAGCTGCTTTCAACTACCTGAGAGGTGGTTCCAGAGAGGATGGTTCTAGACTATTCTCAGTGGTAGAAGAGGACAGGACAAGGAGTAATGGTCTCAAGTTGCAGTGGGGGAGGTTTAGGTTGGATATTAGGAAAAACTTTTTCACTAGGAGGGTGGTGAAACACTGGAATGCGTTACCTAGGGAGGTGGTAGAATCTCCTTCCTTGGAAGTTTTTAAGGTCAGGCTTGACAAAGCCCTGGCTGGGATGATTTAGTTGGGGATTGGTCCTGCTTTGAGCAGGGGGTTGGACTAGATGACCTCCTGAGGTCCCTTCCAACCCTGATATTCTATGATTCTATGATTCTAAGCACAGTCACAAAAGCCGGTCACAGTTGCTTAGGGCTGACAGTTTCCGAACCTCTCCTGCCATTTACAAGTTCCCAGCCCTGAAACCAAGGGCAGGGGAAGTCAAGGTCTCTAGACCTTACACGGCATCCTTAATAAACCCTCCTCAGCAAACATCTTTTTGTATTGACGTGAACATGGAAACAACTGGATTCTCTAGCATGAGTGGAAAGTGGATCATTGGGAGGTTTAAACCCTCTCACCTGTCTGCCTCCTCCAAATGGGCCAAGGAAACGGGTAGCTGCTTTCCCTCTAAACCCAGAAGAGCTTGTTGTTGAAAGGGGGAGAATGGGGTGAGAGATGGAAATAAAAAATCTACACTTTTCCCTGTAAATATGCAGTTTTTGGAGAGCAAAAAGGAAATTGAGAATATTTCAAACTCTCATGGATAAAATGGGCAAGTTCTGAGTGAGTTTTAAATTGCTATTGGCTAATTAGAGGGAATGGGGGAAAATCTGAGGGGATTTTATATGAGTATTCAATAGGATTTAGGTGCCTAAGCACTTTGTGCATCCAGGCTGGAGAGACTGTACCATTGTTTGTGTTGTGTCCCACAGACCTGAATTCCAGCACTTACACCGGCACCAAAACCAGGGGGGCCAAGGTCCTCCCACTTTTAAACAAAAGAAACATAAGCACATGTAACCCTTCTGCCAGGCCGAGTTGACAGCAGCAAGGGCATGGGTTCAGTACATAGGGGTTCCCTTTCAACAATATGATGCAAAATCAGCTCGAGCCCCCACCCAGTGACCTGGGAAAATTACACACACACCCCTGGGCGCCTCAAAGAGGCAATACTTCCCCTTTCGCAAGCACAGAGTCTCGGTATAGCAAAATTCTTTAATAACATGAGATAAATAACTAGCATTAAATTGGGAAAACACCACAACTAGGGCTCATAAACACAAACCATGAACCAGAAGACCCACCCCCAAACAGATTGGGCTATGTCCTTTCCCTTTGGTTCTTGCATCCAGTAACCCAAAAGTCACCCCTCCCACAGTTTCTGTCCTGGGTCAGTGCACGCCCTCCAGAGTTCAAAAATTCATTTGCAGAGTTTACCTCCCAGCCCCAGTGGAAGGGGGGGGGGAAGAAAGGTATGGGGCACTTTACATGCTCCAGTGCTAGCATCAACAGCTGATTGCTACACCTCTCCACTTAGAAGTAGGTATCAGTGATTTCAGCTCTGCAGTATATAACAAGACCCCCAAATGGAATCAAAATTAACTCTGTTATTACACCATGGAAAGGAGGCAGAGAATCAAAGTAGCATCTAAGGCCCCCCCACACTCCCATGCACAAATACCTAGCCCCCAACCTCTCTCAACACACTACATTTTGGAACCCATGTCCCTTACCTAGCGAGTACTACTTAGTTGAGGGCGAGTCCCTCTGTCACAAAATGCCAAGCACAGTTCTACTGTCCTTGATCCACATAACCAGGATAACAACACTTTATTACTCCTGCCCCAATAACAAAGAAACTGGGGATCCTGCAGAAGCCAAAGTAACCATTTGGGCAAACAGTCCCACCATGCTAGGCAGGGTGGGTGTGCCCATGCAAACGAGATCAGCCCCTGAAGTCCTCTTCCCCAGCTCACCACCAGATGTCAGGGTGGAGTCAGTTCTGACTCTGCTTACACACACAATTCATGTCCCCCACAGATATTTTTTTCCTCTGCAGAAAAATAGATTCTGTCATGGAAGCGCTGCAATTACACCTTTTGCCCACTAGGGGCAGCTGTGGTGCCAGAAGAGAGGGCAGCTGGCTCACTGACAGGGAAGCCAGCTGTGGAAAGGGAGGGGGTGCTTTGGTCTTGGCAACCTCCCCACTACTTCTACAAAGGGTCCGGTGCCCTTGAGCACTTATGTGCATACACTCTAGCTGCCTTCACTGTGTTAGGTGTAGCTGTACTAACTGGTAGAGGGATTAGCTGGAACAGATTGGCAGAGCTGTCACTGTGATGTGAGGAGAGGTGAATGTATAACATAAGGTATCAATTATGCCTTATTTCAGCCCTGAGTGAGTAGGCTGTGTCAGTGGCGGTGCGGAGGGGTATTCTTGCCAGGGGGGCTGTTCACAGCTTGGTGGCAGATGTGACAGGGGTCTGCAGGGCTTAGGTGGGACTGATACCGATGTCAAAAAACTTATCAGTTACTGAGCAGATGTTATAGATTCAAAGGCCAGAAAGGACCATTGTGATCATCTAGTCTGACTGCCTGTGTAGCACAGGCCAGAGAACTTCCCAAAATAACTCCTAGAGCAGAGCTTTTAGAAAAACATCCAATCTTTATTTTAAAATGGTCAGCAATGGAGAATCCACCACAAACCCTTGGTAAATTGTTCCAATAGTTAATTACCCTCAACATTACAAATTTACGCCTTATTTCCAGTGATGCCCGTAATCAATGTTCCACATTGGGGAAATGTGATAATGTAAACCAAATTCACCAGTGAGCCTGGGCTATGAAAGTCAGATATAAACAAATAAACCTTATAATTAACATCAACATGACTAAAGAATTGAAGAGAAGTTTGTGCTTTAGGATTTGCAGGATAACAAAAGAAATGAAAAACTTATTAAAATAAAACAAAACCAAAATTATGTTACTGGAAGTCCTGACCAGTATTTAATGCAATAGGAACACAATAACATTCTTCATAGAGGTAACAGTGAATCCATGGTTGCAGTATCTGCTTGCAAACTAAAGCTTCTATCCAGAAAAAAAAATTAAACAAATGCTTTACTTTATGCGGTGTGAATATTCCCACTGATATCAATGAGAACAGGTGGGTGAGTTGATATTTTTTATTGGACCAACTTCAGCTGGGGAGAGAGACAAGCTTTGGAGCTACACAGAGCTCTTCTCCAGGTCTGGGAAACACATGGAGAACCTCACTGCTAAATACAAGATGGAATGGATTGTTTAGCATAAGAAGTTAGCACATATTTCAGGAATGATCCCTTGAAATATGTGTTAACTAGTTATGCTAAACAATCTGTTCCACCTTGTATTTAGCTATGAAGCTCTGAGCATATCTGTTCTCAGCTCCCCTGCCACTGAGCTTCCCCATATGCCAGTTCACTTGATGGTGTCAGAGGGGGGTCCAGGACCCACGAGGGCCCCTCTAATTCTGGCTTCCACATGTGGGTGGGACTGAGAGAGTGGTTAAGATGTCATCAGATACAGGCACACACACAGGAGGGGAGACCTCCATCCTCATGTTTCCCCTCCTAGCATCCCACCCTTCCTTCTCTCCTGGGCCTTGGAGGAGTCTTCCTCTCAACAGCCACATGTCCAATTTCTTTGAAGTATTTTGGAAACACCCTCCAGCCCACAGAGAGTTAATGTGAACATTTGTAGAACAGGAGGGTTTTTATTTTTGAAGACAGAAGTGGGAGGCTCTGAATGTTAGACTCTGGTTGCAACGTAAATGATGGACAGACCCAATAAACAGGAAACAGACAGAAGATGCGGGAGAGCTGTTTGCTGTTTGCAAACTGTTTTTTTTTTAATGCTCCAGTTTAGCTTCCCCCACCACAAGCTGCCTTTACCCAAAATACAAGGGTTTGGGTCCAGAGGCGGAAAATGTGTGAGCTCAGAATATTGGGAAAAACGTTTGTATGAAAGTCACTGTATAAAATTATCCAAACCAGAACCTATATAGAGTGGCTGCAAAAAACACCCCAGTCACCTGGAAACTTCAAACGTGGGAATCAGAAGTTAGGAGAAAAGTCTCCTGTATTCCTTGCCACCTTCACATCAACTACAACACCCTGGATAACATGCTCCAATGCACCATAAGGCTTTTAGTTCCTAACAGACACCAAAAAAGCGATACGCAGCCAACTTCATCCCACTCCCACTCTAATGCACAACCTGAGCGGTGATCCCGTAGGCTGCAGTATCAAGGGTTCAGCACAGCCCATGCATTCAGGAAGTTAATCTCCTTTAACAGTGCCAAGGTCATTGATGAGATTTTGTGTCAGAGCGTGAGTTGGATGGCACTGTGGGGGCATGTTGCTTTTCAGTCTCTGTTGGTGAAGGAAAACTTCTAGACTCCAGTATAGTTAACCCCCAACTCCCATCCCAGTCTGCAAGTAACCCGCCCACCAGCAGCACAGGTCCCTCTCCCATTGGCTGGGCCCATCCGAGCAAGAACCCAACTTCCAAATATTCCCTACCCCTCCCCAGCACCCACCATCATGCCTCATGGATCACCAATCTCTCAATGACCCAGCACCCATCCTCAGCAACCCATAGATTCCACAATCCCCAGATGAGTGGGATGAATGGAACAGAACCACAAGAAAAAACAAAACAAAATATCGTGTTGGTCTATCCTGTGTGTGTTCTTTGATGCCTAACAAGGTGTGAGCGCACACTGAAGCTTTTCCCACACTCCAGGCACTTATAGAGTTTCTCTGCCGTGTGGATCCTCTGGTGTGCTTTAAGGAGTAAGTTCGACTGGAAGTTTTTCTCACACTCAGTACACTTAAATGGTCTCACCACAGTGTGGATTCTCAGGTGTCTAATGGGGCCTGAGGTTACAATGAATCATTCCCCACAGTCGGGGCACTTATAGGGTCTGTCTTCTGAGTGGATTCTCCGATTTAATAAGGGCTGAGCAATCATTGTACCTTTTGCCACATTCAGGGCACTTAAATGGTCCCTCTTCTGTATGGATTCTTTGGTGTTTCATAAGGGCTGAGCTGTGACTAACACTTTTCCCACACTCAGGGCAGTTATAGGGTCTCTCTCCAGTGTGGGTTCTCTGCTGGGTAATAAGGATTGATTTCCGATTTAAGCTGTTTCCACACTCAAGGGATTTAAAGGGTCTCTCTGCTATGTGGCTTGTCTGATGTTCCATGAGGGCAGAGCTCAGACGGAAGCTTTTCCCACGGTTGGGGCATTTATAAGGTTTATTGACCGTGTGTGTTCTCTCATGCGTAAGAAGGTAGGAGCTCACTCGGAATGTTTTCCCACAATTGAGGCATTCAAAGAGTTTCCCAGCTGTATGGATTTTCCAGTGGGTACGAAGAGTTGAGCTCAAATGGAAGCTTTTCCCACAGTCAGGGCATTTATAGGGCTTCTCTCCAGTGTGGATTATCTGATGTACAATAAGTGCTGAATTCACAGCGAAGCTTTGTCTAGACTCAGGGCAGCTATAGGGTTTCTCTGCCATGTGTATTTTCTTATTGAGGGACGTGATTGTTCCCCTCTATTCGACATTGGTGAGGCCTCATCTGGAGTACTGTGTCCAGTTTTGGGCCCTACACTACAAGAAGGATGTGGAAAAATTGGAAAACGTCCAGCGGAGGGCAACAAAAATGATTAGGGGACTGGAACGCATGACTTATGAGGAGAGGCTGAGGGAACTGGGATTGTTTAGTCTGCGGAAGAGAAGAATGAGGGGGGATTTGATAGCTGCTTTCAACTCCCTGAAAGGGGGTTCCAAAGAGGATGGATCTAGACTGTTCTCAGTGGTACCAGATGACAGAAGAAGGAGCAATGGTCTCAAGTTGCAGTGGGGGAGGTTTAGGTTGGATATTAGGAAAAACTTTTTCACTAGGAGGGCGGTGAAACACTGGAATGGGTTACCTAGGGAGGCGGTGGAATCTCCTTCCTTAGAAGTTTTTAAGGTCAGGCTTGACAAAGCCCTGGCTGGGATGATTTAGTTGGGGATCGGTCCTGCTTTGAGTAGGGGGTTGGACTAGATAACCTCCTGAGGTCCTTTCCAACCCTAATATTCTATGATTCTATGTTTCACAAGGGTCGACCTCACACTAAAGCTTTTCCCACACTCAGGATAGTTATAGGACTTCTCTCCTGTGTGGGTTCTCTGATATTTAATAAGGGTTGAGCTGTCACTGAAGTGTTTCCTGCAGTCAGGGCATTTATAGGGCTTCTCGCCAATGTGAGTTCTCTGGTGGGTAATAAGGGTTGATCTCTGATTGAACCTTTTCCTGCACTCACTGCATTAAAGGGTCTCTCATCTGTGTGCAGCCTCTGATGATCAATAAGGGATGAGCTCAAACTGAAGCTTTTCCCACACTCAGGGAAGCTATAGGGTTTCTTTCCAGGGCTGATTCTGTTGGGCTTGGATATTTTTAGTTTTTCTCAGAGCTCTGCCAGTGGAAGTGACTTTACCCTGTGGTGCCTCTCCAGGGATTTTTTCCTGACTGTCTGGTCTGCATCGAGACTCCCAGGCCACCACCTGCTCAGACTCTGAGAAACCTTCCCTGATCTTCCCAATAACCATCCATGTGGCTCTGCTTTCTGCTGAGAGTTCTTTTCCTTTTTATTCACCATCCCATCATCTACTGGAATAAAGAGGGAAAACTGAGACCCGAATCATTCCTTGTGCTGGGAAACAGAGAATCCTCGGAAAGGGAGCATCAGAAATAAAAAATAATAGGAGCTGAAATTAGGGGCCAAAGCTACCACTTCTGTTTTCACCAGACTGATTTTTATCCAGCTACATTTATCTCAGGGTCACATCAACCTTGTCTCTAAGGGGACCTCTTACCCCTTCTTAATACAAAGGGAGAGACTTTTCTGGAAATAGCCTTCGTCTCTTTAATACGGCACAGACCAGATGCAGTGTCAAAAGCATCAGAATTTGCTACCACAAGAAACCTGACACTGACGGTGTATTTAGGTTTGCTTGCCTTTCAAAAAGGCATCCCCTGCTTTGCAAGCATAGGGGTAGAAAATCTGCCAGAGAGGAGTCTCCTTTCCCCAGCCCCAAGTCCTTCTGATATCAGTTTTGAGTTAAATTGGACTTAACTCTGCCCCCTGGAGCTAACATTAGCCACTGGGATTGGTTCATTATTGGCAGTACCATAATAAGCAGATATGAGGTGGAACTAAGGGCATGGCTACACTTGCAGATGTAGAGCACTTTGAGTTAAACCAGCCTTCAGAGAGTGCAGTAGAGAAAGCATTGCAGTCTGTTCATACCGACAGCTTCAAGCACACTGGCGAGGCCACATTTGTGGCACTTGCAGTGCCATTGGGCATGGTGCATTATGGGCAGCTATCCCAGCATGCAAGTGACTGTAACGTGTTTTTCAAATGGGGGGTGGAAGGGGGGAGTGTGACAGGGAGTGTGTTGTGTGTATGTGGGGGGAGAGAGAGTGGGTTTTTGGGGGCTGAGAGCATGTCAGCATGCTGTCTTGTAAGTTCAGACAGCAGCAGACCCCCTTTCTCCCCCCAACCTCTCTCTCTCACACACAGCATTCCACACTAATGGCTTGCTTTGTCTCAGAGCAGATAAGCAGCCGGCTGTCAGAAACGGAGCGTTCAAAGGGCATATCCACATTCCTACAGTGATTCAAAAACAATGACAAGAGTGGCCACTTGACTTAAGGGGATTATGGGACGTTTCCAGAGGCTGATCAGAGCGCAGTAATGCAACACCTCGTCCACACTGGTGCCATGGCGCTCCAGCGGGGGCGCAGCAAATGTTATTCCTTTTGCCGAGGAGGAATACCAGCAGCGCTGTAGCCGCAGTGTCAGAGCGCTCTACATGCCTTGCCAGTGTGGATGGGGAGTGAGCTAGTGCTCTCGGGGCTCCTTTATTGTGCTGTAACTTGCAAGTGTAGCCAAGCCCTAAGAGACTCTGCTGTTGCTTTTCTTTCTGTTCTATGCAGGTTTGTGTACCGTGCTCATCACCATGGTATGTGAGTGCCTTCCAGCTGTGCATTAAGCCACACAACTACAGTACACATCTGCCAGGTGTTGTTTGTTCTCGCACCCTCTCTTCAGAGGGAGAAGCGTGCAGAGTGTCTTTGTTAGGTAGTGGGTCTTTTTGATTTTTAATAGAAATATACCTATAGCTGTGTGTGTATATTCGAGAAGACTAAGGAAAGAAAACATGCCTTGCACTGTCAGCACAAGTAATCCACCTCCCGAGAGGCGGTAGCTAGAGACGTAGCGCTGTCTACACCGGGACTTAGGTCACTTTACCCATGTCACTCAAGGGTGTGGAGTTTTCACTCCTCTGAGCGACACAGTTACACCATCCTAATTCCCGAGCTTAGACCAGGTCTCAGTGTGTGGCTTGTTGCGTGTTGGTCGACATGTCATTGAAGCTGGTGGATATAAGCACCACCCTTCTTTTAAGAAACAATTGAACGAATTTATGATACAGCAGCAGCCTTCACCCCACCGACAGGCATGTGTCACTGCCCAAAAGAAAGGGGTAGCTAAGGAATTCAAATGATATGAGAAAGGGTATTGACCGGGGATTGTTTTGACATGTGTGTGTGTCTGTGCATAGGAACTGACTTTTATTGTTTCCTGGGGATGCTCCAACCCTGCTCTGCCCTGAGGCCCTGCCCCCACTCTGCCTCTTCCCCTGAGGCCCCATCCTTGCTCCACCTCTTCCCGACCGAACTCTGTCCCCTCCCCAAGGCCCCTGCCCACCGGCCACTTGCTGCTCTCTGCCCATCCCCAAGGTCCTCCCCCAGCCAACAACTGATCAGGGGCCCTGTCAAATAGCTGTGGCTGGTGTTTTTTCCCGTGGGTGCTCCAGCCCCGGAGCACCCACAGAGTAGGGGCCAATGTGTGTATGTGTGCCTGTGAGAGAGAGAGAGGGAGAACTGCTGTCTCATAAACAGTTGGTAGCATAGGCGCTGACTCTGTGGGTGCTCCGAGGCTGTAGCACCCATGGAAAAAAACTAGTGGGTGTTCAGCACCCACCAGCCACCTGCCGATCAGCTGCTTAGCAGTGGGTGGGAGGCGCTGAGGGAAGGGGGCAGAGCGGGGGTGGCAAGGGGCAGAGCGAGGGTGGGGTCTTGGGGAAAGAGGCGGAGTGGGGGCAGGGCCTTGGGGCGGAGCTGGGGTGGAGCACCCACCTGGAAAGTAGGAAGTTGGCGCTTGTTGTTAGCATTATGAACAAATAAACCATCCCCTCTTGTTTGATTCTTCCTGTGTCCAAGGAAACAGCCTTTTGTACATTCTCCGTAAATAATCAGGATTGCATCAAAGACACCTGGTTCCATCATTTCCTCCTCCTAACAGAAACAACCCACAGGGCCCCCAACTTTGGCTGACTGCTCAGGTCAAAAGGAGCAACAGAGGGTAAGCCTAGTGTAGGTAGCTCCTGCTTGCTACACATAACCTAAGACTGAGCTTTACCTTAGCAAAGAGGGTATTAGATTTAGGGTGGGTCTACATGGGAGGTTTAATCCAAAGCCTTCTGTTCTACTCCATGTAATTTGCAGTCCAATAACATGCACACAGAACCCCTGTTCTGTTTTCACTTTGCATCGTGTGATCCCCTGGTGGGAGTTTGCCATGAGCTGAGGGCATATCGTTCTCTGGGGGTATCCAATGGTCCTTTGGTTGGCTCTCTGAGCAGCATGTATCCTGGGGTTGTTTTCCCTCTGAATTGTGGGGTGCCAGCTGGGCTTAAATGAAAAACAAAAAGTCCCATGATTCCGCTGTCTCCGTCCCCTGCTTCTTTTCTGGACTGGCGGGTGCCATTTTTGAATTGCAGTCAGCCAGACGCAACAATGCTCCACACCGCTGCAGTGACGAGCACAAACGCGCACAGGCGGCTTGGGCTGCTTTACTGCACTCAAAGCCAGATGAATTCAGCATTGCACTTTGTGTGTTGCACTACCGTGCAGATGACATGGGAGCAGGAAACTATTCTACAGCAGCAGCAGCTCCTCTGGCAGAAGGAGGATGCTCTGAAGCGATGGCAGCAGGTCCAGGAGGAAGAACAGGAAGATGTCGCCAAGTTGTTGGAAAAAAAGGACTGGATCCTGGATCACCTATGCAGTATTCAGCACCATTTCTGGACCCTGGAAACCAACCTGAATTGGTGGGAGAGGATCATTCTGTAGAGCCGGGAGGACCAGCAGTGAAGAGAGAACATAAGAACAGCTAGACTGGGTCAGATCAAAGGCCCATCTAGCCCAGTGTCCTGTCTTCCAACAGTGGCCAATGCCAGGTGCCCCAGAAGGAATGAACAGAACAGGTAATCATCAAGTGACCCATCCCCTGTCGCTCATTCCCAGCTTCTGGCAAACAGAGGCTAGGGACATCATCCCTGCTCATCTTGGCTAATAGCCATCCTCCATGAACTTATCTAGTTCTCTTTTTAACCCTGTTATAATCTTGGCCTTCACAACATCTTCTGGCAAGGAGTTCCACAGGTTGACTGTGCCTTGTGTGAAGAAATACTTCCTTTTGTTTGTTTTAAACCTGCTGCCTATTAATTTCATTTGGTGATCCCTAGTTCTTGTGTTATGAGAAGGAGCAAATAACACTTCCTTATTTACTTTCTCCACACCAGTCATGATTTTATAGACCTCATTCATACCCCACCTTAGTGGTCTCTTTTCCAAGCTGAAAAGTCCAGTCTTATTAATCTCTCCTCACACGGAAGCCGTTCAACACCCTTAATCATTTTTGTTGCCCTTTTCTGTACCTTTTCTAATTCTAATATATTTTTTTGAGATGGGGCAACCAGACCTGCATGCAGTGGGCATACCATGGATAAACTTTAGGATAGAGAAGGCTTCCTTCTTTGAGATCTGTGCAGAACTGGCCCTACAGCTTCAGCAACAGCGTGCCAACATGCAGCATCCTGCACCCATGGAGAAATGGGTCATCATTGCCATCTTGAAGCTGGCCACCCCATAACATTACCAGTCTGTAGCCAACCAATTTGGGGAACGGGGATATCAACTATTGGGGGCCATTCTCATGCAGGTCTGCTATGTCTTTGACAAGGTGCTATTTAACCTGCTCATGGAGCTGGGTCATGCTCTGGACACAATTGATGGCTTTGCACACATGCGGTTCCCAAACTATATAGGTGCAATTGATGGACCCCATGTGCCAATCATTTACCTCCACCCCGCATCCCCACCAGAGTGCAGAATTTATAAACAGAAAGCCGCCTTTGTTCCTGGTGCTCCAAAGACTGGTGGACCAACTGTGGCAGGTTTCAGATATAAATGCGGGATGGTTTGGGAAGGCCCATGATGCTAGGATCTTTCAGAACTCAGTACTATTTACATTAATGGAGAAAGGACTGTTCGCCTCCATGAGCATTGTTATACATTAATGATGTGGAGGTCGGTCTGGTTATTCTGGGACACCTGACTTATTCCCTGATGCTCTGGCTAACGAAGCCATATACAGACTGCCTGGACAGAAGGAAGGAACTTTTAAACTATCTCCCTCACCTCTATTTGCCAGAAGCAGGGAATGGGCGACAGGGGATGGATCATTTGATGATTACCTGTTCTGTTCATTCCCTTTGGGGCACCTGGTATTGGCCACTGTTGGAAGACAGGATACTGGGCTAGACGGACCTTTAGTCTGACCCAGTGTGGCTGTTTTATGTTCACCTGCTGTTAAACAAGCTCTGGCATAGAGAGGTTGTGCAATCTCCATCACTGAAGGTTTTTAAGAACAGGCTGGACAAAACCTGGCAGGGCTGGTCTCGGTTTACTTGGTCCTGCCGCAGAGCTAGGGGCGAGACTTGGTGACTTTTCGAGGTCCCTCCCAGCCTGAGACTTGTAGGGTTTGGTCACGGCAGTAGCTGCAGAAGGGCAGGGAAGTGTGCATTTGAAAGGCAGGGGACACAGTTTATGAAATAGGTTAGAAGCAGCAGAACAAAAAAATGTTCCAACCATTATTACTGCACAGTGTGTTTTGCACGACATTTGTGAGACCATCACAGTGGGTGGGAGGCTGAAGTGCGGAGACTTCCTCGGAGGTTCGAGCAGGCAGCAAGGTGTCCCACGGAAAACACAAATAGTGAGGGAATGCAGCCAGGAATGCCTGTTGTTTCTATGTTGAGTCCCATGACCGAACCTGCTCGCCCGGGTGGGTTGTATTGGGAGACAGACATTGCAAGAACTGGGGTATTCTGGGTGGGTGGCTGAAATTCAATGTTCCCTAATTGCTTTTGCAAATCCCAACCATTATTTCAAGGATTTTCCATGTTAACTGCAATGATGGCTCGTAATGGATGTACTGGGAGTGGTCTTTATTATGAAACAACAACAACAAAATAAACCAATGGAAAAATTGTATCTTTGTATTTTGAAATACATTTAACTAACCCATCTACAAAAAAAAAGTTTGCCAGAAGCTGGGAATGGGCAACAGGGGATGGAACGCATGATGATCACCTGTTCTGTTCTGTCCCTCTGGAGCACCTGGCCTTGGCCATTGTTGGAAGACAGGATACTGGGCTAGATGGACCATTGATTTGACCCAGGAGGGCCATTCTTATGTTCTTAAAATAGCCTACTATACACTATCCTTTAATGCTGCAACAGTGCAAACAGAACTCAAAGTGCAAAAGTGAGACCATTTCAAACACAGCAATTTGGGGGAAAGAGGGCACAAAGTGGCAGGGGCATATACACCTTGCCTCTGGTTCTTCTTGTCCACATAGGCTCTGAGGTTTGAGTGCGGGGCTCCAAAATGCTGGACTCCCAGGTGCAAGTGTTTTGGGCACTCAGAGGCTGGTTCTGAGAGGCCCCTGGGTGCACTGCTGTGGGGAGGTGGTGGTCCCAGGAGCCAGCATTGTCCAGGGGCTGAAGGACACGGCTGGGCCCCAAATTACAGGACTGAAGGGCCTGCTAGCCTAGCAGCAGCATGTTTTGCAGAAGGGCATTTTGGCTCAGGATAGCATCTGTGCGTTGCCTGTGCATCTCTCTGGCTTTTTCCACGCTCTCCTTCACCATGGTGCTGCTCTCCTTAGCTACAGCTACTCTTTCCCTCACCACTGAGTCTAAGGGTACATCGACACTGCGTTCTTGGCCAATTGCATGATCTGGGAGAGCTGCATTCCTTAATTCCTCTGGGGTCTCATGTGCCGTCTCCCTCGCAGCCAGCCTGGTTTTCCTCTGCGACACCGCCATGAGCTCTGCAAGCATCTACTCCCGAATCTTCCTTCTTCTCCCCCTTCATTTGGCCAGCCTGTTCGCTGTACATAGAAGCCTGTCCTTGGTTTTCTGGCTGTAGCAGGTGCTGCGACCGTGGGAGTAGAGGGAAAGAACCCAGTCAGTTATTGTTTATCTCCCAGACACATCATGACAGCTTTTTTTTTTTAGGATGTATCTGTGACTATCTCCCTGAGACTCTCCCGACTTTTTGAGGACACTCAGAGATGGCAAGTGGATGCAGGGTTCTAAGTGCATTTGGATTTCAGCCAACTGTATCTGCTTCCACGTTACAGGGGTGTGGCGGTGGGAGCTATGTTTCGGGTTGCTTTTGCAGCTTTGCATGCTGGGGGCCCTCCTATGGCGTCTGAGGTGTAAATGGGAGATTGGGAGGGGCATACAGGGGTTAGCTGGATAGTAATCTCCTCTCCATCCCCTGTAGGCCATCCTGATTCTCGATGATGTTACGCTGAGGAAGGTGACTAGGAGGCAGGGAAGAATGGTCTAGTTCAAAGAGGCAAAGAGCAGACCATCGAGATACACTGTGAAGTTATTCACTAGGACGTCCCCCTGGAAGTGCTGCAGAAGTGGAAGGGGTTGTAAGCTTTCCGGGGGCATAAGGGGTGTGCAGCTGTTCCCTATAATGTGTGAAACAAAACAGAGCCATTTCTCAGTCTGCCGTTTTGCCAAATCTCTCCTGCAGACACAGGCGCTTTCTCCAGTGGGTGCTTCACCCCTGCTCCGAGACGAGCCCACCCCCCACCCACTCCTTCCTTTTCCCCGAGACCCCACCCTCGCCCCGCCCTTGCTCTGCCCCTCCCCCAAGGCCCTGCCCTTGCTCCACCTCTTCCCATTCCCGCTCTGCCCCTCACTCTGCCTCTTCCCACTCCTGCTCCGCCTCTTCCTGCTACCGCTCCGCCCCCTCCCCTGAGTGCCTCCCACCAGCCTCCGAACAGCTGTTGCCTGGTGAGTGCTCAGCACCCCCTATTTTTTTCTCCCCATGTGTGCTTGAGCTCCACAGATTTCACAGAATCAGCACCCTATGCCTGCAGATATGGAGAAAGTGCAGAGGGAAAAAAGATAGGGTCCTAGAGCGACTGTCAGCTACAGGGCATTTGTACCTCAGCTGGGAGCAGCATTGCTTGTGTCTTGTGTGGGTGTGCAATGTGCACTCATATAAATTACAAAAACCAACCCAGTTTCTTTTCCTGTAAGCGCAGTCTCAATAAACGGTTAGATTTTGCCCAAATCAGTGCTTCCGATATTCAAGTTGGCCAGGGAAGGTGGGGCAGAGGGGAGCAGGGTACAGACCGTGACTGCGCCATGCTAGCCGGTGCCTTAGTTGGTGTGGGATTAGCTCACATCTGCCAACAATAATAATAAAAAATACATTGTAAAGGTGGGGACTTACCTGCCAAAATTCCCTGCACTTGATCTCCCTCATCAGGCCAGGCCTGGGTTTTCAGCTGGAACTCAGGGCAGGAAGTATTGTAGCAAGCATTGTAGCAAGGCAGGACTGGGGCTAGCTGTCCTGAGTCACAAAAAGACCCTGGCTCATGGGGGCAGCTTCTGTGGCATCCTCCTGGGCATCCCCTGATGGATCCTTGGTGGGGTGGGATGGGATGGGAGAGTCTGACAGCAGGATTCCAGCAGCACCTGGGATGGTCATGCTATAATTGGAAAATCTGTTCAGTTAATCAACAAATGAAAAAGTCCCATGTCCCCTGTTGGATTGTCTCCCTCGATCCCTCGTTGCAATGTACTTTCTCATGGGCTGCTTGACCTTTATCCAGCACTGGCTGGCAGCCCTGACTCCTTGTGGACATCTGCTTTGCTACATCCACACAAAGGTCCCCATTCCTGTGGCTGGCCAGAAGGGCTTCCTGAACCGATGCGATGCGTCTCACCAGATGGCAGTGAGATCCAAGGTCTCAGCAGGGCTCCAAGCAGCTGTGGCAGGCATGCCGGGGGGGGGGGGGGGGGGGGAGGATGTCAATACAGACATCAATACAGAATTACAATATACTGGGATATAGGAGCAAATGGGCAAAATCTGGGGGAAGGGATGTCCTGGCAACTTCACACCAGAGTAGGGAGGACACACAAGTAAATGGACAGCTCTGTAACAGGTAACGTGCAAAGCACTATGGGATAGCTGTTGGAAGCATGCAAAAAGCGGCACACAGCAATTGTGCACCCATCCACAGAAACAAAAGACCAAAGTAAATACAATTTGAAGCAAGCTACTTTGCAAGAGGACTCCAGAGCTCCTGCTAATGTGGAGTTAGTACATAGTGATGGGCTGAGCCATGTGAATACAAGCATTTTCAAACCAGATTAACTCAATTTCATCCTGTTAAAAATCCCCTGTAGACAAGCCTTTATTCTTGAAGTGCTCAGGAACTCTGTAGGCCGAGCTAAGCGCACACACCCCTCCATTCTCCCCCACCCCAGACTCCCTGTGCGTCACCCTCTCATCCCCTGCTATTTCCATCACTCCCTGCAACTGTCCCAAACCCCTCCTTCATGCCAGCAGCTCTGAGTGCACCCCCATTCCCTCTCCCCCCAAAAAATCTCACTTTCCCCCCAGGCCTACTATTTCCTCCTGCCACTGGTATTCTCCATGTGACATGCCCCTCAAGTGCCCCATATCATGGTCCCCCATTCTCACACACACACCATGCCAAGGGCTATGTCCAAGGCTCCACTAAATCCTCCCTCATGCCGTCCATCCTCTCAATATACTGTAACATACTTACACCCCTGAATGACTTATCATGCAGACAAATTGTAAAGGTGTATGGGGGGGGGAGAGGAAGGGGAGGAATGGGGATGCACACCACCCTGGCATGGGGGGGAGAGAATGGAGGATGCTGGAATGGGAGGAGTGGAGAATGGGGCACACAGAGCTCCTATTGCTGTGGGGAAGCTGGAAGTATATAATGAAGGTTCACAGGGCCCCTGCCATGAGGAGACAATGTGGTACCCAGAATTGGGAGGAGCCATCCAGAGCCCCTGGCCTAGGGAGAGCAGCAGGGGACTCTAGCAGAGAGTCCCTGAAATAGAGGTGGGTGGCACACAGAGAAGTTGGGGCAGGGGTGGGAGACAGACAGAAGGATGCAACTTTGGCCTGTGCGTTGAGCTTGGCCAGCAGAAGCCATGATGTGGGCTCCCCTAGGTCTGGCTTAAGGAAAAGCCGGAGCTCTCAATACAGCGACAGCAGTATACTGCCACGTACGACCCATCTGAGAACTGGGACGAGGCCATATGCCAGCATGCTCCACCGACAGAAAGTGACAATTCTTTTAAAACCCAAAAGCCGGGGTGATCATTACCAACCTTGTTAGGGCAGTGGGTGTGTCAAATACTGCACTGAATCCAGCCTCCTTTGACAGCTCGAGACATCCTCGCAGGTAGAGATGGGCTTCTGTATCTGGGCATTGGGCCACATGGCACTTTTAACAGCACAGCCCTGGGGAGGGGGCACTGAGATGGACCATCCAGCAAGGAACACAAGCCCCTCTGACACCCACACCCTATTTTGGCAACCACTGCAGCTGACTCCCCCTCCCCTTGTGGTATGTTGTATCCCCTCCCTATCCCTTTCTGCCAGTGCATCTCCCTCTTTCTGAACCCACCGCCTGCACCCCCATGCCTGATTTGGTCCATCTGCCCCTCCCTCCTATTTCACCCTCTGCTGGACATATTTTGGCCCCTGTACAATTTCTCTCCATCCCTCCCCTCCGATTTGCCCCTTCTGCCCCCTTTAGCTGGTTTCACTGCTCTGAGAAGAGACCGAAGAGGGCAGATGTTACCAAGCGGGCTCAGATCGCTCCAGCTGATCCGTCCCAGCACAGCAGCCAGTTCTGTCGGGAAGCAGTTTTTGAAAGGAACTACGTGTGTAGTGTAGTAAATTGATCTGCCCAGGAATGGGCTACTGCTCAGTACATCTGCTGAAGCCACTGCCCTTCACCCTGCCCTTCTTAGCCCTAAGATTCTGCGGACTGCTCTTGACAGGAGTTAAAAGGGGGCAAAGGGGGGCAATCGGAGCAGGGGGTGGCCAGGGTCTGGGCAGGGGGTGGCAAATGACTGGTCGGGGGGGTCAAGCAGCTGGAGGCAGGGTTAGGGTTTAACGGTTTACTGTCGTAGTTTACTACACTACACCGGCTCCCAGATCACAATGGAAGCAGCAGCAGCAGCGTCTGACCCAGGAAGCTCAACCCCTGATATCCTGAGCAGAGAGAGCAAAGCAGCCTCCTCCTCCTCCCCCTTTGCAACAAGCAGCGCCCCCCGGTGCCGCAGGAATTGGTGAGAGACAGCCCCAGCTCGGTAACAGCTGCCCAGCAAGCCAGAAAGCATCAGCAGAAGCAATGAAACTGCAAGCCCCGAGAGACAGCCTGCGGTTGGAACATGAACAAAAACTGGCAGAAATTCGAATGAGAGAGAAGCAAGCCTTGGCCCAGCTGGAAAAAGAAGCTTACAGGGGGCAAATGGAGCTGCTTGCTGCTGAGGAGCAACAGAAGACTCACCAGATGCAACAAGAAACTGCCAGACTTCAGCTCCAAATAAAAACAAAACAAAACAAAACACTCTCGCCAGGGGAGGGCTCCAGGTGCTGCAAAAGGGGGCTGCTCTCTCTGCTCAGCAGAGATTTATTGCTGCTGCCTCTCCTGTGACCCAGGGGCCCACCCGGCTGAGCAGGAGACTGCGACAAGCCGTGGGGTCCCCTCAAACTGGAGTGATGGGTAAATCTCCCCCCGGATTTCAGCACGGACAGGGACATGGTGGCTCCATCACCCACAGCAGGTCTAAAAGGAGTGAGTGAGGCAGAGCCTGGTGCTAATGAACAGTGCATTAGGGGATTCTGTCATTAGAGACTGCACCCTAACGCACACCCATATGGAGCAGAATTAACACTGTCCAGGCACCTTGATTTTGGCCTAACTCGGAGCAATTGACGGAGAAACCTTAATGACCTTCTTCAGCATTCATGTCGCACTCCCCATCAGTACCTGGCCCCGGTCCGGGAAGCTAATGATCCAACCAGCCCACCAAATTTGGTGATGAGTCCTGGTCACATGGTGCATATGCTAAGAAGAATGTAGCGTTTTGTGCGTCATATGGATACAAATCCCCTCTGATTCAGTTCTTCTATATAATTATCTAACTTGCAGATCTAATCCCTTCCAACATTGCCCCTGCTCCTTCTAATCATCAAATATTGCCATGACATCTATGGTAACCATACGTCCCGTTTTCGCTGGGACAATCCCTTTATTAAGCCCTGTCATGGCCCTCCCAACTGTTTTGGCAAAAGTGGGCATTTGTCCCGTTTGTTCTTGTCAACTTCCATCCGTTGGCAAGAGCAAACGGGACAAATGCCCAGTTTTGTCAAGAAACTGGGGTGCACAGGAACATGCAGGGGGGTGAGCAATGATACCAGCCTCGGGCTGGCCTTGGGAGAGCAGCGACGCCAGCCCCTTGGGGGAGGGGGGCTCAGGTGAGTTGCTCGGGCCAGCCCAGCGCGAGTTGGGGAGGGATCCTTGAGCTAGCCCCACATGGTGTCCCATTTTCCCTTCAGGAAATATGGTCACCCTAGTGATATCAGAGCCATGGTTTCAGGCCCACAAATAAAAAGAAAATACTCTGTTGAGTTTGTGAAATATTCTGGGGCTGGGGGGAGAGGGTCAAAGGGCTGCATCGTGGGAATTCATTGCTGAAATTACCCCACATTCCATGAGGAACAGCCAATTTCAAGACATTCGGTGCAAGCATGCGGGCTTGAGAGCAGTCAGAGGAGTCATCGTTTAACCAGATTCTCACCCTAAACTATAACATAGCTGGTTCACACACCCATCACCCCCATCCCAGACAGACCTCCCCAGCTAGGCCTCTTGCACACCCAGGCCACCTCCAATTCTCCACCTACACCCCTACGCAGGGATGATATGTACCTTACCTTGCAATTCCTCATTTCCAGACATGACAGTTTAGTCACTCGCTGCTTTCTGGAAGGTGCTGGTCATCAGTTCATATCAGCTCTGCAAAAAATGTCGTCTTGTCCGGTTCAGGCAGGCTCTTTTTAAACAGAAGGCAAACGGCGAAAGACAGGAAAGGGAAGGAAAAGGAGACAGGAGGGATGGGGCAGCAGCAGGAACTCATTTCCCATCCCAAGTGCAGCTCAGAACCAAGCCGAAGACAGGGGAGATGGTGATATCATCGGTTCCCTCTCTCGGGCCCAGTCAAGATGCCTTTCAGGATCAGGAACATGAAGGTCCAACAGCGTCATAATCAATCTCGAGGTCTTGTCTTCCAGTTCACCTGTCTCTATATTTTGCTCCTCCCCCAATAAAATCGCTCTTTAAGGACCCCCAAAGGGTGTGATGGGTGGAATAGCCCATCCCCTCTGTCATAGGGTGACTGGCAAAAAAGGGAGCAAGGTCCACTGCAGAGCCATATTTGGCCATAAGGGGGTGCTACAGAGAACAGGCACATCCATTTCTGTATGGCGTAGACGGCAGGACTGAGAGACTCCTCCCGTCGAGGAGGGAAGAGAGACCAAGTTGGAGTATAGGGCAGGACATCAACTACCGGAGTTCCAGCTCCAATTGCTGGGAATTCCCAGGCTTCCGCAGCAATGTGCCGAGGAGATCCAACAACAGGAAGAGATCGGCCACCCCCAAGTCAGAAAGGGAGAGACCTGGAGGTACATTGGGCCGGTGGGCAACAGAGACACTTAAGCTGGATTTGCCAATAGATGCATCATGATGGTAAGTTCTGCCACTGCACAGGACCTTATGGAAACGGGGAAGGCCCAGACTCTTAAAGATACTGTGCTAAGGGGTGACGGGTCTTCTTCTATTATGGGACTGAAACAAAGGATGTGGGGACCCCGTTTGGACAAAGGAAGAATAAGGCCCTGGGGCCAGTATGTTTTTGTTGGGGGAAAATGAAGTACATAAAAAGCCGCATCCTCCCACCCCATCTCAAACTTTGGGAGCTGGGACTATTGCTCTGGGGAAGACAGGCTTCAAAGTGTTTGGGAACTTGGACAACCAAGGGAAAAGGTCCCAAATTTAACATAAGAACGGCCACGCTGGGTCAGACCCTTCTAGTCCTTCTAGCCCAGTCCTTCTAGCCCAGTATCCTGTCTTCCGACAGTGGCCAATACCAGGTGCCCCAGAGGGAATGAACACAACAGGTAATCATCAAGTGATTCATCCCGTCGCCCATTCCCAGCTTTTGTCCAAACACAGGCTAGACGGGGCAGGAGAACTTGGGTAATGTATGTAATTTCTACAGGAACCAAAGCAGACCCTGGGGGCTGAAATGATTCCACTGGAGAAGAGCCCATTGAGATGCTCTGAGCAAGACCAGGATTCCCTGACTGGGGCTGTCAGAAAACGGGTGGAACTTGTTTCACAGGTTCTGGAAGCTCAAATATATGCTGATAACCAAACCCCTGATATGAGCACCAACCACCTTGGCAAACTACAGGGTCAGATGGAGCCACTACGACAGAAATGGACAATGGGACAAAAACTTCTCAGCCCACCTCATTTTTAACTCTGTGTAGAGCTGACAGGCCGCTGGCTCCCAATATTCTTCATCCCTACGTTTCCCCTCCCCCTCCCCTTGGCCTCAGAGGAGTCTTCCTGTCAAAAATTACCAGTTAAATTTCTTTGATGTGTTCTGGAAATACTCTTCCATCCCCAGAGAGTTCACTTGAACATTTTTAGAATGGCAGAGATTTTCTATTTGAAGACAGAAGAGGGAGGGGCTGAAAGCCAGATCCCAGTTGCATTGTCAATGATGGACAGAGACACCAAAAAGGAAACAAGAAGATGTTGTAGAGCTGTTTGCCCCTTGTGAGTTGATTTTCTCAAAAAAAAAAATAAAAAATATATATATTATATATATAATTTTTTTTTTAACATAACCCACTCTCATAGAATCATAGAATCACAGAATCACTCTGCGCTGTCTTTATCCAAAACAGGAGGGTTTGGGGAACAAGGACAAAAAATAACTTGTTGGGGAAAAAACATTTGCATGAAAGTCACTGAATAAAATTTACAGAAACAAAAATGACATTTAATGAGAGTGAAGGTTCCAGCAGGACTCACCTGGCCACCCAAAACCTTAGAACAGGAGAAGAAGGGACAAGACTTGTTACACTGATCACAGCATCTCAGATCATATGTGCCCATGCTTCATGAGGCCTTCAGTTCCATCTCTAACAGGAACCCAAAAGTAACATGCATCCAACTTCATCCCACTCATGCTGTAACACAAAACCCAACTGGTGAACTAGTACTAATACGGCTTCTCTCATTGGCCACTGTCAGAAGACAGGATCCTGGGCTAGATGGATCTTTGGACTGACCCAGTATGGCCACTCTTATGTACCCCGCAGTATCAACAGTTCAGCACATCCTATCTCCCACAGCCCCTGCGTTTGGGAATTAATCTGCTTTGACAGTGTGCAGGTCACTGCAGAGGTTTTGTGTCAGAGCGTGAGTTGGACGGCAGCGTGGGGCATGTTGCTTTTCAATCGCTGTTGGAGAAGGAAAACTTTTAGACTCTAGGACAGTTATTCCCCCACCTCCCATCCCAATCTCCAAGTAACCCACCCACCAGCACCCAAGTTCCCTCTCCCATTGGCTGGGCCCATCTAGCAACGACCCAATTTCAAAATACTCCATTCACCTCCTGTGCTCCAGCATCCACCATACTGCCTCATGGGTCCCAAGTCTCTCAATGCCCCAGCACCCATCCTCAGCCACCTATAGGTCTCACAATCGCCAGAGTGAGTGAGTGGAGCAGAACTATGGAAAAAAACACTGTGACCATCTATCCCGTGTGGATTTTCTGATGCCTTATAAGGTGGGAGCTCTGACGGAAGCTTTTCCCACACTCAGGGCATTTATATGGTTTCTCTCCTGTATGGATCCTCTGATGCGTTTTAAGAAGTGAGTTCGACTGGAAGCTTTTCCCGCACTCACTACATTTAAAAGGTCTCTCTTCGGTGTGGATTTTCTGGTGTCTAATAAGGCCTGAGGTCACACTGAATCGTTCCCCACAGTCGGGGCATTTATAGGGCCTCTCTTCTGAGTGGATTCGCCGGTGTCTCCGGAGGGTTGAGCTGTCATTGTACCTTTTCCCACAGTCCAGGCATTTAAAGGGTTTCTCTCCTGTATGGATTCTCTGATGTTTCATAAGGGCTGAGCAATGACTGAAGCTTTTCCCACACTCAGGGCAGTTATAAGGTTTCTCTCCTGTGTGGATTCTCTGGTGTTTAACAAGGGCTGAATTCATACTAAAGTTTTTTCCACAGTCGGGGCATTTATAAGGTGTTGCTGCCGTGTGGGTTCCCTGATGTGTAACAGGCGCTGGCCTCCGTTTCTCTCCAGTGTGCATTCTCTTATGTTTAATAAGGCCTGAGCAGTCACTGAAGCTTTCCCCACAGACCAGGCATTTATAGGGTCTCTCTCCAGTGTGGCTCCTCTGATGTCTGGTAAGGTGGGAGCTCAGACGAAAGCTATTCCCGCAATCAAAGCATTTATAGGGTTTTTCTCCTGTGTGGATTCTCTGATGTGCTGTGAGGTCTGAGCTCACACTGAAGCTTTTCCCGCAATTGGGGCATTTATAGGGCTTCTCTCCAGTGTGGACTCTCTGATGTACAATCAAGATCGATCTCCGATTGAAGCTTTTCCCACACTCAAGGCATTTAAAGGGTCTCTCTCCCGTGTGGATTCTCTGATGCACAAGGAGGTCTCTATTCACACTAAAGTTTTTCCCACAGTCGGAGCATTTGTAAGGGTTGTCCACCATGTGGGTGGCCTCATGTGCAAGAAGGTAGGAGCTCACTCGGAATCTTTTCCCACATTTGAGGCACTCATAGGGTTTCTCTCCTGTATGGATTTTCCGATGGGTACAAAGGGTCGAGCTCAGACGGAAGCTTTTCCCGCAGTCAGGGCACTTATAGGGTTTCTCTCCTGTGTGGATTCTTTTATGTTTAATAAGAGTTGATCTCACAGTGAAGCTTTTCCCACATTCGGGGCATTTATAGGGCTTCTCTCCAGTGTGAATTCTCTGATGCGTAATAAGAAATGACCTCCGATTGAAGATTTTCCCACACTCAAGGCAGTTATAGGGTTTCTCTCCCATGTGGATTCTCTGATGGGCTTTTATATTTTTAGATTTCCTGAGAGCTCTGCCTGTGGCACTAGCTTTACCACGTGACTCCTCTATGGGAATTTTCCCCAGATCTTTTGAACTGCATTGACTCTCGTAGGTTGCCACCATCTCGGGACTCGGGGAAATGCTCCCTTCAGATCTTCCCCATAGCCTCCCATCTGCTTCCACTTCCCGCAGGCAATTCTCCTCCTTTATCTTCACCATCCCATCCTCTGCTGGAAGAAAGAGGGAAAATTGAGACCTGAGACATTGCTTGTGCTGGGAAGTAAAGAATCCTCTGAAAGGGGAGATGGCAGAAATAAATAACAATGATATGATCTGAAATAAGGGGCCAAATCCCCCAAAGCAGAGGGACCAGTTCTGCTTCCGCATGGCAGCTGAGCACTGAGAAAGAAAGGGGATGACGGGGGGGGGAGGTGTATTCATGTGTCAGTCAGGGTGTGAGGGAAGCTGACATCTGCCAGGAGGATGCAACCCCTGCTGGGAAAACCCTGACATGGGTGAGAAGGTGCAGAACTGGGGGACCTTTTTGAGAATCTCAGCTGTTTTCTTCACTCACTCATGGTTTCCAAGTTGGTTTAACATACTCCTCACCTGCGCAGGTTCCTCTCAGGATCTCCCCTTCCTCTTCATCCAAGGGGCCCAGCTCCTCCCCTGGCTCCATCAAAGAGATCTATAGTAGAAATAGCCCCAGATTAGATGGAGTGTGGGCTCCCTGCATACAGGGTGAGTTTATTCACTCATGTGCATCTATGTGTGATTTTTACTGATTTTTTAGCAGTTGAGTCATCTTGAAAAGTGAAGAGTTAAAATCAGACTCGTGGTTTTTCTACAAAGGAAATGAAGCTTTAATTCTCCCTCCGGTCACACACCTACACCAATGCCACATTGTGCTGTTGGTTTAGCAGGGCTCACTGCATGCTGCCAGCTGTGAGGCAATGAGGCCTAGTGGATATGGTACTAGGCAGATCCTCATGAGACCTCTGATCTACACCCAGCTCCGTCATTGACCTGAAAAGCAATATTTCCATCCCCAAGTTTCCAAATATCAGGAGTCAGATCTCAAAAATCATAAGATTTCCTGAGGAAAAAAGTGATTTAAATAAAGATAACAAACCAATAATAATATATTTTGGGTTCTTTTCTTCCAAGTTTGGCAGTCTTTTGGGATCACTTTTTCTGCTACCATCGTGGCTAGAATTTTATTTTGTTTATTTTTTTAAATGAAAGCTGACTCTTGTAATTGCAGGACTCCTTGAACTGAGGCTTTATTAACCTCCCCCCCCCCCCCACTAAATATCATGAGACAAATATCATAAGCTGACAACACACAGACAGGGAGATAGAACTAGAGATACTGGTCGTGGTATTTGAAAGTGATTAGTCATTTTGGGTAACTCTGATCGTGGTATTTGAAAGTGATTAGTCATTTTGGGTACCTCTGATGGAGAAGGCCCAACCTGAGATGCCAGAAAAAGGCTTGACTGAAAATTAATGAGACTTAGGCTCTGAAATCAATTGGGCATTTTTGATATGATCATCCGAGAAGCATATACTAAGCAATTCCACCCTAGATAAAGATACATTTAAATGAAATTTTATTATGTTACTTATTTAAATAAAAGTGAGTGCAGCACATAGAAGAAATTCCTTTCCATCCTAGCTCTCACCAGCCCAGTTACTCTTTGTAGGGTGACACGAACAGCCCTTCCAGTCTGGAGTCCCCCCAAATACATCCTCGCTGTGTTCTTAATTACCAGACACTCGGACTTTTCCCCTCTGGCTCATAACCCCCAGCGGTGTGAAACTGGCTCCACAGATACCAGCATGCTTTGGCACACACACTCCACACAATTTACACACCAGACACCTGTTTGGGATAAAAATAAGTGAAAAATTTATGGAACAGAAAAGCCCAGTTTCAAAGATGAAAGAAGAGGGGAAAGCAAACATCTACAAGTTATGCAGAAAACAGACAAAAAGATGCAAGTTCAGGCTTTACATTTTCACATTAAATCAAACCCCTTTTCTAACAGGAGTTACCTATTGCCTTGAAAGAGCATGTCCACTAGCTATAGGAGAAAATCAGCATTCACAGACAGCCTCCCGCCTTGAGACTGTCCCTCAAGTTCTGGATTAAAAACCCTCAGTCCCAAGCCTGCTTTTAAAAGCCTTTCTCCCTTACTCCCCCCAAGGCCCTGGCGACTCATGGTTAAACAGAACAGGACAGGAAGGAGTTCTCCCAGTGTTCCAGAGCTGTGTTGCTCTTCCCAATCTCAAATTGCCTCAATCTCTCTCCACTAGCTCTAATGGCCAACCACTGTCCCTTCCCAGGCTGGACAGTGGGTAGCCACTTGAAGTTTCGTGCCAAAAACTGGTTTGGGAGACGCCCCTCCCTACTTGAGTGCCCACCGCTTTGCTGTGAGGTGGAGCTGAAGCTGCATCAAAGATTATGAGCAAAGGCTTCTATATACACAAATACATACGTTCATAAGGACAGTCTGTATGTATATCTCAGTAGTTCTCAAACTTTTGTACTAGTGACCCCTTTCACACAGCAAGCCTCTTGAGTGTGACCCCCCCTAAATATATTAAAAAATGTTTTAAATTTATAATACCATTATAAATGCTGGATGCAAAGTGGGGTTTGGGGTGGAGGCTGACAGCTCGTGACCCCCTGAGGGGTCCCAACCCCCAGTCTGAGAACCCCTGGTATATCTCATAACAGCCAGCAGGGTTCAGAACATTACAAGCTTTCATAAAAGACCTCACTGAATATGTTTTTATCGTGCAATGACACAGCATGCAACCAGTGGTTTAACTGCTTACTTATGTGGGTTTAAACCTTCTGTTCTCCCATTTGTGTGTCTGGACCCTGACTGTCATACCATGATCCAGTGGTTAGGTTGCTAACCTGGGGTGCAGGAGACCTTGCTCTGCCGCAGACTTCCCCGTGTGTCCCCAGGTGGGGACAATAGCATTTCCCTATCACACAGGGGCAGTTGGTGGATACATTAAAACTGCCAAGATCCTCAAATACTGTGGTGATGTGGGCCAGGTAAGTACCTTAGTTAGAATTTTCCAAAAATATGGAAGGTAAGTATTTAACTATGAGCAAGATAATTATTACAACATTTATATTCCTATGGTTAATAGTTAGAGCCCTACCAAATTCATGGTCCATTTTGGTCAACATCACGGTCATAGGATTTTAAAAATAATAAATTTCATGATTTCAGCTATTTAAATCTAAAATTTCACGATGTTGTAACTGTAGGAGTCCTGACCCAAAAGAGGGTAGTGGGGACATTGCAAGGTTATTGTAGGGGGGTTGTGATATTGTCATCCTTACTTCTGTGCTGCTGTTGGCGGCAGCACTGCCTTCAACGTTGGGCGGCTGGCCAGTAAAATCTGCTGGCCAGGAGCCCAGCTCTGAAGGCAGCGCCATGGCCAGCAGCAGCATAGAAGTAAGGATGGCATGGTATAGTATTGCCACCTTTACTTCTGTGCTGCTGCTTTCAGAGCTGGGTGCCTGGCCAGCAGCCACCACTTTCCAGCCACCCAGCTCTCAAGGCAGTGCAGAAGTAAGGGTGGCAATACCACAACCCCCTACAATAACCTTGCAACCACCCCAACCCTTTAGCCCCCTTTTGAGTCAGGACCCCCAGTTTGAGAAACGTTGGTCTCCCCTGTGAAATCTGTATAGTATACGGTAATAGTATACACAAGACCAGATTTCATGGTCCGTGACGTGTTTTTCATGGCTGTGAATTTGGTAGGGTCCTATTAATAGTGGATACACACACACCATTTTATTTTTCCAGCTAAGGATGGGGGAAAAAAAAAAAAGACTCCACACTGCTCATATTAAGGTGTCAGTTCATTTTTCTAGTCCTAGTGCAAGATAAGTGATCATCTTATTTGCACATATGAGGCCAGATGAAGTACATCAAGAAAAGCAACCACATCGGTGGATACAATTATCAACAATCAGCCACAGAATTTAAACGACAATTATATTGTCACTACAGAACTTCATGGAGTTTTGATCCTCCAGAGGAAGAGACGACCAACCCCTGTCTGCAGGGTCAATTTAGTACAAGTAAAAAGGGGGAGGGGGAAAGAACTGTAGAATGACCAATATTCTAAACTGTCACAATCCATGATAGTCCAGGTTGCCCTTCTGCATACAATGTTTTTCTGTGTACAAGTGATCAAAATATATATAACAACTTTATCTTTAAATTAAAATAAGGAATTAGTAGCCTTCAAGTTCCTTGTTGACATCTGAGGTTGGCATTATAGTGAGCTCAAATATTCCAGAAATGGGAGGTGTTGTCACACTGGAACACACCTACTAACAGAGCCTGCTTCAGGAGAGAAACTGTAATCATTTCAGCCAGGGATCATCAAATATTTTTTGTCAAGGTCCAAATTTCTTGGTCAAGGTATGGCCAAGGTCCAGACTCCAGAGAAAATAATAAAAACAACAACAATGACAATAATGAATAAAAAATAATTGTGGGGTCCATTCAAAAGCATCTGGCGGTCCAGTTTTGGCCCATGGTGCGCCTGTTGGCTACCATGATTTGAGCCCCCATGTCTTCCTGTACAGCAGGGAGCAGATTCGGATGGCCAGGGAGGTAAGTGACTCCAGCAGATGTTACTGAACCTGTTCAGATGGCCGAAGCCTGCGCAGTAATAACATCAAAGTAGCAAACTGTGACCCGTTGCAGTTTGTAATATAATTCTGGCCCCTCCTACCAGGACTAAACCCAATGAGACGTTTTTAATCCCCCCCCCCAACACAGAGTCTCTGAACCAAACCACGGAAAGGAGCAGAACCAAAGGAGCCGCTCTGGGGGATCCCACTGACAGGGTCCCCAGGGCAGCGCATCCCCGCAGCAGCGCGGGGACCAGGCAGAGGCAGGAACTGGCTTTTCCTCTCCCTGCTCCTCCCCTTCTCCCAGGGAAGTCAATCTGCCCGGGGTGCTGCAGGGAATGGGGCTGGGCAGGGCTGGGAGCCGGGAACCTCCCTCCCCGCTGATTGCTCCTGCTGCCCCTGCCAGTCTCTGCCCCTGCCTCCCTCCTGCCCCCTCCCCTCCCCTCGGGCTGGGAGACTCGGTCCCTGGCCCGGCCCGGGGCAGTCGCTCTCCCGGCGCTGGCTCGGCTTCTGCAGGCGCTCAGGGGGGCAGAGCCGGGGGGGTCAGGGAGGGCAGCAGCTCCGGGACTGGCAGAGCCCCGCCCCCCCCCGGGAGCAGAGCTGGGGCGAGGAGGGGCCGTTGGTGCAGAGTCACTTTCCTGCCCGGCCCCAGCGCTTCCCCGGGTCTCTCCCCTCACCTGCAGGCTCCGGCTCAGGGGCTGGTGTCGGCAGAGCCCGGGGCTGCCCAAGAAAGTCCCCGCGGCTGGGCCCCGAGGGGCGCTAGGGAAGGGCTCACCCCGCTGGGGAGCAGCAGCGGCTCCGCCCGGGCTCCCGGCGCATGCACCAGACAGGCGGCACCGTCTGACCCGGGGGGAAGTTCAACCCCTGACATCCTGAGCGGGATCGTTCAGCGATCAGCCGCCGCCTGTCCCCGAGCAGAGCCCCCTGGCGGCGGCAGCTCCGGAAATGCAGAGACAATGTTGGAACAGCTGCCCGGCCACACTGTAGCCAGGGGAGGGCCCCGGGTGCTGCGACTGGGGGGGGGGGCTGCTCTCTGTGCTCCCCACAGCCGGGGAGCTGCAATTTATTGCTGCTGCTTCTCCTGGGACCCGGGAGCCCACCAGGCGGAGCCGGAGACTGCAGGTATTTGAGGGAGAACTGGGGGGAAAGTGCTGCGCGTCCGTCCCCCCAGCTCCTCTCCCATCGCTGCTCCCCGCGTGTCTGCCAGCCCCGGAGCGGCTGGCTTTAGCGCAGAAATTTCCCCTGCAGCCTCAGATCTCAGCCCCTAGCTCAGAGTGCGCCCCCTTGTGGTGAAGGCGCCTGCGAGAGGGGTGGGTGGGATCTCCCCGGGTTAGGGGTGGGGTCTGGGGTCGTGGTTCAGGTGGGGGGAGCAGGATCAGGCCCCAGCGGGGGTCCCTACCTGTGTCTGGGCGGAAGGGAAGGGGTGAGCAATAAGGAGATGGGGGGAAAAGGGGCGTACAGACAGCAGGCAAGGCGGCATGTTGTGCAGTGAGGGGCACCCCAGGGAGAGGAGAAGAGTGGGGGGGCTCAGGGGAGTGTGTGTGGGGTGGGTTATTCTTCATTTAAAAATCTACCCCTATTATCTCTGCAGCGATGGATAAATCTCCCCAGCATTCCAGCACGGACAGGGGCCCCTTTGCTCCACCCCACACCCATCAGGTCTGAAAGGACTGAGGCCAGGTCTACGCTACAGACCTATGTCGGTATAACTACATAGCTCAGGGGGGGGCAAAAAATCCACCAGACCCACCCAGATTCGGAGGGCAGGTGAGGGTAGCAGCTTCATCAGATGTTACTGAGCCTGCTCAGACTGCTCCAGCCTGCTCAGGCTGCTCGGGGACAGCACAATAGCAAATGTTTGCCATCCCTTGGGAGGATCTGGAGCAAAACGTGGCCATTATTTTGCAGACTGGCAGGGCAAGGGGGGCGACTGGGGAAGCTTCAGCAGGGGCTTTCATCCATGTCACAACCTGATTTGCTGTGGGGGAGGGATAGCTCAGTGGTTTGAGCATTGCCCTGTTAACCTGGAGTTGTGAGCTCAATCCTTGAGGGGGCCATTTAGGGGTTGGGGCAAAAATTGGGGATTGGTCCTGCTTTGAGCAGGGGGTTGGACTAGATGACCTCCTGAGGTCCCTTCCAACCCTGATATTCTATGATTCCCCCAGGCTCTTTCCCTGTAGATAGACACTCTGGGCTTTAGTTACAACTGGTCCCACTGACTGGGCTGCAGCCCAGGTTGGTAGCCAAGAGGATGAGCAGCTAAGAGCCTTTGTAACAGATGCTGGAAGGGGGAGAGTTAAGGGCTCTGAGGCTTTTCTGTAATACAAATATATAGTATATCTATATAGCGTAACTGAGCATCATGCAGTGTGTGACTCCTGCTTTTGACTGATTAGTAATCAAGGCTCCTAGAAGAAGATGCTGCTGCCTCCATTGTGCTCTGGAGACCTGGACCAAGTAGCTGCTGCTCTGTGTCAGGGAGAGATCAGAGAAACTGATGGGGGACTTTCTGCGGTGGCTGGAAGCAGCCCCAGGCGACACCAGCTCCTGAGCCGGAGCCTGCAGGTGAGGGGAGAGACCCGGGGGAAAGGGCTGGGGCCGGGCCGTAGAGGATGGGTTCCTCTAAAGTGCTGGGAAATCTAGTTGAAAAGCTATATCAGGCAGGGTGATTAATCTCTGCTGTCTCTCCCCTAGGGCAGGTTCTCTGTGGCTCTGGTCTGTGACTGAGCCTGACCCACTGCACAGGAACTGAGGCTGAGGGGGTAAAGAACTTTGAGAGCCCCAGATGCAAAGTGATAGAGAATGGCAGGGCTGGGGCATGGTTATTATTTCATTGATTTTTTTCCACAGAAAACTGACACTCGCCAAAACTCTGAAATAACAGGGACAAAATATTTACTTATGGTCTCTGAATTGGCATCCAAAATGTAGCCCTCACCTGGGATGTTTTCATATGCTGGGCGTGTGCACATGGATGCCATTTGCACACTCCGATGGAGGGCGAGAGGGATGCATGCAAAAGAGTTGTGGGTGCACATGGAAAGGGCAATCCTGTATCAACAAGGTAAAAACATGATTAAGCATCTTCCCCACTGTCACAGAGAATATCAGGGCTGGAAGGGACCTCAGGAGGTCATCTAGTCCAACCCCCTACTCAAAGCAGGACCAATCCCCAATTTTTGCTCAGATCCCAAATGGCCCCCTCAAGGATTGAATTTACAACCCTGGGTTTAGCAGGCCAATGCTCAAACCACTGAGCTATCCCTCCAGCTGCTGTTCTCACCCTGCTGCTGTTCTCACCCTGGCAAGCTGCAGAGTAACATCTATATTTGGCTCCAGCTCACCCAATCCTCCCAGGGGACAGGGAAGGGACAGAACTGCTGGAAGGTTTGGTCTGGGTCTGGGTGTGGGTGGGGAATGCAGAAAGGGGTAGGAGCCCAGCAAGTGAAATCCCTTCTGAGCCTGCTTTAATGTGGGGCATAAGTTGTAGGGACAACCCCAGCAGGAGAGGGTGGAAATTCCCCTGTGAAATGTAACAATTGCCTGACCATGTAGACATCAGAGGTGCACAGCCAGTGCATTTAGCAGCCACAAGTCACTCTGGAAAGTCAGGAACTGGGCTTGAATATCACAAGTTTTAAAAATACACTTTGTGGAGACGGGTGATTTTATTTATCTTCTGATGTTTAAGCTTTTTGGAGGGAAGCCACCTGCCCCCTTAGTGAGAGAAAGAGTGTGTTTGTGTGTGTGTGTGTGTTGCATATTGCATCACAAGAGCAAAACTCCACCTGCCACCGTGTACATGCAAAATTACAGCCTCCCTTCTCACAGGGAGATTCCACCCACTGACCTTCCCCTACTCCTGGGATTGGGGAGCTGCCACTCTCTGTCCAACTCCACACCTTCCCGCATCACTGCCCTGTCACCAGTCTCTTCTCCCCTGATCCTCACAGTCTCCTCTCCACACCTGCTCCTCTATGTACCTGTCGTTCCCTTTACACTTTCCCTGTACCTCTCACATTGGCCACCCCACATGCTCCTGAGCTCCCTATCTGCAAACCCCCACAGCCTCCCACCCTGCACTCCCTAATCCATGACATTCCCCTAAACCAGAGGTCGGCAACCTTTCAGAAGTGGTGGGCTGAGTCTTCATTTATTCACTCTAATTTAAAGTTTCGCGTGCCAGTAATACATTTTAACATTTTTAGAAGGTCTCTTTCTATAAGTCTATAATATATCACTTAACCATTTTATGTAAAATGAATAAGGTTTTTAAAATGTTTAAGAAGCTTCATTTAAAATTAAATTAAAATGTAGATCTTATCAGTTTAGTGAGATCCTTGCCCTTGCTTTTCCTTGCTGAGTTTTCCAATGTCTGGCACATATTTGGATACTTTAAGCTGCACACAGGCTTCTGAGTGATCAATTGTTAACCAGCTCCGAGAGGGACAGAGGACAGATTTCATGTGTGAAAATACCTATTCACACAGGTATGTGGATCCAAATGCTGAAAGCATTGCAAACGCAATTTTCTTCAAACAGTTAAATTTCACTGGCAGGGACGTCCAGCAGGTCACAATAGAGGCCCCATGATCTCTCTCGGTAGCTTCAAGTGCACTCCGCAGATCCTCAAACTTTGATGCCCACAATTCTGAGGTTTTTAACTGAATGAGCTGCATTTCGAAATCTTCAACACCCATCCACTGAAATACAGACAAATCCAAGTTGCTTTCGTCAAACTTTTCAGGTTCTTGCATGTACATTCTAATCTCAACGTCAAACGCAGTGTGCTGTTCCATGTGGTGTGATAGTGATGTAAGCAGCAAATCAGGACTTAAAAATATCCCAGCACAGTGGCGCTGGAATAATTTTTAAGGTGGGGGTGCTGAGCTGCTCCCCCTCTTGCCCCTGCCTGCACCCCTCACCGCCCCAGGCTGGGCCCAGTGGACCACAGCTGGGGCTGGCTGCAGAGCCCTGGGACCAGCGGCCGGGACCCCAGGCCAGCAGCGGAGCCCCCAGGACTGGTGGCTGGGACCCGGGGCCAGCAGCGGTCTGAGTGGGGCTGGCGGACGGAACCCCAGCTGGCAGGGGGCCGGTGGCCAGTACCCCAGGCCAGCAGCGGAGCCCCCGGGACTGGTGGCCAGGACCCGGGCAGTGTGAGTGCCACTGAAAATCAGCTAGCCTTTGGCATGTGTGTCATAGGTTATCTACCCTGCCCTAAATCATCCTCAGGCTCAGTCTGACCCTAACAAATCCCTCTGCACTGCTCTCAGCCTCCCTCTGCCCCGCCCCACCCCACCCCACATACTCCTATGGGCCTCTGTTTCCCCCATGTGCCTTGCATCATCCCTCATTCTCCCTGCTGCGCCTCACTCATTACCCTCTTCCGTCTGCCTCTTGCTCCCTCCCAGGATCTCACTACACCTCCTTCCCCCTCAGTCTGCCCCCTGGACACAGACAACCCTGCGTGCTGCCCCACAATCCACCTCTCGCCCTCTCCACCCCCCATTAATTCCCTGCACCCTCCTCAGTCTGGCTCTAGCTTCCCATGTCTCCTTTTGTACGCATGGTGTCTCCTTGCCAGAGGATGTTGTGAAGGCCAAGACTATAGCAGAGTTCAAACAAGAACTGGATAAATTCATGGAGGATAGGTCCATCAATGGCTATTAGCCAGGATGGGCAGGGATGGTGTCCATAGCCTGTTTGCCAGAAGCTGGGAACGGGCGACAGGGGATGGATCACTTGATGATCACCTGTTCTGTTCATTCCCTCTGGGTCACCTGGCACTGGCCACTGTCGGAAGACAGGATACTGGGCTACATGGACCTTTGGTCTGACCCAGTATAAACCATTCTTATGTTCTTATATATCCAGCCTAACCACAGGGCCCCAGCCATATTCCCTGAGGAGACCATGGCTTCACCCATACTGAAAACAATGGGAGCTGGTGACCATTACTAGGAGCTGCCTTACTTCCACATGCCAGATCTGTAGGGAAATGGTGGCCATCTGGAATAATAATTAATAATTATTGAATGAACAATCATAGTCCTCAGCTGTACTACGTTAATGAGCCAAATTGACAACTCTCTGATACCCCCTATTATAAAGAACTCAGAAAAGACCCCCCCACACACACCACAATTCACACCAGAATTTAAGGATATCATCAAATCCTTCACCAAACAACTCCAAGAGAAACTCTACAACCTCATCCACCATGAACCCATCCCATGGACCTTCTGTGTGCTTCCGAAAACACACAAACAAGGGAACCCAGGCAGACCCATCCTAAATGTCCACGGTATTCTGACTGAATGAATATCGGGACTCATAGAAACCATCTTCAGACCACTCACAAAGGGCTGGCTTCCTGGACCAACTTCCTGCAGAAACATCGCAACTTTAATAACATCCCTCCAAACACCATCCTTGCCATGAGAGATGTCACCGCCACGTACACCAACATCCCTCACAATGACAGCATCGCTGCCTGCCTCAAATATGGACAGGGTAATGGATAATGCTTAGATGTCCACCCAAGCATATCACCAAACTTGTCCATTTCATCCTTACATATAACAAATTTACATTCAACAACAAACACTTTGTCCAAAGCATGTGAACAGCCATAGGTATTACTAGGATGGTTCCTCAAAATGCCAGCCTCTTCAAAGAAAAATTTCTAGACAAATGAATCATGAAACCAATGATGTACCTGAGATATATCAATGATATTTTCATCCTACGGACAGATCACCTCAACTTCCTCACAGATTTCCACCACAACTTCAACAACCGTCACCCATCCATTAAACTCTCTCTGGAATACTTCCACACTAGCATCAACTTTCTGGACAGCAATCAGGTGCAATTATGGAACTCTACAGACAACAATATACAAGAAACCCACAGATCACCACACTTACCTTCAAAGATCCAATAATTGCCCCAAACATACCAAGAAATCAGTTATCTACAGCCAGGCACTCAGATGACACAGATTATGCTCTGAGGAAAAAGTCCAGGATACATACCTTAACACACTTAAAACCACCTTTACCAAACAAGGACACTCCAACAAAGAAGATGGGTCCATCAATGACTATTAGTCTGGAAGGGAAGGGATGGTGTCTCTAGTCTCTGTTTGCCAGAAGCTGGGAATGGGCGACAGGGGATGGATCACTGGATGATCACCTGTTCTGTTCATTCCTTCTGGGCACCTGGCATTGGCCACTGTCGGAAGACAGGATACTGGGCTAGATGGACCTTTGGGCTGACCCAGTGTGGCCATTCTTACGTAAGAAGTAGATCACATAAGGGAACAGGCCACCCAAATACCCAAAGAGAACCTGCTTCAATACAGAAAAAAACCCCTCCGACCGCACACCCGTAGTTGTCACCTGCCTCCCCACACTGAAACCCATACGGGATATCATTAAACAACTACAGCACATACTTGATGGGGACCACATCCTGAAATAAATCTTTTCTGAACCCCCTCTTCTGGCTTTCAAATAACTCCTCAACCTCTCCAGGCTCATCATCAGAAGCAAGCTCTCCACAGACCAGAACGCACCAACTCAAAGCACCAGACCCTGTCAGAACAACAGATGGAAAATCTGCAGACATATCTCCACTGCTACAATGATCAACACCCCCCACAACACACCTTTCAAGATCCATGGGTCCTACACATGCCCATCACGACATGGGGTGTACCTCATCCAGTGCACTAAATGCCCCAGTAACAACTACGTGGGTGAAACCAGACAATCACTATGCTCTCAAATGAACTGACACAGAAAAATGCAAAAAGACAAAAATGCCCTATCGCCCGTGGGTGAACACTTTTCACAAAATGATCACTCTGTATGTGACCTCTCAGTCCTCATCCTCAAAAGAAACCTGCTCAACACCTTCAAAAGACGAGCCTGGGGACTTAAATTCATAACTCTGCTAGACTCTAAAAATCATGGACTGAATAGAGACACTGGTTTTATGGCTTATGGTTTTATTACAACAATCTGTAACTCTCTAACCCCCTTTTTGTTCTATGACTACAGTGGTGTTAACAGGCCACTTCACCTTGACTGGGGCTTTGTAAGCAATCTGTTCCACTTTGCATTTAGCTGTGACACCCTGACTTTAGTACCTTTCCCAGACCTGGAGAAGAGCTCTGTGTAAGCTTGAAAGCTTGTCTCTCTCCCCAACAGAAGTTGAACCGATAAAAGATATCACCCTTGTCTCTCTTGAATAAGGGCGGCTTGACTTCAGCACTTCTGAAGGTCATGGGAGATGGCAGCCATGATGAACAAGGGAAAACAAGTGTGTTCTGTGTCAGGAATTGTGAGATCATGGGAAACTTCTAAAACTCCAGACTAAATATCATGAGATTCATGACGCATTCAGTAGAGTTGGCGGCTCATGGGCATCAGGTTTTCACCTCACAACCAGTTTGTTTTCAATTAAAGCATCTGGAAATTTTCCCCCTCTCCCCAGGAAAGTTCCCTGTTCTCTGTGGGAAGGGGGATTTTCCAGCCCTCTCCTGGAGTGAGCTGGTGGGATTGTGGCTGGGGCAGCAGGTACTGAATGAGGATCTCTTGCTATTTCAGGGGCCAGTGACCTTCAAGAAGGAGACTCATCATGCAGGAGAATTGTGAGAATGTGACCTCGCTGGGTAAGGATTCCTGTCCCCTTAGGAATTAGAAGCTGGGGGGGGGGAGTTATGTCTCTGAGGTACCCGGGTTGGCTTCTGCTCAGGGTTCTTCCCTGCTCCGTTATATTTTGGGGGATCACCCCCATCACCACCAGAATCCACGTGACCACTCCACACCCTCTTCCAAGGGAGAGGAGATTCAGAGACGCAGTGGAGATGCTAGTCCAGAGGAGGGCTAACTATGGCCTGCAGGCTACATCCAGCCCACGGGACCCTCCTGCCTGGCCCATGAGCTCCTGACCCGGGAGGCTCGCCCCTGGCCCCCCCATGCTGTTTCCCCTCCCCCGCAGCCTCAGCTCACTGTGCCACCGGTGCAATGCTCTGGGTGGCGGGGCTGTGAGCTCTTGCTGGGCAGTGCAGGTGCAGAGCCGCGGCCTGACCCAGTGCTTTGTGTTGTGCGGTGGCGTGGCTGGCTCCAGCCGGGGGCACGGCTGCCGGTCCTGGTGCACTGGGTGGCGCGGCTGTAGCACCGCCAGCCACCCGTGCTCCATCCAGAATGGTAAGGGAGCAGGGAGCGGCGGGAGGGAGTTGGATAGAGGCAGGGGAGTTCGGGGTAGTGCTCAGGGGGCGGGGGTGTGGATATGGGTTGGGGCGGTCAGAGGGCGGGGAACAGGGGAGGCAGTCAGGAAGGAGGGGCGGTTGGATGGGGTGGTGGGGGGCAGTCAGGGGCAGGGGTTCCGGGGGCGGTCAGGGAGAAGGGGTGGTTGGATGGAACAGGGGTCCTGGGGGGGCAGTCAGGAATGAGAGGAAGGGTTGGATGGGGCAGCAGGGGGCAGTCATGGGTGGGGGGGTCCAGGGGCGGTCAGGGGACAGGGAGGGGTGGATGGGGCAGGGGTCCCAGGGGTGCCCTCAGGGGACAGTGAATGGGGGGGTTGGATGGGGCAGGAGTCCCGGGGGGGCCACCAGGGGGCAAGAAGCAGGGGGGGTTGAATAGGGGGCAGGGCCAGGCCACACCTGGCTGTTTGGGGAGGCACAACCTCCCCTAACTGGCCCTCCATACAATTTCAGACACCTGATGTGGCCCTCAGGCCAAAAAGTTTGCACGCCCCTGTGCTAGTCCATCCCCAGAACTTCCAATGGAGAGGAAGAGTTGCATGTTCCTCTCTGTGTTATTAAACATGGGCACACAGTGATACACAGAGATTTCACATGTCCCTCCCTACAGAGAACGGGGTCCATGCCTGGAGAGGGCTTTGGTCTCAGCAATGTTAGAAAGGAGTAAGAGATTGTCCAACTCCTGAGCCAGAGTCAAAAGACCTCCCAGTTTATGGAAATCCCGGGATCTCCTTCCACAGGAATCACATGCCACTATAAACACCTGACCTCCCGCAAAGGAGCTCCAGGACCATTTCCAAGCCATTTGGTTTATACAAAGGCGCTACCTGGCACATCTGGAAACAGCTGTGCCTGAGAATAACTGTAAAATCCTAGTCTCAGCCTCAGCTGTTTTCTTTCCCCTGAGCTGGGTTTCCAGTTCCCACAGCCAACATGATCTCCTGGCTGAAAAGGGAGGAAGAGCCATGAGTACTAGGTCACCAAGGCTTCAAGGAAAGAGAGATCCTGAGAGGTGCCAATTCAGGTGAGGAATTGTTTGAATGGACACAGAAATCATCCAGCCTTGTCATAAACATTTGGGATTCTCACACAGGCCTATAAACTCCCCCATTTCTGCCTCATCTCAACCTAGTCAAGATTATGCCCATGAGCTGTCATATCTTCCTGGCAGTTGTGACTCATGGCTTTCCATCCACCCTGACCAACATCTGGCAGCAGCTCATGTCTCTCTGAATGTTCAGATGGGATTAAGAGCAGAATTGGTCCTCTCCTCTCTCTCTGTTTGTGGAAAGGTCTTGGGGGTTCAGATTCCACTCCTGAGTTTTTGATCTCTCCAGAAGTTATTTGGTTTGTTTTCCCCATTCTCATCCCCTTTCTCAGGTATCCTTTCCCCCTGGCACAGGGAATGACTCCTGTCTGGATTCTCTCTCTGTCCCAGCAGGTGATGGGATGGTGAGTGAGAACGAGGAAGAGATTCCTCAGCAGAAAAGTCTTGAGCAAGTGGAACCACATGGGATATTGCTGGGAAGACCTGAAGAGGATATTTTTCAAAGTTCTGAGCCGGGAGAATCCTGTGAGACTCAGTGCAGGCCAGAGGGGCAGCTGGGAAACCCCCCAGAGGACAGACAGGGAAAATCCAGTCACCGTGAGGGAGGTTTGGAGGACCTCAATAGGACCACAATGCAGCTGAGAATCAGCACTAAAGAGAAACAGCATGAATGTGCTGAGTGCGGGAAAAGCTTCAGCCAGAGATCAAACCTGATTGTACATCAGAGAGTTCACACAGGAGAGAGACCTTATAGCTGCCCTGACTGCAGGAAAAGCTTCAAGCAGAGTTCAGACCTTCTTCGACATCAAAGAATTCACACAGGAGAGAGGCCCTACCGATGTCCCGTCTGTGGGAAAAGCTTCAATCAGAGCTCAGAACTTATTAAACATCAGAGAACCCACACGGGAGAGAAACCCTATAAGTGCCCTGAGTGCGGGAAAAACTTCAATCAGAGCTCAGAACTTGTTAAACATCAGAGAATTCACACAGGAGAGAGACCCTATAAGTGCCTGGACTGTGGAGAAACCTTTAGCCAGAGCTCACACCTTACTGTGCATCAGAGAATCCACACGGGAGAGAGACCCTATAAGTGCCCCATGTGCGGAGAAAGTTTCAGTGTGAGATCAGCCCTTACTACACATCAAAGGATCCATACAGGAGAGAAACCCTATGATTGTCCCATCTGTGAAGAAAGTTTCAGTCAGGTCTCAGCCCTTATTACACATCAGAGAATCCACTCTGGAGAGAGACCCTATAAATGCTCCGACTGCGGGAAAAGCTTCACGCAGAGCTCAGCCCTACTTAGACATCAGAGAACCCACATGGGAGAGACACCCTATAAATGCCTAGACTGTGGGAAAAGCTTCAAGGCAAAGGTCTCTCTAATGTCCCACCAGAAACTGCACACAGGATAGAAGGTGTCAGGAGCTTTCCCTGCGGGGCAATGAACTGTGCCCTCCTGAAGCAAACTGTAAATGTGCCTCCTTTGAGGATGATCTGGGTAGGGACAGCAGGCTGGTGGATGGTTTGGGTTTCTATGGGGGGTGGTTGGTGGAGCCCGGAGAAGAAGGAAATGCTGGGCACTTGGGAGATGAGTCATTTCAGGGTCGGAGGGGAGCAAGTGGTGGGATCAGTGGGGAGATGTTTCTGTGGGTTCCACACACACTTTCCAGTGTAGGGAAGAAGTAAAAATGCCCCATTGTCATTTGTGTCTGAGTCATATCTGCGGCTTCTAGGGCACCTTGAGGTATGGACAGGGGAATGATATTCAGGGAAGCAGCAAGGGGCCCTGCATGGCTGTAGTTATACAGCAGGAAGAGCTGCCGATCTGAAGTGACAGGATGTCAGAGCGTTGCTCAGTGTATTGGCCAGCTCTGCAGATGCAGGGAGCTGGCTGGGGACTGAGGAATTCACGGTGGAGATTCCCCAGAGAGGTGGGGTCCTTGGGGGATTGCACTGTTCTCGTGAGGGCAATTTGGTGTAATAGCAAGAGCAGGGGGAATTGGGATGCAGGAATCCTGGAGAGGGGGCTGATGTCTAGAGGTTAGACTGGGGTGAAGGTGGCAGTCAGGTCTCCAGGGCTGGGTAACCAACTCTGCTAATGTCTCCTGTGCAGTCACTTCCCTCCCCTTCCTCCCGTCTCTATGGTGGAGATAATAACAATTGCCCACCTTCCTCAGAAGTGGAATTACTGTGTATTTAGGGGCAGAGGAGGAAAGAAGCACTAGGGGAGGGAAAGTTTCATTATCATAATCACTATTAGTTTTCCATGACTGGGGTTTTCTTTTCAGTTTCAGGTTTTCAGTGTTTTCCCCATCAACTTTAATGGCCCATCACTTGTCTTTTCCTGGGTTGTTGTGATCCTAGGCACCACGGTATTCACACCCTGCACTAATATCTGTGCAAAATATGCCTTATGAGCCATAGACACCAACTCCGTGGGTGCTCTGGGGCTCAAGCACCCACGGAAAAAAAACAGGGGGTGCTCAGCACTCACCAGCCACCGTGGTTCCAGCCCAGACTGGCCACTGATCAGTTGTTCAGCGGGCCCCGAGCGGTCAGCGAGCAGTGAGCGGCTAGTGGAAGGCACTTGGGGTAGGAGGCGGAGAGAAGTGAGCAGAGGGCATGTGGGGGATGGGCCTCAGGGAAGGGGGCGGATCGGGGAGGGGAAGAAGCAGAGTGAGGGCAGGACCTCGGGGCAGCGTAGGGGTGGAGCACCCGCTGGGGGGAAAAAAGTCAGCGTCTGTGTTGCGAGTTATCATTCAAAAGCGAGTAGCATGCCAGTCACTGATATCATTACGAATTGTGTGTGACAGTGCTGTAGGTGGAATTATGGATACTCACTTCCTTAAAGCCTGTTCCTAAAAGGTGTTTAAACCAGGCGTGTCAGGGAGAGTTGATAAACAAAAGGTTTTCTCCAGACAAAGAAAAGAGGACAACACTAGAAACCAGGCGTGGCCAAATTCAGTGGGCTATTCATTTGTATCGGAGCTTGCAGGAAAAGATCATTTGCACCATCTAAATTGCCAGCGTAGGCAGCATGGAGGCAGACAGCATGGGATATCATCCACCCCCAGCAGGGAAAAGGACTTGTAGGTGGGGAGACATGTCAGAAGAAGACATTTTTAAAGTTTGCTGGATTATAAAGAGACAGGGAGCAAACCCCTAAATTATCCTTCAGCTGAGGAGACAAGAAAAACCAGCACCTTGAACTCCGACAGCGGGGCTCCTAGCCAGCCATTGCTGGGAATGGAGGACTAGTGAGGAAACTACCTTGTACAAAGATTGGAACTTGTTAAGTTAGATCCTAGCCATTAGGAAGCATATTTTTACTTTTTTTGTTTGTAACCCTTTCTATCTTTATTCCTTCTACCAGGTATCACTTAAACTATGACTTTTGTTTAATACACTTGTTTTACTTTCACTACAAAGCAACTCAGGCCTGTGTTTCAAGGGAAGGGTGTATTTACCCCAGTTCAGTTAACAAGCTGTAACATACTGACTCTTTAACAGAGAAGTGAACTTAATATCTCTGAAACTTGTTAATATCTTCTGTGAATGTACAGTGATAGGGGCTGTGCATTGCAGAGAACCATCTTGGAGGCACTCAGGGGCTGGAGTTCATCAGTTGTTAGTGAGGGTTGGGCTGGGAGAGTGCTGAGCAGTTTACTGGTGAGGAAAACAGAGAGGTGTGGCAGGGATCTGACACACCATCTAATCTCCAGCAAAACTCACTTTTGCTGAGGCCGAGGGGTAACACAGTGGCTTAGGCACCTACGCTATTTCTTGTGAGAATGAGGTAGGCGCCTGCCTCGCTCCATGCAAAACAAACAGTCATGGAGAAGGCGGCAGTGCCCACATGTCTAACTTCTAACCCAGTGGCTAGAGCACTTACCTGAGGTACTGGAGACCCTGGTTCAAGATCCCCGAGAGAGAGAGGCTCTAAACAGCATAGTCTATCATGAGAGCAGCCTAACCACTGAGCTATGGGACAGGCTGATAGAGAAGAGGGGAGGACTAGCTCCTAGTGCAGCGGTGGCCAAACTGCAGCTCGTGAGCCACATGTGGCTCTTTCATAGTTAAAGTGCAGCTCCCAGAGCCCACCATAAGAACAGCCAGACTGGGTCAGACCAAAGGGCCATCTAGCCCAGTATCCTGTCTTCCAACAGCGGCCAATGCCAGGTGCCCCACAGGGAATGAACAGACCAGGCAATCCTCCAATGATCCATCCCGTCACCAATTCCCAGCTTGTGGCAAACAGAGGCTAGGGACACCAGCCCTGCCCATCCTGGCTAACAGGGGATACCCCTCCCCACATTTCTCTGCCTAACAGACAGGCAGGGAGGGGAGCTTGGGGTTTCTGTCCTCTGGCGGGACATGCAGCCCCATGGGGTGCACCTGCTGGGGCCCCGAGCCTTTGCAGGTGTCTGCCATGGGGCAGAAGCCTCAAGCCCCACCACCCTACTGCAAGTCAGAAGCTCTGTGCTATGGGACAGGATGATAGACTGTGCCACACCCCAGCTCCCCACAACCACCAGCCGCCAGTCACCTGTCCCTCCCCACTGCTGCCTCCTCCCAACTGCCACGGGACCACATCCTCCCTCTCTGCCCCTGTTAATGCAGCCCAGAGTTCCCTCTATGGGACACTGGCTCTGCTCCAGCCCCAGGTTGGGGGGACTGGAAATGGGAATGGGCCCTGTGGTGCCAGAATCTGTGTCCCTGTGAATTCCCCCACTGCCGGGGCAGGTCCAGCATCCCAAATATAGCCTTCCTCACCCCCGCATGTTTCTCAGCCCTGGCGGGTACAGGCAGGAGAGTTCCCTTTGCCCTCCCTGATCCCCTGAACATGCCCTCTGCCCCCTGCGGGCTCTGGCTTTCTGCTGCGCTCACAGCTTGGCTCCTGGTGGGTCAGGTGCCCCTCTCAACCAAACCACTCAGCTCTTCTGGAGAGAAACCAGAGAGACAATGGGCCATAGTTACTGAGCTCTCTTCCCCACACATCATAGGAGTCAGGACTCTTGGGTTGTGTTTGCAGCTCTGGGAGGGGAGTGGGTCTGTGTCAGCAGGGGGTTGGGAGCCAGGACTCCTGGGTGCTCTGGCAGGGGAATGGGATCGAGGGGGGTTAGGAACCGGGACTCCTGGGTTCTAGTCCCACCTCTAGAACAGTACTGAAAGTGCTGCCCTGGGGACAGTGTCAGGGGGAATCCCCAAAGCAGCTCCTGTGATTCTGGTCCTTGCTGGCATTTGGCTCAGGGACACGAGGGGAGAGGGGATAAAAATGTCTCTGTGGGGGTAGCCCTGGTGTATTGTCAGTGACTGTCTGCAGGGAAAGAGCCTGGGGGAAATTGGTGTGAAATGGACTAAAGCCCCTTCTGAAACCTTCCCAATTGTCCTTCTCACCCTGACCAGCTGCAGTGTAACAGCCACGTTTTGCTCCAGATCATCCCAGTCCCTGGAAGGTAAAGAGCTGCAGTGGAGATGGATAAGAAGGGGATTATCAAACAGGGAGCTGCTGGTGGGTTTTTCCTAGGATGGAAAAAGCTGAGAGGAGGGGATGGGGTGGCGAGTTGAATCTGGGGGCTGATTTTTAGGGGACCCACTGGATGCTTTTGCATGTGCAGGGTGTGGTGAGGTGAATTCCCCCAACTCTGTCCTCCAGGATAAGGAATTACTCACAAGATGGGAGTAATCCATGCCTCTAGCAGTTTTGACGCTACACTGGCTGCAGAAGGTATGGTTATTTCTGGGTGCCACGTTTCTTGAGTCCCCAGCTTGACACACCTTTATCCTGATTTCCAGACCTGCAACTTTCATTTGAAGCTGTGGCTGAACAGAAGCTCTGAGTATTGCTAAATATTGACCTAAGTAAAGATAATAGCTATCTTATTTATTGACTACATGCTGTAGCCCCCTCTGCCGAGCAGTAGCAGATCTCAGAGCCTTTCAGGTCCGTTTTGCTTTGAAGGAAAAATCGATGGCACAGAGTCAGGGTACGTTCTATTGTGAGTTGTGTATTTACACTATATACACCAGACTTGAATAGAGGAGGTCATAAATGGGATGCTGGCAAACCTGCCTTTTAAAAATCTCAGCCCATCACTAATTCCTAGTTTGTGGGAAGCACCTCTGCCCCAAAACTTGACTTAACTTCACTCTAAATTCCCTTGCTGTTTGCCACAGCTCCCCAAACACAATCTACATTGCAAAATTAACAACATCTTCAAAAACTGAACAGTGCCCACACCCTAAGGAAAAGAACTTTTAAGATTGTCCTATAGTGCCTCCTGGTGACTGCTGCCATAATATGTCCGTACGTCCATAACAGCACAAATGGTATTGATCTACTTGGGCAGGGGTGGCCAACCTGTGGCTCCAGAGCCACATGCGGCTCTTCAGAAGTTAATATGCTGCTCCTTGTACAGGCACCGACTCCGGGGCTAGAGCTACAGGTGCCAGCTTTCCACTGTGCTGGGGAGTGCTCACTGCTCAACCCCTGGCTCTGCCACAGGCCCTGCCCCCACTCCACCCCTTCCCACCCCCTCCCCTGAGCCTGCCATGCTCTCGTTCCTCCCCCTCCCCTCCCCTCCCCCCCAGAGCCTCTCCATGCCAGGAAACAGCTGATCGGGAAGTGCGGGGAGGGAGCAGGAGGCACTGATCGGCGGGGCTACTGGTGGGCAGGAGCGCTGGGAGCGGGGGGGACTTGATGGGTGGGGCTGCTGACGTATTACTGTGGCTCTTTGGCAATGTACGTTGGTAAATTCTGGCTCCTTCTCAGGCTCAGATTGGCCACCCCTGTACTTGGGCATGGCCAAAATTGATCAGAAGCAACTATGGAAATGTAGTCAATAAATAAATACATACATTAATAACCTTTTCTCATTCTGCACCATTCTAGGAAGATTGCGTTGTTTAAAAACAAATGGTCATAAGGCTCCTCATCTAGGTCTCATTTCCTGGCTTTGCCACAGGTTAGCTAATTGAATTTGGTCAAATCACACTGTGTGTGTGTGTGTCACACACAGAAGCCCTGTGTATGACTAACTTATTTTTTCATGTTTACAGCACAGGAAATTTGAGAATGAAGAGCCTTTTAAGGCTTGCACTGAGATCCCACAATCACATCTGGCTGGGGGAGAGGGATCTAGTGGTTAGAGTGGGAGGGCTGGGAGTCAGGACTCCTGGGTGCTATCAAGAGCTCTGGGAGAAGAGTGGTGTCTAATAGTTAGAGCAGTGGGGCCTGGGAGTCAGGACTCCTGTGTTCTGCTCCCAGCTCTGGGATGAAAGTGGTATCTAGTGTTTAGAGTAGAGGTGGCTGAGAATCACGACACCTGGGTTCTGTTCCCAGTTCTTGATGGGAGTGGATCCAGATTGTTCATGTTTTAAGCACTCTCCAGGCTCTGTAACTTGCCCAATCAAACCCCAGCAGCAGCATGTATCCCGTCTCCCCTCCACCTTTGTGTGCCCCCATACCTCTACCCCACTCCTAGCTAGAAAAGATCTCACATGGAAGGAGAGTAGCTCCAGGCTGAAAATTCTTTAATCCACTTGGGGTTCAGCAGAAAGCTTTGGATGGTTGGCCAGTTCGTTGGCGTGGTCCTTGTTAATGAACCAAGCAGCAGCAGTGAGTGTGTGTGTGTGTGTGTGTGTGTGTGTGGATCATGACCCCAGAGGTGCGTGTGATGGATGGGGGGAATGGATGGCAGTTTTCTTGGGTGCAATTTGCTGAGAGTCATGGTGTGAGAAAGGGTTTGACTCCTCCTGGGGCTGGAGTCCAGGAGCAGACGCACTCTGGGGCATATAAGAGCCTGGCTCAGTGGGTGTGATCATGGGCCCTATAGAGAGGATAAGAAAGATATTACTGCTCCCCCAAAGGGTGGTCTCCTTTGCTGACAGAAGCAGGTGGTTTGGGAGTTGAGAGGGCAGGGTGCTCTCCAGATGTACCTAGCAATGAGGTCTGCAGACCATGGATCTGGGGGGTCTGAGAACAGACAGATGCGGGGGCAGTGCCATCATCCTCTGTCCTGCCACAAGATTCCTTCACCTGGACAGTGAGATTTCCCCCCACGTGGGACTTTCTTTGTTCTGATCTCCATTCGCCCCCAAGGCCTCTGAGATCTGTTGGCCTGCACAACACAAAGCAAGCTTGTTAATAGCAGCAAAGGGCTGTGAATAAGAGCAAGGCGGGGCCTGGATCTGCAAGGTACATGGATGGGAGAGAAAAGGCCAAGTGGTGCAGGATGGTGGGATGGACGACTGGATGGGGGCGATCCTCTCTCGGAGGCAGTGCGGAAGCCGTTGGGGTAAGAGGGTGTGGTGCTGCTGTAGTCCCATATTTCGCAGGGGGCATGAAACCAGTCAGGCTGAGCAGAGATCCCCTGTCACTTTCCCATTCGTCAGGGCACATCACAGCTCTAGTGATTCCATTACAGCCAGTCAGAAAAATGGGATTTTCCCCATTCGGGAGGAAAACAAACAAACATAAACTTCAAAACTTTAACCTTTCCGTGGGGCTTCCGAAATCAGTGGTTCTCAGCCAGGGCTCCGGGGGCTCCTGGGGGGCTGCGAGCAGGTTTCAGGGGTCCACCAAGCATGGCCAGCATTAGACTCGCTAGGGCCCAGGGCAGAAAGCCAAAGTCCCACTATGCAGGGCTGAAGTCAAAACCTGAGCAACTTAGCTTCACAGGGGCTCCCTGTGGTGTGGGACTCTGGGCAATAGCCCTGCTTGCTACCCCCTAACATGGGCCCTGGCTTTTATATGCAGAAAAACAATTGTGTCATAGCTGGGCTGTGGAGTTTCTATAGCATGTTGGGGGGGTGGGGGAGGGTGGGGGGGCTCGGAAAGGAAAAGGTTGAGAACCCCTGTCCTAAATGAAACCACATGACAACTTTCATCTGTGTAATTATGAATCACCGGTTTCACACTACACCCATTTTCAGTTCGACTTCAAACAGTCTTGCGATTCTGTATTTTAAATTGGATTTTTTTAAAAAAATTGTGCTGCAGGGCTTTTAAAATAGGCAAATGAAAAAGGATATTTCCCCCCCCCCACACACACACACTCTCTCTCTCTCTCTCTCTCTCTCTCTCTCTCTCTCTCTCTCTCTCTCCCCTTTTCCACTAGGAGATGGTCAAAATGTGGGCAAACATATGATTTCAAAATGGAAATGTTCCCCCAAAAAAAGATTTGGTTTAGAAAAACTCAAGATTTTCCTCCCTGAAATACTCCAGTTACAGCAATTTTGGAAAATTAAAAACTGAATAAAAAAATCCTCACAAAAGTTGATTATTTTTCCTGACCTTTTGTTTGACCAGCTGTAGACTGCATTCTGCCTGCTCTGTAACCTCCCCCTCCTCCCCTCCATGTGTTTTCAGCTGAATAGGAGATTCCCCATCACCTCTTGTCCTGAACAGCTGCACAGCGTTGGCTGGGTGGCTGCTAAAAAGCTGCCATACCCACCCCCTCCTTTCCCAAGAAGTGACTGCATTTTATTCTTCCGCAACTCTTCATTGTCCTTGTAGCCTGCCCTTCCCAGCTCTTCTGACCCTCACATCTCCTCATCAGGCAGCTCAGGACTCCTTCTCCCCTGGTGGAGTGAGTGAAGCTGATGCCTTTCCCCTTCCCTGCACCATCGCTTACCCTTGGGTCTGGAGATCCTCTCAAGACATGCCCAGAAGCTGCAGTGCCGCGTGGGCAATGGCCCTTTGACCTGAGACTCATTCTTGCTGATATGGAAGAAGTTCTGCTCCGTGGTACTGTAGAGGGGCCAGTGTCCCTTGCTCCTGTCTGTCCCTGTGGGACTCCTAGGGCAAGAATTCAGCAAGAGCCAGCCAGGTCAAGAGAGAGGAAAGGAAATGAACCTTAGCTGCTGGGGAACTCATACGCAGGGACATGGGGCAATTTATCCCCATACACTAAGGGCACCAGAGTCTCTGTCTCTCTCTGTCTCACACACACAGTGTTGTTGTTGTTATGGTGAGAGTGCTAGCATGTGTCTAATCTATGGGCAATCACAGACCTCACTGAAGTTGGTGTGTATGCTAGCCACCATTCATTCAAGTTAAGTGAGGAAGCAATTAAATGTCCTTTTGTTTAGAGATAACAAACAACAGAAGCCACCACCCAAGGCATTGGACCACATGTGAAGACCTGAATCGAGCACTAACTCTGGGAGAATAAGGGGGGTTTCCTTGGGACTGATTGCAAACTCAGGGGCTGGGGTATTAATTGGTGGATCAGGGTGTGTCAGAAGCAGACAGGACCAAAAAGCCAGAGAAGAGGCTGGTAGCATAGCCCTGAGAGGGAGCAGAGTCCGAGCTTCTTGAGGCACAGAACTGGCTGGAGATACATGCTTGGATATTGTGAACAAGGAAACTCTGCTTTCTGTTCCTGCTATGTTCAGGCACCACGACTTTGCACACATGCTTTGTAAATCAACAGGATTCCACCAAAGAAATACCCAACTCATACAGTCAACTTTTCTTCCTACCATAAACAACTCAGCAAGGCCCAAATTTTGGCTACCATCTTGGACTAAGGGCAACCTTATTTTTTAAAGTTCCTTATGGTCCAGGGACACTCAGGAGCCAACGGCCAAAATTTTGTCTTTTAAAAATGGCCGCCTTCTTCTGTTCTCAGTGGGGCTGAAGTGACAAGATTCCCCTTAGTCAAATGGCCACCATTTATCTCTGTGGGACTCAAAACCTCAGGATGCCCTCAGTTAAGGATGCCCTCTTGCCTTCATGACTGTGCATTGAGGCTGACTCTAGTAAAGATGGCCACTGGTTCCCAGAGTTGCTAATGGGACAAAAGCCAGGCTCTCATCTCGGAGGATGACGGTGCTGTCAGAGAGCAGGGAGAGACAGTGATGGGAGCAGATGAATGTGGGAAGAGGGGGGAAAAAGGGGCAGGCAAATATGTGAAGGCAAGGGAGGGACATGGGGGGGCAGGTGACTATGAAGAGGGGGAGGGGAGGATGCCGTGGTATGCCTTACCCACTCCTGGCAAACTCCGCCCAGTACCGCATCACCCTACGGCTGAGCGCTGCCTCGGCCTCCGTGTGTGTGTGGTTGGCTCCCCCCTCGGACGCCAGGGTCCCGAAGAGATAGAGTAGCTCGGTGGTGTGCACTGCCCCCATCCAGTGGGGCCAGAGCGAGCCAGAAGAGCGGTGTGCAAAGAAGTAGATGTACGCAGGGGTCCCAGCCTTTGCCAGCTGCCTGGCCAGCTCAGTCATGGGGCACAAGAAGAGGTAGTCGCTGGCAGCTTGGTTCATGGCCCAGCGGTGCTGAGCTGGGCCGCGCCCCTTCCCCTCCTCGCTGTACCTCAGCGCTGCCGCCTGGACAGAGAGATTTGGCAATCCTGGCACCATGAACCTTAACCCCTCCACCAACTCCTCCCAGCCGATCAGGCTGTCATTCCCCAGGCTGAATCCGGGAGCGCCGAACATCAGGAACATGGAGCCTTCATTGGCTGTGATGCCGGTCAGGATGGGTTTGGTGTGGATGTGCCCGGCCTCCAGCAGCCGCCGTGGCTCATCAGGGAGGAAATCCCCATCCACCGTGGGCAAGAAGGGGAAATCAACCAGCCTCTTGTTCCTTGTGATGGTGAAATCGTGTTGGACAAACTCCTCCGAATCCTTCCTCTTCAGACAGTCTACCACAGCACTGTCACTGCCCTTGCCACAGCCCATCAGTCGGCCGAGTGCCCGGGCTCTCTCCCTGGCCTCCTTTTGGCTCAGCGAAGCCCAAGGTGCATTGGCGACCCCGCTCTGCAGTGCAGCCCGGGCAAAGAGGTGCCGGCTCCCCGGTGAGAGGAGGTGGAAGGCGACCGAGGCTCCCCCGGTGCTCTGGCCAAATAGCATCATCCGTGCTGGGTCCCCACCGAAAGCGGCTGCATTCTTCTGCAGCCAGCGCAGTGCCAGGCGCTGGTCCCACAGGCCGGCGTTTCCTGGGGCGGCTGGTGGTAGCGAGAGGAAGCCCAGCGCCCCCAGCCGGTAGTTCATGGAGGCCACAATGACGCTCTCAGTGGCAGCTAAGAAGCGCCCGTCATAGATGTCAAGGGAGGCTGTGCCGATGAAGAATCCCCCGCTGTGGATCCAGACGAGGACGGGGACTAGTGCGGGGGACTGGGGCTTAGGCACCCACAGGTTGAGGAAGAGGCAGTCCTCTGAGAGTGGTGTGGTAGGCAGCCACATGGCACTGCCAGGGTAACCAGAAAACATTTGCTGGGGGCAGGAGTTGCCATAGCTGGCGGCCTCCAGGACATGCCTCCAAGGCTTGTGGGGAACTGGCTTCTTGAAGCGCAAGGGCCCCACGGGGGGCTTGGCGTAGGGGATGCCCAGGAAGGCGGTGACTGGGCTGGAGCCAGCTAAGAGGTGTTTGCCCCGGACAGGACCACTGCTGGTGAGCACCACAGTGCCATCATTGGAGGCAGAACCAGGGCCTAGCAGGGAGAGGAGCAGCAGCAGACAGGGCAGTGCAGGTAGGGGTCCCAGCATGGCAGAAGCTGGAAGGGAAACCACCCACAGGGAATTATTTGTTGGGCCAGTACTAGCTGGGAGACATAAAGCCTGGCTGGTGGCATGGGGCCAGGATGACATGGGAGGGACACACTGCCCCATTGCATGCCTGGATCATCTGAGTATATCCCATTAAATCATGCCTCCAGCACTGCTGCTCGTCAGCCCCTCCTCTTGTCTGTTTGTGGCACATAACAGTCTAGCCTCCTATGACTCTCCTTGACTCTGGGCTCGTTTCAGTTGTGTAGGGTTGCCAACTTTGTAATATTTAAAAACTGGACATTCCAGGAGGAGTACTAGAACCTCCCCTGCCCTGCTTCTTCCCTCTGAGGACCCAACCCCCATTCGCTCCTCTTTCCCCTCCCCCTCCCCCCATTGCTCACTGCTTTTTCCCTCTCCTCCCATCCCTGTGTGGGTCGGGAGAGACTCACCTGCAGAGCCGGGGCTGAGAGCTGCAGCCACTGGATGCAGGCAGGAGGCAGCCCTGGCTGAGTAGGGGCTGGCGTGGGTGATAAGTCAGCACCTCCCTGCCTCCCCTGCCCACAGTGACCAGACACTGTCAGGTCCCCTTTTCGACCGGATTTTCTGGTTGCAAACCAGACACCTGGCCATCCTAGTTGCTGGGGTCGATGTGAGGGTGCTGGTGGCCTGTGATATACAGGAGGATGGACTGGGTAATCTAGTGGCCTTAAATTCTATAACATTGAAAATGGCACCAGCACGGCCATGCAGGAGAGTTTGTTCTCTACTGGGATAAACTCGCTGAATTTCTGCCAGGGAGCACTAGGCAATGCGTGCTGGAGCTGTGCTAAACCCTGGGAACCAGCGCACCCGGCACATAGCCATAGGTGCCAACTTTGTGGGTGCTCTGGGGCTGGAGCATCCACAGGAAAAAAAATAGTGGATGCTCAGCACCTACCAGGAGCCCCGCAGATCAGCGTCTCCCACCCCAGCCCTTTGGCCTGCTGGCAGGCCCCATCAATCAGCTCCTCCCACTCCCTCCCGGCACCTCCCGCCCACCATGATCAGCTGTGTAGCAGCCTGCAGGAGGCATGGGATGGGGAGGAGCAGGGGCAGGAAGAGGCAGGGGAGGGAGTGGAATGGGGTGGGGGTGGGAAGAGGCAGGGCTGGGGGAAGGAGTGGAGTGGGGGCAGGGCCTGGGGCAGAGCCGGGATTGAGCACCCCACGGGGACTGGGGAAATCAGCACCTCTGCACATAACCCTCACCCTGAGACTGGAAGAGGGGAGTGATTGGGAGCACCCTCTGCCATGACCTGTTGCCTGAGGCTGTACCATCTCCAGAGGGGGTTCTCATTCAGCGGAGACCCCCCTCATCGAGATTAAAGGGCCACTCCACAACCTCTCCAAGCTTGCCATGGTGCAGATCTGAGGAAGGGACTCCAGATCTCCACTCCCCATCCCTTGCTGTCTCCAACTGGAGCAGGCATTCCTCCCAGCCCCACCACCTCCCCTTAGCCCAGGAGGCAGGAGGGAGTGGTATATAGGCCAAATTTAGCTAATGTGAACTAGCGAGAGGCACATCCACTTTGCCAACTGCAGACAAACCGGCAAGGACTTGACAGATGTCCTATCCATTCCTCCTTGTTCTAGGGATTCCCTGTGAGCCACCACTTTCGGTTAGCCCAAACCACCCCCAGGGAAACTGGGAGAGATGCACAGAAAGAGGGCAGGAATGGTGCATGGCAGTGTGTGAATACTAGTGCAGATGTGGGCATCTGGTGGGCACTAACAGTCAGCAAGAGGGATGTCAGAAAGGGGTTGTGACTCACTCTATATGATTTTATTAAAATATGCTAATGAGTGTGAATATAATGTAACTGGAATATGATTCATGCAAAAGGTCTCTTGTAAGGTATCATTACAAAGCTTATAATCTACTGAGTGTGTTCATCCTATTTGTATAAATGTATCACTCTTGTATCTGAAACTAGAAATATAAAATATAACTTGGAGGGCCTATTGTAATTATCAAAGTGTGGGCCATTAATGGTGTTTTGGAATCTTGAAGGCTCCCATTAACCAGGACAATTGTCTGTAGATGGCTCTATTTCACTTGTAAGTTTTCCTGTATACATGTGTGCTGGCAAGTGGGTAATGAAGCCTTACAGTGACATGTGATCATGTCACCAGAACTGGAATCCATCTTAAACCTGGTGTTTTTCGATTTGAAGGGGGGGTAGACCCAGAGAGACAAAAGATTCCCGCCTTGTGCCAAAATCATATAAGGGGGTGGAACAGAACAAGAGAGGCAGCCACCATGAGGAACCCCCTAGCTACCACCTGAGCTGGAACAAAGGCTGTACCAGGGGAAAGGATTGTGCCAGACTAGGAAGGTGTCCAGTCTGTGAAAGAAACTTATTGAAACATCTCTAAGGGTGAGATTTTATCTGTATTCCGTTTGATTAGACATAGACTTGCGTGTTCTATTTTATTTTGCTTGGTAATTCACTTTGTTCTGTCTGTTACTACTTGGAACCACTTAAATCCTATTTCTGTATTTAATAAAATCACTTTTTACTTATTAATTAACACAGAGTACATATTAATACCTGGGGGGGTGGGGAAACAGCTGTGCATATCTCTCTGTCAGTGTTATAGAGGGCGAACAATTCATGAGTTTACCCTGTATAAGCTTTATACAGAGTAAAATGGATTTATTTGGGGTTTGGACCCCATTGGGAGTTGGGCATCTGAGTGTTAAAGACAGGCACACTTCTGTAAACTGCTTTCAGTTAAGCCTACAGCTGTTAGGGGACGTGGTGCAGACCTGGGTCTGGGTTTGCAGCAGGCTAGCGGGTCTGGCTCAAACCAGGCAGGGGACTGAAGTCCTAAGCTGCCAGGGCAGGAAAGCAGGAGCAGAAGTAGTCTTGGCACATCAGGTGGCAGCCCCCAGGGGGTTTCTGTGATCCAACCCGTCACAGGGGTGACACGTTTTTAATATTCCTCCACCTTCCCAACACACCTAGTGAAGCGTCAACTTGGGGAGGTGCCTCTCACAGCCATAACAGCAGCCCTGCAACTCTGTGAGTTTTTTTTTTAAAAATCCTCATGCACACTTGGGGTATTGTCTACACTACAAAATTAGCTGAACTTAATTTAGGTCGATCTACAGCTTCCGCAATAATTCAATGGGCTCTGGGTGTCTGCACTACCCTCCTTCTGCTGGTGGCGCACATCCTCACCAGGAACGCTTACACTAGCTGAAGTGGAGCATTGTGGGACACTGACAGCCACACAGGGCTCACAGCTGGAGCTCCCTGGCCACCCCCTGCACAGGCTTGATTTCACAGCAGGGAGCCTACCAGCAGTGAATTTTCCAGCTGCCTTCTGCTCAGAGCAGCAGTGGGGGACTCACAGCTGGAACTGTGAAACTGACAAGAATGTCTATTTCACTGCTGTGACATTGAGCTCTGTACCAGCCTCAGAAGGTGGGGAGCCTCCAGTGCCTAGCTGACAGCTGGCGGGGGGCAGCTGTGAGCCCACCACAGGCTCAATTTCACAGCAGGGAGCCTACCAGCGTGAAATTGACATTCTGGCTCCAGCTGTGAGCCCCAGCTGTTGCTCTGAGACAGAGACAGCCCTGAAACTGAGAAGGATGGCAGCCACAGGAGGGGGTGTAAGTAAGGCAGTGTCTATAGGGACACTGCATCACCCTAATTATAAAAGGGGAATCCCTCTAACTGCAGCCCTGGCTCTTCTCTGATGCCAGGGCAAGCTCTGGCCACTTACCGCAACTAATCCCTGTATCAGTACAGCTCCACCTAACCCAATGAGCATATTGGCAGAAGAAGAAGAATGGTTTAGACCTGTATTGGGCACAGCATGTCACAGAAACCAGCAGATTTTGTTCAGGATAGGTCAGGTTGGTTTGGTCCCAGGAGATCCAGGGGGACACTACTCCTGGATAAAAAGAGCCACCTTGTGTTAGCAGGGAAAGCAGATAATGTGACCTCTTTCTGATTAAAGGTGTTGTTGCAAAATAGTGGATATTTGGTTCTTGTAGGGACCCGAGTTCTTTTCCTAGCTCTCCTTGATGTGAATTTGTGCCATGCTTGCGAAACAGCCCCTTCCTGTCTCTTCTCCACCAGCTACTCTGTACAAACCTGATTGGCTGGGGGAAGTGCCAGTCAAACACTATATCTAGTAGCTACTGACTAAAGGGTGAGGGATGTTATAAACTCACAACCTGGAGTGGAGCCCATGTAACTAACACACTGTCCTGAGCTCACTGCCAGCCAGACCAGAGTGCACAGACAGGTTGGACTGTTGGGGCGGGTATTGCATTGGGATGGAGCAGTGAGTCTGTGTGTGTATCTAGACAACATGGGTGGGAGAGTAGAGCCGGTTGACTGTATGCTGTGCCAAATCTGTGTAACCCCTGCTAGAGATCCTGACCTGGCTCTGCTCCTGGCTTAGGTAACAGTGTTGCGCTGTTGTTAAGTGTGGTGCTTGTTCCAGGGACTAACTCTGGAGGGAGTATTGGTGGATAGGACCACGGAACCCCTCTTCCAACCCTTGGAATCCCCCACCTGACAGATGTCTAGTTACAGCTAACATAACTTGGGGGGGAAATGGGCAAATGCTACTTTATAGCTCCCCTAAAGTTGGGAGGGGAGGAATTGGTGAACCAGGGCTGTGATGCTCAGAGGAGCGTTAAGAGCATTGTGTAGAAGAAGTAGGATTAAAGTTCCTTACTCTGTAACTGAGTGCACCTTTCCCCTCCGCTACTGGGCAGAGTGTGGAGGAGTCTGTCTCCCTCAAACCAGGTGTATGCAATGTAGCTGTAGCTTTGTCAGTCCCAATTATCACCTGTGGGTGAACCCCTGTCACAAAGCGATCACTGTATGTCTGACACAGGGGTAGTTAATAGGCAGACTGCAGGCCAAATCCAGACCACCAGGTGCTTTAAAATGGATCCTGAAATCTTTTTATTTACTTTTTATCATTATCGCTGTTGTTGTTTTATTGTTTTCTCTGGAGTCTGGACCTTGACTATCCTTTGCTTGACCAAGAAATTTGGACCTTGACAAAAAATAATTGACTCCCCCAGGTGTCCTATCAGTCCTCCTCCTCAAAGGAAACCTGAACAAAACTTCCAAAAGACAAGCCTGGGAGCTTAAATTCATTACTCTGCTAGACACTAAAAATCATGGACTGACCAGACACACTGGATTTATGGCTTATTACAACAGTCTGTAACCCACTAACTCCCCTTTTGTCCTATGAGGTGTTATAAGGCCACTCTACCTTCAATGGTCCCTTACAATATGGGTTAACTGCATATGCTAAATAATCTGTTCCAATTTGCATTTAGCTGTGAGATCCTCTCCCAGCCCTGAAGAAGAGTTCTGTGGAGCTCAAAAGCTTGTCTCTCTCTGTGTTTTCCCCTGAGAATTGTAATTAGAGGGGGTGTTTGAATTTCCAGGGGGGTGAGGGCTGAGGGGTGAGACCGTGAGGGTGAAGATGGGCTGTACGTTTTCATGGGCAAGGCAATTCGGCGCTAACTCCCAGCCCCACGTTTTAAACATTATAAAACACCAGTAAACATCAGCGTTTGAATTTCTGATGATTTATTGGTGTTTAGAAATCTTCATTTGAAATTATTAGGTGGGCCAACATCCCCAAAATGAATGTGCTGACAGCTGTGTGCGGAAGTTTGTCTGTGTTCATACTTTTCAAACCTATTATGCTTTTTTCAGACACAAATAGTTGATCATATGTATGCCTTTAAAGTGCGTATTAATGTGTCTATTTCAATTCAAATTTCCAACCAACGACTACATGGAATTTTTTTCCAACTAGAAAAGTTTTAAAACACCTAGATCTAGTTGGAAAACAACTAAATTGGCAACACTGCGCTAATTGACCATGGTGCGGGTGGGGTGGGGGGAGGAAATCCCTGCTCTCACCCCATCAGAACTTGGTCCAATAAGGGATATTACCTCACCCACCTTGTCTCTCAAACAAAGTGTGACATTTTTACCAACGCTACGAGACAGACCAACAGCAGGTGTGACACTTAGCAAGTCTGTCTTGGGATGCTACATTAGAAGTCCTGGTGCATCCCCCAGAGAAGAGGCCCCTATAGGCAGGCCTCAGCAGTGTTCCCTATAATTTTTCCCATGCATGTGCAGAATGAATTTTGTTATGTGCACCAATATGGAGGTGATGTGTGACACCTCACCTCCATATTGGTGCACATATGGGGGGTGTGGGGCTGAGGGGTTCGGAGTGTAGGAGGGGGCTCAGGGCTGGGGCAGAGGGTTGGGGTGCGGGGGGGTGAGGGCTCTGTCTGGGAGTGCGGGCTCTGGGGTGGGGTCGGGGATGAGGGGCTTGGGGTGCAGGCTACGGCGGGAAGAGAAGACTCCCCCCAGCTCTCTCTCCCCACAGCAGCACCTGGGCTGGGGGGCTAAGGCGCCTCTCCCTCTTGCATCAGCTCTGGGGCTGGAGCCACGAGATAGGTGCCTCTTCCCCTCCACGGCAGGTCAGGGGCTGGGCTGGGTTGGGGCCAGGGGAGGGGCACCTCTCCCCTGGCCGCAGCAGGTCATAGAATCATAGAATATCAGGGTTGGAAGGGACCTCAGGAGGTCATCTAGTCCAACCCCCTGATCAAAGCAGGACCAATCCCCACCTAAATCAATCCAGCCAGGGCTTTGTCAAGCCTGACCTTGAAAACCTCTAAGGAAGGGGATTCCACCACCTCCCTAGGTAACCCATTCCAGTGCTTCACCACCCTCCTACTGAAAAAGTTTTTCCTAATATCCAACCTAAACCTCCCCTACTGCAACTTGAGACCATTACTCCTTGTTCTGTCATCTGTTACCACTGAGAACAGTCTAGATCCATCCTCTTTGGAACCCCCTTTCAGGTAGTTGAAAGCAGCTATCAAATCCCCCCTCATTCTTCTCTTCTGCAGACTAAACAATCCCAGTTCCCTCAGCCTTTCCTCATAGGTCATGTGCTCCAGTCCCCTAATCATTTTTGTTGCCCTCCATTGGACTCTTTCCAATTTTTCCACATCCTTCTTGTAGTGTGGAACCCAAAACTGGACACAGTACTCCAGATGAGGCCTCACCAGTGTCGAATAGAGAGGAACGATCACATTCCTCAATCTGCTGGCAATGCCCCTACTTATACAGCCCAAAATGCTGTTAGCCTTCTTGGCAACAAGGGCACACTGTTGACTCATATCCAGCTTCTCGTCCACCGTAACCCCTAGGTCCTTTTCTGCAGAACTGCTGCCTAGCCATTCAGTCCCTAGTCTGTAGCGGTGCATGGGATTCTTCTGTCCTACGTGCAGGACTCTGCACTTGTCCTTGTTGAACCTCATCAGATTTCTTTTGGCGCAATCCTCTAATTTGTCTAGGGTCCTCTGTATCCTATCCCTACCCTCCAGCGTATCTACCGCTCCTCCCAGTTTAGTGTCATCTGCAAACTTGCTGAGGGTGCAGTCCATGTCATCCTCCAGATCATTAATGAAGATATTGAACAAAACCGGCCCCAGGACCGACTCTTGGGGCACTCTGCTTGATACCGGCTGCCAAATAGACATGGAGCCATTGAGCACTACCTGTTGAGCCTGACGATCTAGCCAGTTTTCTATCCACCTTATAGTCCGTTCATCCAGCCCATACTTCTTTAACTTGCTGGCAAGGCTGGGGCTGGGTTGAGGCCAGGGGAGGGGTGCCTTTTCCCCGGCTGTGGCAGGTCCGGGGCAGGGCTGGGTTGGGGCTGGGGGAGAGGCATCTCTCTACACCACAGCCCTGAGCACCTGTGCGACGCTTAATAGGCTGCTGCACGGCCGTGCGGCCGCACAGCTTAGAGGGAACTTAGGGCCGGAGTCCCCTTAACTATCCCTGATCCCCTTTAACAAACACCCCTCCCCCAGTCAGTAACTCCAGGTCTCTGCTGCACTCACAGCTTGGCTCCATCCTTTACCCAGCTCCCCGCTACAGGGGAGAGGCCCTTTCACATCAGGGAAGCGTAGGGTGACCAGGTGTTCGGTTTTTGACCAGTTGAAAAGGGATCCTGGCGGCTCCGGTCAGCATCGTTGACTGGGTTGTTGACTGTCCAGTTGGTGGCACTGCACAACAGGGCTGGCAGGCTCCCTGCTAGCTTCCACGCTCTACATGGCTCCCAGGAAGCAGCAGCATGTCCCTGCTCCAGCTCCTACTCGTAGGGGCAGCCAGGGGGCTCCGGACACTGCCCCAGCCCCAAGTGCCGCCCCCGCAGCTCCCATTGGCCAGGAACCATGGCAAATGGGCACTGCGGGGGCGGTGCCTGTGGACAGGGCAGTGTGCAGAGCCACTTGGCCACTCCTCCACTTAGGAGCCGGACGTGCCGCTGCTTCTGGGAGCTGCTTGAGGTAAGCACCGCCTGGAGCCTTCACCCCAACCCCCTCCTGGGCCCCAACCCTCTGCCCAGCCCCGATCCCCCTCCCGCCCTCCAAACCCCTCGATCCCAGCCCGGAGCCCCCTCCTGCACCTCAAATCTATTATCGCTGGCCCCACCTTGGAGCCCACACCCTCAGCCGGAGCCCTCACCCCCCAAGCCAGCACAGTGAAAATGAGAGAGCATATAGAGAGAATGAGCCAGGGAGTCTGAAATCCCTTCACCCATGCAGAGGGGAGGTCTACTAGAGCAGGGCTGATGCACTTTTGGGGTGAACATACCCTTTGGATCCTATGGTAGACCTGTGCTGGCCTAGATCCAGGGATAGGACCCAGGAGTCCTGAACACCCAGCCCCCCTTCTTTAACCACTCCACTCTACCTCACTCCCCTCCCAAAGCCAGGGTTAGAAACCATGAGTCCTGACTCCCAGTGTACAGCACAGGTATCCGTATTGTGACTTGAACCCTAGCTTTGGGCAGAGAGGGAGGGTGGTTTGGTGTTGAGGTTACAGGTAAGGGGAATATAAATCAGGACTCCTGAATTCTATCACAGCTTGGGGAGGGGAGTCTAATGGGTTAGAGCAGGGGGTATTGGGAGACAGGACTCCTGGGTTCTAATCCTGGTTTGGGGAATGGAGTGTGGGGTAGTGGATTGGAGATGGGGGGAGGCTGGAAGCCCAGATTCCTGGGTTCTAGCTCTTGGGTGGGAGTGGAGTCTAGTAGGGTAGAGCAAGGGAGCTGGGATTTAGAAACTATTCTATTCCCATCCCTTAAAGCAGCTTGAAAGGCTGTGTAAGTGGGAGGGGGAATTGCTTTGGGAGGGGAAGAGAGAGATTCCAGTTTCAGTCTTTCTGAGATGTCATTAAACTGTTTGGACCTAGGGTGCCTGTCTAAGAGCTGGTGGAAATCAAACACTCACCTTCCTAGTTCCCCAGTTGCAGGTTGCACCTCTCTGTGTGTGTTTCACAGCTCAACCTGAAGGGGAATGGGAGACCTCAGGAGTCTTCTGATGCTGGAATAACAGCCAGGGAGCAGTCACTGGAGGATTATCTATCCCGAAAGAACCAACCCCACTGGGCTCGGTGATAAGGAGGAGGAGATAAGGTCCAGACTGCTAGGGAGCCCAGAGCAGAGGTCGGTGACCGGGAAAACAGAGATAAACAACCGGTGGCTTGCAGAAAGAGAAGATCTGTGGTAACTGGTGGGCAAGTAGCTCTGAAGTGGGGTATGGCAGCTGGTTAACAGCCACTGCTGCTCAGGGATCCCTAATGCAGCCACCTCTGTGGTGGGGCACAGCAGCTTTTAAAATCCCACAGCAATATAGAGTTGCTATCAGAAGGCTCTGTGTATTGCTAAGGGAGGGGAGGCTGCTTGCTTTCTCTCTCTGCTCAGTGGCTGAGCTTCCTGGGTCCGATGCTGCTCACTCAGTGAATAAGGGGATCATCTAAACACGAAATCTGGGCAAAAACAGCTCAATGCTAGCATTTTAAATTATGGTCCACACATTAGTTGTGTCTTGAGGGTTGGTTCCTTCTCTTCTGCATCAAGCCTTTGGCTGGAATACAAGCTTAGACCTAACTGGCAAAACTCCCTATTGCCTGGGCTGATAGATAAATGAACTGCTGCCTGCCAGATTGGTAGAGTCCATGTGGGAATGGTCTGATATATTGATCTGATTCAGCTAATAATTAATGGTTGATTCACGTTATTATGAATCATTCTGTTATTAACTGGACTTCTTTATTAATCTCTTATTAATGTGCTTATTTCCTTTTCAACTTAGCTTTATTTTGTTCACTTAATACATTATATAAAGTTGAAAAACTGTGTTGACAAATGTTACTTCCCCAATGATCTGAAGCACTAAGAGGCCTGGGGTTAGTTCTATACCACCTTGAAGTGGTCTGTTATATTCTAGTCTATAGTTCTCAGAAGGGAAATACATCTGTGGGAAATTGAGCCGCTTGGAGGGTCTTACAAATCTGCTGGGACTGCTTTAATCCAGGACTGATTGACATGGGTCCCACTGAGTGTATATCTGTGGAAATTGCCCCATCTCTGTCTCTCTTTTCCAGGGAATAATCAGTGGCTTTATTCCAGGGTGGACTGATTGAAATGGGCCACCTTGTTTACACTGGCCTAATTAAAACAACAGAAGTGATTTCCACTCCTTCTTGTCAACTGTTGAGAATTGCCTACTTCCAACTTAAATTGAATTGGCTCATTAGCACTGACCCCCCCACTTGGTAAGGCAACTCTCATCTTTTCATATGCTGTGTATTTATACCTCCCTACTGTATGTTCCACTCCATGCATCTGATGAAGTGGGTTTTAGGCCACCAAAGGTGGCCCAAATAAATTTGTTAGTCTCTAAAGTGCCACAAGGACTCCTCGTTGTTTTTGCTAATTAAAATAAAAGTAACTGAAATCACTGAAACCTTGATTTTACTGATCAGTTTTAATCTCACTTTGCATTTTAACTTTTTAGTTACTGTCCTAAAGAAAGGTTGATTTTCATTGGTTGGTACCCATTAAAACCTGTTGATACATTATTAAATGTAGCCTTTATATTAAATTTAGTACTTGTTTTTGCTAACTGGCAGGTTACACTATATCTATATACATTTATTTGAGCAATTAGTTAACATACATTTAGATTCTTTGTACTTTTTTCTTGTGTTAGAAAATGGAGAATGAAGCATTTCTTATTTACTAGATGATTAATATTTTACTCGTGATTTGTGTCCAGCTGTATTTGGCTGGAAACTGGAATTCAGTTACAACTGCACAAAACCAGCACTTTTTTATGAGTTAAATAAAACTACCTTCAACGTGATGGGTACATGAGGAGGGGAAAAAAGTTTTAATGCAAGAACTGCTTTGTTTAATAAGTCAGTTGTTTATCAAAAGAAGTGTGACCTGTAGGTAGTGAACTGAACTGATTGTTTCTGGTCACTCTGCCCTTCAAGATTTCAGAACTAGTAGATCTCACCCTGTGACACCTCATTTGTATTCATAGATTGGAAGAGGGGACAAAAAGTTTTCTTGCTTTTTCAACTCCTAATCATTTTCTTAACATTGAATGAACTAATGTCCCTAGCCTCTGTTTGCCAGAAGCTGGGAATGGGCAACAGGAGATGGATCACGTGATGATTACCTGTTGTGTTCATTCCCTGTGGGGCACCTGTCAGAAGACAGGATACTGGGCTAGATGGCCACTGTCAGAAGACAGGATACTGGGCTAGATGGACCTTTGGTCTGACCCAGTACGGCCACTCTTATGTTCTTAATCACTGAACTGAACTAGTTGAATAAACTAAAAGGAAGAAAATGTTCTCTCTGCACCTGCCAAAGAAGTGTCAAAATCTGGTTTAGCACTTCAACAAATGCTGGTTAAGGTGCATAATCAATTATGGAGAGGGGCCGGGGGCAGAGGTGGGTCGAGCACGCACTGGTGCCAGCAGAAGTCGGCGCCTATGTGGGGAGCAACAGCTGGGACAGGGCAAACCAAGAGCTTGGCAGTTGTCATGTGGGGATATTGCCCCTCTTGTTGGCATAGGGCAGCCACCATATTCACACCACTAATGACCCCCCCCCTAGAGTCCATCTGTCAGGAGCTTTAGGGATTCTTTGGGGGTGAAAGTGGTGATGGGAATGGAAGGGGTTAAATCAGCAGGATTGCTATAAAGGACAACAATATTTAGACACCCTGGACACTGATTAAGGGGATCAGGAATGCAGTCATGCACACAGCAGCCCCCTGGAGGGATGACTCTCCCATCCTGCCTCCATCTGGGGCAAAATACAGCCAGTCAGGCTCTGGCCAACTGCCCCATTAGTAGCTGGGATACACCATGCCCCCAAATGGGGGGAGGCTCCTGGCTTTGATGTTTGTTACATGCAGAACAACTCACTTTAAGCAGCAATCATGCCATGTTAATTAAAACTAGTGGAGAAATCATTTAATTTTCAGATGTGAGGGGGAAACTTGATCATTAAAGAGCTTCATTCCCCATTAATGGGAAAATTTCTCAAGGCAGTGATTTCTCTCCAATGATTAGGGCAGTGGTCCCCAAAGATTGCACCCCCCTTACCCCTATCCAGAGCTGGGGCTGGGATCAATGATGTGGCTGGGGAAGGGGGGTAACAGGGGTAAGGGGGGCCGAGGCTGGGGCCGCAGTTGGGGGTGGATCTGGGGCTGGGAACAAGGCCGGGACTGGAGCCACAGCCAGGGGCCAAGGCTGGAGACAGGGATGGGAGCAAAGCTCCTCCAAGGCTGGGGACGGGGTCAGGCACTGTGACAGGAGCTGGGGACAAGGCTGGGGGTGGGGAGGAGCTGGGTGGTGCTCCCTCCCTGCCCCCCACATGGGGGCTGGCCCAGGTCCTGCCGCACCCCCTGAAGGTTCCTTCACGCACCCTTGGGGAGTGCTCCCCACAGTTTGGGGACCTCTGGACTAGGGGGTTTATATTGTTCAATAATTAGAGAAAAAAAATTGGTGAATGTTGGAGGCGTATATCTATTTTATATCAATAAGGAAAAATCCTAGATTTCAATAACCATGTTTGATTATAGATAAAAATCAAAACTGGTGAGATTTATCAGAATATTCAATAACTAAAGGGAATAGCTGCAAAATCTAAGATTTAATATTTTATTAATGTGTAAGGAAAGGACCAAAACCTGCGGGGATTTTATATCAACATAATATACATGATAACAGTTTTCAAGTACATAAAAGGATGTTACTAGGATGAGGGAGAAGACCCCTGCCTGGGATGATTTAGTTGGGGGTAAGTCCTGCTTTGAGCAGGGGGTTGGACTAGATGACCTCCTGAGGTCTCTTCCAACCCTAATCTTCTGATTCTATGAATTGTTCGCCTTAACCTCTGCAGATAGGACAAGAAGCAATGGGTTAAATTGCAGCAAGGGAGGTTTAGGTTGGACATTAGGAAAAACTTCTTAACTGTCAGGGTGGTGAAGCACTGGAATAAATTGCTAGGGAGGTTGTGGAATCTCCATCACTGGAGATTTTTAAGAGCAGGTTAGACAAACACCTGTGAGGGATGGGCTAGATCAGGAGTCAGCAACCTTTCAGAAGTGGTGTGCCAAGTCTTCAGTTATTCACTCTAATTTAGGTTTCAGAGTAACAGCCATGTTAGTCTGTATTCGCAAAAAGAAAAGGAGTACTTGTGGCACCTTAGAGATGCCACAAGTACTCCTTTTCTTTTCACTCTAATTTAAGGTTTCGAGTGCCAGTAATACATTTTAACATTTTTAGAAGGTCTCTTTCTATAAGTCTGTGATATATAACTAAATTATTGTTGTATGTAAAGTAAATAAGGTTTTTAAAATGTTTAAGAAGCTTCATTTAAAATTAAATTAAAATGCAGAGCCCCCCCCCCCCAGATGACCTCTGGAGGTCCCTTCCAGTCCTATGATTCTATTATTAGATATTTAGAGCGATAAATAAGTAATTTTGCCAATATATTAATAATCGATAAGTAGAAAGAGACCAGCATCTAAGGGGATTTTGTGTAAAATTCCAGTAAGTGAGAAAAGGGAAAAATCTGACTGGTATTACAGCCGTGCTTGATTACTGGTGAGAAAAAGGCTAAGATTGGAGAGAGTTAGACCTCCATGTTAAGTAATTCTACAGAAGAGCAGCACTTTGGGGAGGATTTACAGCGATATTCCCTACAGGAACTAGAACAAAAAATGAACATGATTAAGGTTGCTCAAACATTCATAGCTGGGCTAGAATCAAGAGGATGGGGACGGTGTGAATTCTGCCCCTTTGTGTATGTGCGTTAGGATGTGGTACGCCCTGTTATAGCCCTGAGGTGGCAGGATATTAGGGAGACAACTGGGGGAGGTAATAGATTTTCCTGGACCAGCTTCTGGTGGTGAGGGAGACAAGCTTTCCAGCTATGCAGAGCTCTTCCGGTCCTTTCCCGCTCCCTCTCCATCTTGTTTTTCAGCCCTTCCCACCGAGGGCGAAGGGAGGGGAGGCTGTTTTTGCTCTCTGTCTTTCTTCAGGATATCAGGGGTTGAGCTTCCTGGGTCAGTAGCATCTTCTGCTGCCTCCATTGTGAGCCGAGAGCCCGGGCTGAGCCGCTGCTGCTCGCCAGCGGGGTCTGTGCGGGGCAGACCTGCATTAACACCCCCCCCCCCCCGTGTGCCCAGCCGGGGGGACTTTCTCCGGTGGCTGGAACCAGCCCCTGGGGCAGCCCCGGACTCTGCCGACACCAGCCTCTGAGCCGGAGCCTGCAGGTGAGGGGAGAGACCCGGGGGAAGGGCTGGGGCCGGGCAGGAGAGTGACTCCGCACCAGCTCTGCTGCTGGGCAGGGGCTGCGAGCCTCAGAGCTGCTGCCCTCCCTGACACGCCCCCGCCCCCCAGTGTCGTGTGTGTCAGAAACTGCCTCCCACCAGAATCTGCGACTTCAGGCGGGAGCGGTTCCCACACGTGCTCTGCGGCCCTGCCCTGCCCTCAGAATCAGCTCCCTGCAATGAAGGGGGCAAAGGGCGGCCCGTGGAAGGGGTGGGTGTGCGAAGGAGAGCGGCAGAGTGCAGGAGCTGTGCTGCTAGATAGGTTGGGGCCAGGGGAATGGTCCTTAGAGTGACCATACCTCCCCTTTTGGCCGGGACAGTCCCTCTTTTAAGCCCTGTCCCGGCTGCCCCAACTTTTTTGGCAAAAGTGGGCTTTGGTCCCATGTGTCTTGGCGACTTGATGAGTTGGAAAGAGCAAACAGGACAAATGGCCACTGTAGTCAAAAAAGGGGGGTGCAGAGGAACATGGGGGGGGGGAGTGGCCGTGCCAGCCCCATGCAGGGGGGAGGCAGGGGGGGCAGGCAGGACTTGCATGAGCAGTGCTACCAGCGTCTGCCTTGCGTAGGGGATCAGGCAGGGCTTGGGCAAGCAGCACGGGGGGGGGGGGGGCTCAGGGGAGCAGCTCGGGCCAGCCCCATGTGGGGGGAGGGGCTCAGGCATGCAGCTTGGGCCAGTCCCGCAGTGGGGAGCCGCGGGGGTTAGGCCAGCCCCACGCATTGTCCCATTTTCCCTTTGGGAAATATGGTCACCCTAATTGTGTAGTTGGATGTCCTTGTGCCACTTAAAATCATTCATTAATCCCAGAAAATCACAATTGATGCAAGTAGCGAAGCAGCCATATCTCAGTCTGTTGTAAAACCTATTTCCTGAGATATTCTGAATGTTTATTTTACACGTGTTATTTCAAATATTTGTTCTTCTTAATTTTCCTCTAGCACAAGTTTCTTCTTTGCTATTGTGTGATTTCCAGGCTGTCAGATTTTCGAGGTTGCTATAAAACACCTTCCTTTTCCTTTGATCCACCAAGGAGGATGGCCTTTCTCAAATGTTATTTTTGCTTCTCTCTCGAGCACCTTAGGGACTGTCTACACTGGAAAGTTTGACCAATTATACTGGTGTAGTTATTCTGATTTAACCCCACCCACCCCCATGTGGACATTATTCTACCAAAATCAGAGAGCCTTTTTCCTGTTTAGATTCAGCCCCTTCCGAAATGATATAAACTAAACCAAGGGCACTCTTTTATACTGGAATAAGTGTCCACATGAGGAGTTATATTAGTGTAACTATGGGTATGGCTACACTTGCAGATATAGAGCGCTTTGAGTTAAACCAGCCTTCGGAGAGCGCAGTAGGGAAAGCGCTGCAGTCTGTCCACACTTACCATTTCAAGCGCAGTGGCATGGCCACATTTGCGGCACTTGCAGCGGCATTGGGAGCAGTGCATTATGGGCAGCTATCCCAGCATGCAAGTGACTGCAACGTGCTTTTCAAATGAGCGGGGGTGGGGTAGAGTGTGACAGGGAGTGTGTTGTGTGTATGTGGGGGGGGAGCGAGTGGGTTTTTGGGTGGCTGAGAGCATGTCAGCATGCTGTCTTGTAAGTTCAGACAGCAGGAGACACCCCCCCCCAGCCCCTCTCTCTCACGCACACCATTCCACACTAATGGTTGCTTTGTCTCGGAGCAGATAAGCAGCTGGCTGCCAGAAACGGAGCTTTCAAAGGGCATTTCTGCATTCCTGCAGTGATTCAAAAACAATGACAAGAGTGGCCACTTGACTTAAGGGGATTATGGGACGTTTCTGGAGGCTGATCAGAGCGCAGTAACGCAACACTCGTTCACACTGACGCCCGGGCTTTGTAGCCAAGGCGCAGCAAATGTTATTCCACTCGCCGAGGTGGAGCACCAGGAGCGCTCTAGCTGCGGAGTCAGAGCGCTCTACGTGCCTTGCCAGTGTGGACGGGGAGTGAGCTAGGGCACCCAGGGCTGTTTTAATGCGCACTAACTCGCAAGTGTAGCCAAGCCCTGAAGGTTTAAACGCACACATTAGTTTATACTGGTCTATCTTTCCTGTATAGACAAGCCCATATAACTTTTAGTCTATTGTCTTTTGTAATAAATATATCCATAATTAAATAGAGGTATATAAATATTACATGTTGCTCATAATCAAAGACTTACTTTTCATATGTCTGGAAAATTCTAGCTAAGGTGTTTATAGCACCAAAGTATCTGAGCACCTCTCATTAAGTATATATCCTCACATCATCTGGCAGAGAAAAGCTATTATCCCCATTGTACAGAGGGAAAACAGAGACACACAGAGATGAAGGGTATAAGAACATAAGAATGGTCCTACTGGGTCAGACCAAGGGTCCATCTAGCCTGATATCCTGTCTTCCGACAGTGGCCAGTGCCAGTGCCCTAGAGGGAATGAACAGAACAGGTAATCGTCAAGTGATCCATCCCCTGTCGCCTGTTCCCAGCTTCTGGCAAACAGAGGCTAGGGACACCATTCCTGCCCATCCTGGCTAATAGCCATTGTTGGACCTATCCTCCCTGAATGTATCTAGTTCTTTTTTGAACCCTGTTATAGTCTTAGCCTTCACAACATCCCCTAGCAAGGAGTTCCACAGGTTGACTGTGCGTTGTATGAAGAAATTCTTCCTTTTGTTTGTTTTAAACCTGCTGCCTAGTAATTTCATTTGGTGACCTCTAGTTCTTGCGTTATGAAAAACAGTAAATAACACTTCCTTATTTACTTTCTCCACACCAGTCATGATTTTATAGACCTCAATCATATCTCCCCTTAGCCATCTGTTTTCCAAGCTGAAAAGTCACAGTCTTATTAATCTCTCCTCATACGGAAGCCGTTCCATACTCCTAATCATTTTTTTTGCCCTTTTCTGAACCTTTTCCAATTCCAATATATCTTTTTTGAGATGGGGGCGACCACATCTGCATGCAGTATTCAAGATGTGGGTGTAGCATGGATTTATATAGAGGCAACATGATATTTTCTGTCCTATTACCTATCCCTTTCTTAATTACTCCCAACATTCTGTTTGCTTTTTTGACTGCCGCTGCACATTGAGTGGATGTTTTCAGAGAACTATTCACAATGACTCCAAAATCTCTTTCTTGGTGGTAATTTAGCTAATTTATACAACATCATTTTATATGATGGGATTATTTATATGTGTAGTTGGGATTATGTCTACACTGGGGATAAAAGACCCGCTAGATCCTCCCTTAGCTAATATTACATAGCATTACAGATTAACATTTTACCTTCTTTGTACATATCTGACCATATACATACCAAAGCGTGGGTGTCTCCAATGAATAATTGTTTTACTCACAGCGGCTTCATATCACACAGTTTAAAATGTGTAATGATTCTGGGTTAAATCGCATGGCTTCCAGCAATGGGAAAGGTTCTCCAGGCTCACCCGTCCTCACATGCTGCTGCTCCTAGAGGAAAAGGGAGGTCAAAACAGTGCAGGGGGGCAGGGGAGAAGGAGGGGTATCAGAGTTATGGAGTGAGGGATGGAGGGGGTCTTCAGCTGAGCTACCCATAATGCCCCCCCACTCCTCTATCCATGCTCCCCAAGTCTGTCCTCCTTCCAAAAAAACACCTTAGCTCCAGTGACTCCATGCCAGTCCCTGCACTGTTCACACATGCTCTGCCCAGCTCCTCAACCTACAGGGCCCCTGCCAAAGTCTGCCCTGTATGGGGTGGGGGAGGATTGGGCTGGATCATAAGAGAGACAGGAAGACTCTGAGTTGGGGAGACGATGCAGGGACTAACCATACAGACAAGGTTAAGCATTGACCAGGAATCAGAGGGGAGAGCTGGGCTGTGGAACATAGAATATCAGGGTTGGAAGGGACCTCAGGAGGTCATCTAGTCCAACCCCCTGCTCAAAGCAGGAACAATCCCCAATTTTTGGCCCAGATCCCTAAATGGCCCCCTCAAGGATTGAACTCACAACCCTGGGTTTAGCAGGTCAATGCTCAAACCACTGAGCTATCCCTCCTTCCCCCCATGGATGCTGAAATTATTTTTAAAAAGCCAAGTGAAAGAACTGCTCAGAAGTTTTGTTAACGCAGAGTTAAGGTTGCCCAGCGCTGCCTCCTGCCGTTCCAGAATGGGGAGAGTGGCTAATACGGTTGCCACCTTTCTAAGGGCTTGTAACAGGATCCCAGAGGCCATGCCCCGTGCTCCACCTCTTCCTGAGGCCAGGCCCCTGATCTGCCTCCCACAAGGCCCCACCCCCTTATCCCCCTCTTCCTCCCAAGGCCCTGCCCCTTCTCTGCCTCCTCCCCACCACCCCATCAAAAAAACCCGGACATCAGGGCTTGTCAAACGGCACTTGGACTGGGTGAAAAACTGGATAGGTGGCAACCATAGTGGCTAAACTTAAACCTCTGAAAACCAGGAAGTACAGAGTCGAGGAACACATCACCCACACAACCCAACCTTATCTCTATCTTCGAGCAATACCCATCACACAGTAACAAACATGCTCTCACAGATATGACAGAACGCTTTGAGAACATAGCACATCAACACTGTAGAACAAACTTTAACATGTTCTTTATAGTAAAGCAAAACTTAGGTTTGGATCAGGTGTAGCAAGCAGAAACTACCTCCACCTGGCCTTCACTCAAACACTGAGCGTGCTCCATGCAAACTCCCCCAGGTTTGCAAAATGTTGCTGTCACCATTCTGGGCAACTGTTTCTGGGTCTCCCCTCAGTGGTCCAGCAACAGCATCCATTCTCAGCCTTCTGGCTCCCCGGGTGTTGCCTCTCTTGGGTGGAGACCCGCATCCCTCTCCCTTCTGACTGGGGTATTTCCAGGCTGCACAGTTCCCCGCCTTCCCTATATTATTCTCAGCACAGACAGGTTGCCTAAAGACACCTGCTTGTTTTCTCTTCCGAGATGGTTAGCAGCTGTGATTGCTACACTTATAAGGTACCACACACAACTTCCTAAGCAAGTCTGCTTTATTCATAAGGCAAAAAACATTACATAGAAAACAGATTAAAAACAATTAAAAAAAACCCAACCCTACAGTCCACCAGAGTTAACCCCAACCCTAAAAGGGTTCTGGTTGGGGCAGTTCTTCAACCCTGAACCCAAGGGGGATTTCCTTATTACAAGCTCGTCACTGCTTCATCTCAGAACAAGCATGCACTCTTATGGGACCTCAGAAGGCCACATCCTTCCAATGCTCCTCTAAGGATTGGCATGCTCCGTGGACCAGGAGCCTGTCCATTTGCTGGATCAGGAAGAAGACCATGAGCCAGTTTAAAACCAGGCTATTTATCCAAAAATCCTTCCTTTGTCTGTTGGTCCCTGGAGAGAATCCAGTTTGAAGTAGTATATGTGCATGTCTCCGGGGGCGGCTTGAAAAGGTTGATAATGAAGGAAGTTAATTGGCTTTCCCTCCCACTAGAGAAGATACAATGCTATAATAACGCATACACAATTGCATGTTTAATACAATGGACCCCACTGGTCTTAACCCTCATTCAATGTTTTAACTTAGTTCAATAAAGTTCATTCAGGATATTGTAGGATATTATCAGTCTCTTGCAGTTCCTACCCCTTCACCCTTGCTCTGAAGATTCTTTCTGAGATGTTGCCTTTGCTTACCCCTCACTTAGTCCTATCATGTACTCCCCCATCTGTCTGCATTTGATGTCTGTTGTATTATTGTTGGAATGTAAGTTGCTTGGGGCAGGGAAAATCTTTTTGTGCTGTGTTTGTACAATGCGTAGAGCCATGGGATCCTGGTCCATGTGTAGAGTTCCTAGGTGCTATGGTCAATAATAATAATAACAAATTAGGGCTGTCAATTAATTGCTGTTAACTCACACGATTAACTCAAAAAAATTAATCGTGATTAAAAAAATTAATCATAATTTGTCATAAATATAAAGGGAAGGGTAAACACCTTTAAAATACCTCCTGGCCAGAGGAAAAACCTTTTCACCTGTAAAGGTTAAGAAGCTAGGATAACCTCGCTGGCACCTGACCAAAATGACCAATGAGGAGACAAGATACTTTCAAAAGCTGGAGGGAGAAACTAAGTCTCTCTCTGTCTGTGTGTGTGATGCATTTGCCGGGGACAGAACAGGAATGGAGTCTTAGAACTTAGTAAGTAATCTAGCTAGATATGCGTTAGATTCTGTTTGTTTAAATGGCTGAGAAAATAAGCTGTGCTGAATGGAATGGATATTCCTGTTTTTGTGTCTTTTTGTAACTTAAGGTTTTGCCTAGAGGGATTCTCTGTGTTTTGAACCTGATTACCCTGTAAGGTATTTACCATCCTGATTTTACAGAGGTGATTCTTTTACTTTTTCTTTAATTAAAATTCTTCTTTTAAGAACCTGATTGTTTTTTTCATTGTTCTTGAGATCCAGGGGTTTGGGTCTGTGTTCACCTATCTAAATTGGTGAGGATTTTTATCAAGCCTTCCCCAGGAAAGGGGGTGTAGGGTTTGGGGAGGATTTTGGGGGGAAAGACGTTTCCAAGAGGGCTCTTTCCCGGTTATATATCTGTTAGACGCTTGGTGGTGGCAGCAATAAAGTCTAAGGGAAAAAGGAAAATAGTTTGTATCTTGGGGAAGTTTTAACCTAAGCTGGTAAAAATAAGCTTAGGAGGTTTTCATGCAGGTCCCCACATCTGTACCCTAGAGTTCAGAGTGGGGAAGGAACCTTGACATAATTAATCACAGTTTTAATCACACTGTTAAACAATAATAGAATACCAAATTGAAATTTATTAAATATTTTTGGATGTTTTTCTACATTTTCAAATATATTGATTTCAATTACAACTGTACACTTTGTATTACCAAATACAAAGTGTACAGTGCTCCCTTTATATTCTTATTTTTATTACAAATATTTGCACTGTAAAAATGATAAACAAAAGAAATCGTATTTTTCAATTCACCTAATACAAGTACTGCAGTGCAATTTCTTTATCATTAAAGTGTAATTTACAAATATAGATTTTTTTGTTTGTTACAGAACTGTACTCAAAACAAAACAATGTAAAACATTAGCGCCTACAAGTGCACTCAGTCCTACTTCTTGTTCGGCCAATCGCTCAGACAAACAAGTTTTATTTTTGAGTGCAGTTATTTTTTTGTACATAATTCTACATTTGTAAGTTCAACTTTCATGATAAAGAGATTGCACTACAATACTTGTATTAGGTGAATTGAAAAATACTATTTATTTTCTTTTTTACAGTGCAAATATTTGTAATAAAATAATAATATAAAGTGAGCACTGTACACTTTGTATTCTGTGTTGTAATTGAAATAAATATATTTGAAAATGTAGACAAAAATCCACAAATATTTAAATAAATGGTATTTTATTAACAGTGCGATTAATCATGTGATTAATCATGATTAATTTTTTAATTGCTTGACAGCCTTAATAATAATACATTTAATAAAAAACTGCCATCACAAGGACTACAAGATGGGGAAAGGTGAGGAATTCTGAGAGGGAGACCCCTCTCTTCCAGAATTCACTACCCCTGTACTTGCAAAGAAGAGAAATGTGGTGATGGTGGTTTTTTTTAAACAGGAAATGGGGAAGAAAAATATGATTCGCCCTCAGCAGTTTCTGACACCACACCTGCTCTGTGCTGTAATAAACTGGCCAAGTCTTTTCTTAATATGATAGAGTCTAGAAGTGTTTGAAGGAAGCTTTGCTAAGAGCTCTCCCCAGACAGAAGGGTGCTGTGATCCTGAGATAATTGTAGCTAGATAAAGCTCAGACTGTTAGAAACAAATGTACAGGGTCTTTCTCCCAGTGGGAAATAGGTAGGGGGTGCCAGCGGGCTGCCACCATTATAGGAACAGACTCTAGGGATAGATAAAGGGCTCAGGGAGGGACAGACATATGAAATATGGTTCCTACCCTGTTCCCCATCTCCCAGTGCCGTACTCTGTTTATACGGCATATCATCCAACACGGCCCTAGAATCTTGGGGTTCTAGGTTCCTCTTTAATGTGACTTGTAGCTCTGGTTGCATTTTTCTTTTCCTTCACCACATGGGCTGCTAACATGGTCTGGAACCATTCTGGGAACACTGTGGGCTAAGAACACATCTGGGGTGAGTTCAGAGGGGGGCTATGTGAAGAACTGATTCACTGTATCTGAACACTTGAAGATGGCCATGTTAGCCTCTTATCCTAGAAGAAAAGAATGAGGAAGACATCATAGGTGTTCAGGACCAGGACAGAGCTAGGAACAGAATCAAGGTCTCCTTAGTGCCTGTCTAGTTCCCATCCACTAGGCCCCACTGTCTCTCAGCTGGCTGCATGCAGGGAGCCCTGCTATAGCAATAACCGAAGGTGGCATCGGTCGGTGACTGGAGAGAGAATTAAAGCTTCCTTCCCCTAATTTTAACTCTTCACTTTTAAACACCACTTTCCTCTTTCATAATCAAAGATCAGTAAAAATTGCACCCGGCTGCAAGTGAGTGAATAAACTCACCCAGCCTGCAGGGAGTCCATGCTCCATCTAACCTGGGACTATTTCTACTCCAGATCTCTCCGATGGAGCCAGGGGAGGAGCCGGGCCCCTTGGATGCAGAGGAAGGGGAGATCTTGAGAGGCACCTGCACAGGTGAGGAGTTTGTTAAACCAACTCAGAAACCACGGGCGAGTGAACGAAACAGCTGGCTTTTTCACCAAGGCCCCGTGAGGCTCCCAGTTCTGCCCCTCTTCACCCATGTTAGGGTTGTCCCAGCAGGGGTCACATCCTCCTGGCAGGTGTGTCAGTCATGACTTCCTTCCCATACTCGCTGACTGACAAATACACCTCTCTCCCCCTCATCCTCTGTCCTTTCCTGGTGGTTGAGGTGTTATGTGGGAGCAGAACTGGTCCCTCTGCTTTGTGGGATTTGGCCCCTAATTTCAGACCATATCATTATAACCTCCACAAAACTGAGGAGGTTAGTTAAACAGAAATTAAAAGGTACAGCACCAAAAGTGAAATCTCTGCAAGCTGCGTGGAAACTTTTTAAAGACACCATAACAGAGGCTCAACTTAAATGTATACCCCAAATTAAAAAACATAGTAAGAGAAGCAAAAAAGAGCCACCGTGGCTAGTAAAAGAAGCAGTGAGAGGAAAAAAGGAATCCTTTAAAAAGTGGAAGTTAAATCCTAATGAGGAAAATAGAAAGGAGCATAAACTCTGGCAAATGAAGTGTAAAAATACAATGAGGGAGGCCAAAGAAGAATTTGAAGAACCGCCAGCCAAAGACTCCAAAAGTAATAGCAACATTTTAAAAAAATATATCAGAAGCAGGAAGCCTGCGAAACAACCAGTGGGGCCACTGGCCGATCGAGGTGCTAAAGGAGCACTAAAAGACGATAAGGCCATTGCGGAGAAACTAAATGAATTCTTTGCATTGGTCTTCACGGCTGAGGATGTGAGGGAGATTCCCAAACCTGAGCCATTCTTTTTAGGTGACAGATCTGAGGAACTGTCCCAGACTGAGGTATCATTAGAGGAGGTTTTGGAACAAATTGATAAATTAAATAGCAGTAATTCATCAGGACCAGATGGCATTCACCCAAGAGTTGTGAAGGAACTCAAATGTGAAATTGCAGAACTACTAACTGTAGTCTGTAACCTATCATTTAAATCAGCTTCTGTACCCGATGACTGGAGGATAGCTAATGTGACACCAGTTTTTAAAAAGGGCTCCAGCGGTGATCCTGGCAATTAAATACCTGTAAGCCTGACTTCAGTACCAGGCAAACTGGTTGAAACTATAATAAAGAACAATATTGTCAGACGTATAAATGAACATAATTTGTTGAGGAAGAGTCAACATGGTTTTAATAAAGGGAAATCATGCCTCACCAATCTATTAGAATTCTTTGAGGGGGTCAACAAGCATGTGGACCAAGGGGATCCAGTGGATATAGTGTATTTAGATTTTCAGAAAGTCTTTGACAAGATCCAAAAGAAATCTGATGATGGGCCAAAAGAAATCTGATGAGGTTCATCAAGGATAAGTGCAGGGTCCTGCACTTAGAACGGAAGAACCCAATGCACCGCTACAGACTAGGGACCGAATGGCTAGGCAGCAGTTCTGCGGAAAAGGATCTAGGGGTGACAGTGGATGAGAAGCTGGATATGAGTCAACAGTGTGCCCTTGTTGCCAAGAAGGCCAATGGCATTTTGGGATGTATAAGTAGGGGCATAGCCAGCAGATCGAGGGACGTGATCATTCCCCTCTATTCGACATTGGTGAGGCCTCATCTGGAGTACTGTGTCCAGTTTTGGGCCCCGCACTACAAGAAGGATGTGGATAAATTGGAGAGAGTCCAGCGAAGGGCAACAAAAATGATTAGGGGTCTGGAACACATGACTTATGAGGAGAGGCTGAAGGAACTGGGATTGTTTAGTCTGCAGAAGAGGAGAATGAGTGGGGATTTGATAGCTGCTTTCAACTACCTGAGAGGTGGTTCCAAAGAGGATGGTTCCAGACTATTCTCAGTGGTAGAAGATGACAGGACAAGGAGTAATGGTCTCAAGTTGCAGTGGGGGAGGTTTAGGTTGGATATTAGGAAAAACTTTTTCACTAGGAGGGTGGTGAAACACTGGAATGCGTTACCTAGGGAGGTGGTGGAATCTCCTTCCTTAGAAGTTTTTAAGGTCAGGCTTGACAAAGCCCTGGCTGGGATGATTTAGTTGGGGATTGGTCCTGCTTTGAGCAGGGGGTTGGACTAGATGACCTCCTGAGGTCCCTTCCAACCCTGATATTCTATGATTCTATGATCCCTCACCAAAGGCTCTTACGCAAAGTAAGCTGCCACAGGATAAGAGGGAAGGTGCTCTCATAGATTGGTAACTGGTTAAAAGATAGATAGGAAACATTTAGAGAGGGTAGGTATAAATGGTCAGTTTTCAGAATGGACAGAGGTAAATAGTGGTGTCCCCCAGGAGTCTGTTCTGGGACCAGTCCTATTCAATATATTCATAAATGATCTGGGAACAGGAGTAAACAGTGAGGCGGCAAAATTTGCAGAGGATACAAAATTACTAAAGGTAGTTAAGACCCAGGAGACTGCGAAGAGCTACAAAAGGATGTCTCAAAACTGGGTTACTGGGTATCAAAATGGCAGATGAAATTTAATGTTGATAAATGCAAAGTAATGCACATTGGAAAGCATAATCCCAACTATACATATAAAATGATGGGATCTAAATTAGCTGTTACCACTCAAGAAAGAGATCTTGGAGTCATTGTGGATAGTTCTCTGAAAACATCCACTCAATGTGCAGCGGCAGTCAAAAAAGCAAACAGAATGCTGGGAATAATTAAGAAAGGGATAGATAATAGGACAGAAAATATCATGTTGCCTCTATATAAATCCATGCTACGCCCACATCTTGAATATTGCTTGCAGATGTGGTCGCCCCCATCTCAAAAAAGATATATTGGAATTGGAAAAGGTTCAGAAAAGGGCAAAAAAAATGATTAGCGGTATGGAACGGCTTCCGTATGAGGAGAGATTAATAAGACTGTGACTTTTCAGCTTGGAAAACAGACGGCTAAGGGGAGATATGATTGAGGTCTATAAAATCATGACTGGTGTAGAGAAAGCAGATAAGGAAGTGTTGTTTACTACTTCTCATAACACAAGAACTAGGGGTCACCAAATGAAATTAATAGGCAGTGGGTTTAAAACAAATAAAAGGAAGTATTTCTTCACATAATGCACAGTCAACCCGTGGAACTCCTTGCCAGAGGATGTTGTGAAGGCCAAGACTATAACAGCGTTCAAAAAAGAACTAGATAAATTCATGGAGGATTGGTCCATTAATGGCTATTAGCCAGGATGGACAGGAATGGTGTCCCTAGCCTCTGTTTGCCAGAAGCTGGGAATGAGCAACAGGGGATGGATCACTTGATGATTACCTGTTCTGTTCCTTCCCTCTGGGACACCTAGCACTGGCAACTGTCGGAAGACAGGATACTGGGCTAGATGGACCCTTGGTCTGACCCAGTACGGCCATTCTTATGTTCTTATTTATTTCTGCTGTTTCCCCTTTCCGAGGATTCTTTACTTCCTAGCAGAAGGAATGAATCAGGTCTCAGTTCTCCCTCTTTATTCCAACAGAGGATGGGATGGTGAAGATAAAGGAGGAGAATTGTCTGGAGGAAGCAAAATCACATTTGAGTTTATTGGGAATGTTGGCAGGGAAAGTTTCCTCGAGTCCTGAGCAGGTGACGGCATGTGACTCTCAATACATATCAGACAGTCAGGAAAAAATTCCTGGAGAGACATCACGGGGTAAAGCCACTTCCACTGGCAGAGCTCTCAGGAAAACTAAAAATAACAAAGCCCATCAGAGAATTAACACTGCAGAGAAACCTTATAACTGCCCTGAGTGTGGCCAAAGCTTCAATGTGAGCTCAGACCTTGCTGTGCATCAGACAATCCACACTGACGAGAGGCCCTGTAAATGCATGGAGTGCGGGAAAATCTTCAATCGGAAATCAATCCTTGTTACTCACCAGAGAATCCACACTGGAGAGAAGCCTTATAAGTGCCATGACTGTGGGAAAAGCTTCCGTCAGAACTCAACACTTAGGACACATGAGAAAATCCACAGGGCAGAGAAACCCTATGAGTGCCTACAATGTGGGAAAAGCTTCCAAGTGCGCTCCTACCTTCTTATGCACGAGAGGACCCGCACTATAGATAAACCCTTTAAATGCTCCGACTGTGGGAAAAGCTTCTGTGCAAGCTCTGACCTTACGAAACATCAGAGAACCCACACAGGAGAGAGACCCTATAAATGCCCCGACTGTGGGAAAAGCTTCAGTGACTGCTCAGCCTTTATAAAACACAAGAAAATCCATGTGGCAGAGAAGCCCTATAACTGTATTGACTGTGGGAAAAGCTTCCGTGTGATTTCAGCCCTTACTGTACATCAGGCAATCCACTCGGGAGAGAGACCCTACAAGTGCCCTGACTGTGGGAAAAGCTTCAACCTGCGCTCATGCCTTATTAGACATCAGAGAATCCACAGTGGTGCTAAACCTTATACATGCCCCGACTGTGGGAAAAGCTTTCGTCTGAGCTCAACCCTTTGTACTCATCAGAAAATCCATACATCAGAGAAACCCTATGAGTGCCTCAAATGTGGGAAAAGATTCCGAGTGAGCTCCTACCTTCTTACGCATGAGAGGATTCATACTGTAGATAAACCTTATAAATGCCCTGACTGTGGGAAAAGCTTCAGTGTGAGGTCCTACCTTATCAAACATCAAAGAATCCACATGGGAGAGAGACCCTTTAAATGCCTTGAGTGCGGGAAAAGCTTCAATCGCAGATCAACTCTTATCACCCATCAGAGAATCCACACTGGAGAGAAGCCCTATAAATGTCCTGATTGTGGGAAAAGCTTCAGTGTGAACTCAGACCTCATTGTACATCAGAGACTCCACACGGGAGAAAGACCCTATAAATGCCTTGACTGTGGGAAAACTTTCCGTCTGAGCTCACACCTTACTAGACATCGGAGAAGCCACACTGGTGAGAGACCCTATAAATGCCTGGTCTGTGGGGAAAACTTTAGTGACTGCTCAGGACTCATTAAACACAGGAGAAACCACACAGGAGAAGAACCTTATAAATGCCCTGAGTGTGGGAAAAACTTTAGTGTGAATTCAGCCCTTATTGTACATCAAAGAACCCACACGGGAGAGAGACCCTATAAATGCCTTGTCTGTAGGAAAAGCTTCAGTGACTGCTCAGGACTCATTAAACACAGGAGAATCCACACAGAAGAGAAACCTTATAAATGCCCCGAATGTGGGAAAAGCTTCAGTGACAGTTCAAGCCTTATTAAACATAAGACAGTCCACACAGGAGAGAGAATCTATAAATGCCCTGAATGTGGGAAAAGCTTTAGTCACAGCTCAGCCCTTTTGAAACACCAAAGAATCCACACAGGAGAGAGACCCTTTAAATGCCTGGACTGTGGGAAAAGGTTCACGGACAGCTCAGCCCTCCGGAGACACCGGCGAATCCACTCAGAAGACAGGCCCTATAAATGCCCCGACTGTGGGGAACGATTCAGTGTGACCTCAGGCCTTATTAGACACCAGAAAATCCACACTGAGGAGAGACCTTTTAAATGTAGTGAGTGTGGGAAAAGCTTCCAGTCAAACTCACTTCTTAAAACACATCAGAGGATCCATACGGGAGAAAAACCATATAAATGCCCCAAGTGTGGGAAAAGCTTCCGTCAGAGCTCCCACCTTATAAGGCATCAGAATATACACATGGAATAGGTGTTCACAATGTTTTTCGTTGTTGCTTTTGTTATGGTGTTTCTCACAGTTCTGCTACACTCAGTCAAATGGGGATGATGGGATCTATGCTTGACTGGGTTTTACAGGGTACCCGCTATGGATTTAAAGGGTCTGTGCCATGCCCTGGACACAAAGGCAGGCCCCCTGGCCTCAACACCTCCAAGACTGAGCCTTTGGACTCCAGCACTCCTGTTCCTCACTCTGAGCTCTGCCCAGTGAATCCATCTAAGGTAGACTCCTGGTCTGAGACCTCCACCCCTCCTCCGCCCCCAGGGATCAATGCACTTCAGGTGGTGTTGGTAGCAACACCAGGCAGGTGTTTTCCAAACAGGATAGGTTTAAATAATCAACTGGGATACAGTATCAGGAAGTCCTTAGGTTAACTTAGGCCATACCTACACTACCACATATGTTGGCAAAACTTACATCGCTCAGGGGTGTGAAAAAAACACAGCCCTGAGCAACAGAAATTTCACCGGCATAAGTGCTAGTGTGCACAGTGCTATGTCAGTGGGAGAAGTTGTCGTTGGGGGTGGTTTTAATTATGTTGATGGGTGAGAGGTCTCCCATTGGCATAGGGTGGTTACTTGAGAGATCTTACAATGGTGCTGCTGCATCGATACAGATGTGCCGCTGTAAGCTCTCTAGTGTAGACATACCCTTAGAGAAGCAAAGGTTAAAACCAAGTTCAGACTGGTCAAAGCCAGGGCTTCACAAATCCATGTTGTTGTAGGATCCATCTTCTCTCTCTGTCCTTCTATCTCTCAGTCCTGAATGAGAACTCCTATGTGTCTGTGAACCTTTTTCTTAAACAGTGATCCCTGACACCTCTTGTCTCTGTTCTCTGGAAAAAGCGATGCTGTGTTCACACATTCAGCCTGCTTGAACCGCCTGTTGTTAAGTGTTAATGTGTGTCATTGTCTCTTCTGTATCCTCCACTGGTATGTTTTGGTTCCAGCCAGCTCCTGAGGGTGCATTCATGCCAACGCAGAGAGATCAAACATCATACGTCTCCTTCCCTGTTCCAGGAGAAGCATTTTATTCTCTCTGCATCCAATGAGTAACAATGCAAAGACAGATGGCCAACTGAGACTCATATTGGTCATAAAAATATCGCAGAAAATTCCCACATTCATTATAGATGGGTCCTGGGGCACTGAGAGATTGGTGATCTGGGAAGCAAAATGGAGAGTGCTGGGGAATATAATATTTGAAAGTTGGGTTGTTGCTGGATGGGCACAGGCAATGGGCGAGGGAGGTTGGGTGCTAGTGGGTGGGTTACTTGGAGTCTGAGATGAGAGAACTGTCCTGAACTCTAAATGTTTTCCTTCTCCAACAGAGAATGAAAAGCAATATACCCCCAACTTCCATCCAACTCATGGTCTGTTACAAAACCTCAGCAGTGACTGTTAAAGCAGATTAAGTTCTCAAATACACAGGCTGTGGAAGAGTCAGATGTGTTCAACTGTTGATACTTGAGAGTACGACTTCACCAGTCAGGCTATGCAGAGGGTTGAATGGGGTGAATGTTTCTTTTTGGTGTCTGTTAGCAATGGAAGTGAAAGCCTTATGGAGCATTGGTGCATGTTATCCACAGTGTTGTAGCTGATATGAAGGTGGCAAGGAATACAGGAGTCTTTTCCTTCTAATTCCCATGTTTTAAGGTGACTGGCATATGTTCTGATGCCACCTTCGCTGTCACTAAATGCAGTTTTCTTTGTGTTACTTATATATAGAAACTTTCAAACAAATGTTTTTCCCCAATATTCTGAGCTCACGTTTTTTCTCCTCCATCCCCAAGCCCTGGTGTTTCGAGTAGAAGTGGCTCATGGTAGGTAGTGTTCAAGTCAAGCCAGCCTTTACAAATCATTTTTCAAAGTGAAAAATGCTCTCCAACATCTTCTTACTGGTTCCTTTTTGTTGTCTCTGTCCATCATTTCTGTTGCAACCAAAGTCTAACTTTCAGCCCCTCCCTCTTCTGTCTTCAAAAATAAAACTTCTCGCCTTCTAAAAAATGCTAGTGAACTCTCTGTGGGAGGGAGAAAATGTCCAGAACATGTCAAAGAAAATGTTTTTGAGGAGAAGAAGACCTCCCCCTCCCAAGGACCTCCTTGAAATTTTGATCACATGTAGGTGCTGCGTATGGCAACAGAAAGAGTTTTTCTGATGACATAGGGAGTGTCTACACTGCAATGCAAGCCCAGGGTTAGCGGGACTCGAGTCAGCAGATGCTGCATTTGAGAAACAATGGTTTGAACATTTGCACTGATTGCCAAACCCAGGTTTAGAATTTTTTAGCATCCACACTGCAGTACACAGATCTGAGTCCAACCAACCAGATGGCAGACTTCTTAGCACTCTCCGGAAGTGTGGCTGGTCTAGGTCTTCATTCCTGGTGCGGCGTGGGAAATCTTGACTATCCACACTGCACGTTGCAGGAAGTTTGAACTGCCATCAACACATCCTGCCAAACCGTCATTTTGATCTGTGTGCTTCCAGAAACTGGAGCCAGCAACATGAAGGAGTAGACCAGGGGTAGTCAATAGGTGCCCTGTGGTCCAAATCCGAACCGCCATAGGCTTTTCAGCGGACTGTGGGGGGCGCTGGAACTTACGGCTTCAGTCCCGCTGGCACTCGTGCCAGAATTTGGGGCTTGAGCCCTGCGAGGATCTCCGTGCACCCCAGCGCGCCAGTCAGGGGCTCCATTTAGAGAGGGTAGGGAGAACACCTGTCCCCCAGAGTTTCGAGTCAGTCCTGGGCATCTGCCACTGTGGCTTGCTGTGCTTGTCACAACCTTTGTGAAGCCAGAGGTGGGCCATTTACTCCTGAATGGACCTAGGATGATGATGGGCCACTGCACTGGTGCACTCAGCGACCACAGCTGGATCTGGATGTACCCAGGCAACAGAAATCAGGGGTGCTTTGTGCTCCTGCATTATGGATGTGCATGGGCCAATGGAAGAAGGAGAATAGTACCTCTATGAATGGGCTTGTGTTTGGGGAGTGGGGTGACATTGATTGCTTTTATGGGAGGGGAAGTTGATTGCCACGAATTGTACTTTTGAATTATGTGACCACTTATGAAATAGGATTGGGGGGAGGAAGCAGTGTGGATTGATGTATATAGCTGTATCGAGACCTGTGTTTTGCTTAGTACCTCCCAGTTGTCCCTGATCATGTGTTTCCCTTTATTATTTGAAATACACCTTTATACGATGTGTCGCAGTGATGGCAATACAATTCTTTATTGAATAAAAAACCTTTATTTTTACACATGAATTGGAAAAGCACAATATTAAACCCTTGTCTGCCCAGCCAGCTTTGCCACTAGCCCACCAAAACACCAGCAACACCACAAGCTCTAAAAGTAACCAAGAACAAAGTGCATAAACAAGTGCAAATGGATGAGCTATGTACAAGACCTCCCCCTCTACCCCCACACTATTGCTTGTCCCTGGCTTCCTGTTCTCCTTCCCCCTCCTTCGATGTTTGCCACACACTTGGTGCTGAGGCAGGGGGGTGAAGGCGTTCACAGGCGAGGGGTTCAGCACTGAGGACTCCATGGGGCACAGCTGTCCTGTCCAGACGCTCAGAGGTCCCAACTGCACTGGCCACCCAGCCATGAAGTTGTCCAAGCTGTTTCTGGCACGCAGGCCAGGATACTGCAGTGAGCATGCAGAACCATGATGTGGGTGCTGCAGGAGCCTGCGCCTTTGCAGCCATTAGAGACAGTAGCCACTCAAGCGGTTCTCTCTCTGGTGTGTTTTATCTTCTTCCCTTAACTGCCATTCTTGTTCCAGCGACTGTGAAGTGAGTGCCTGCTGTTACCCTATCCTCATGCTGCAAAGCCAGCCCAAGCCCTTCCCACGTCTTTCCTCTTGCCGCAAGTCCCTTTGCCTTTGGCACTCGACTGCATGTTGGCCCCATCCAGAATATCAACCATCAGTTCATCATGAAAACGCTTCCTCTTGGAACAGTCTGCGAAGGCACAGGGAGCCAGGCTTCTGCAAGTATGGGCAAGCTGTGGAGGTATGAACATAAGAACAGCCATACTGAGTCAGACCAAAGGTCCATCTAGCCCAGTATCCTTTCTTCAGACAGCGGCCAATGCTAGGTGTCCCTGAGGGAATGAACCGAACAGGCAATCATCATGTGATCCATCCCCTGTCGCCCATTCCCAGCTTCCGGCAAACAGAGGCTAGGGACAGCATCCTCCATGAATTTATCTAGTTCTTTTTTGAACCCTGCAGCCTGCAGAGGCTGAGGAGCCAGGACCAGGACCAGACACAGAGGGTTATGGTCTCGAATAGCTCAGTGAAGGAGCACAGAAAAAAATCCTTTTGGAAGTTCAAGAACAAAAAATGTTCTTTTTTTTTTTTAACTGAACTTCCGTGTATCGGCAGAGGCCTGCTTCAGACCTCGAACACTGCCGGGACACAGCCGGGTTTATTGAGAGAATGGCAAGTTTAACATCACAATGCTTTTAAAAAAAATTATTTCAACTAAATGGAGTTGGGGGGAAGGTTGGTGGCGGTGCAGCGCGACATCAGCCTTCTCTCTCATTTCAGACATTGCACGTTTTGGAGGACATTGGTGTTCTCGTGGTGCCTGGCTGGTGTTATTCCAAGCGGCCAGTGGGAAGCCAGGCATGTGTGCCACTGAAGTATTCAAACGTAGGGTGACTGAACCACACATCTACATGTGGAGTGGGCTGGTGAGCTACATGGTGGTTCTGGAAAAATATGCCCTGCTTCCTTGAAATGTGACTACCTAGCTGGAGTTCCTGCTATGGGAAAATTTGCACCCGGGATTGGGTCAGGACTAAGTGATTTGTGTACAGATGTCCACATACTCTCACTCTGCCTTTGTGCTTAACTGAATGGGAGCTACCTACACTCAAACATTTAACCTACTCCGCAGAAAGAAACCCAGGTCTGCTAAATTTTATAATCCCTTCAACCCCTTTTTAACATCTTCACACTTATGCACACGATGCCATCTGACAGGGTACTTCCACTTACCCTTCATTAAACCCACAGACCACACTGATCTCCCACCTCAGTTGCTTATAATTCCCATGGCAAGGAGACATGGCAAGGAGACACGAGGCATAGTGGCTTTCTCAAGGCACCTATGCATTTCTTTCCATGACCACCATGTGACAAAAATCTTAATGTTTTGGGACCTTGACCATATCTGAGATTGTTCTCACCTGCCCCGTTAGCAGCTACGTACTCCAAATATTTCAAATCATGACCATTATACCCATTCCACTATTAAAAAAAAAATGTCCACAAGGCTGGAGGAGCATTGAGGAATCACATAGCAACAGTGGGGCCTAATGGAGAAACCTCTGATGATTCCTAGCTCTGTCATTGGCCTGTGGGTTGACCTTGGGCAAGTCACTTTACCGCTGTGTGCCTCAGTTTCCCATCTGTAAAATGCAGACAACGATGTGAAGTTCTTTGAGATCTGCTGATGAAAAGCAATATATAAAAGCAAGGTGTTTGGTTATCAAATGTATATCAAATGCAAACCTAGGTGAGAACTACCACTGTCTAAATGACCACTAACTCATGCAACAAACATTTCTCTCTGGGAAATTAAATGACGAAAAACTTCATTAACATAGACTTAAGGTGGCCCAGAGGATCTCGTGCCCTTGTAAACTGTGGAGTTCAGCAAAACTCAAACCTCTGAAAATGAAATGAAGAGTGAAGGTGCATGCCAATGCAACCTGCCCTCTTTGAGCGATGATCCAATACACCTACCGCACAAAGACCCGCACTCTTCCTGTGCAGATAGTGCATGTCACTCAGGCAGTAGGACACAAGACAACTGTAGCACAGAGTCAAACACCTCTTTGCTAAGGGAAAACTTGTTTTTAGGTGAGCTGCACTGAAAAGGTGCTATCCACTCCTCTTCTACATTCAAACACTGAGCCTGTCACCAGAAATGGCCCCACACTTGTTAAGTTTTACAGCTCCTTCAACCCTCTTTTACGGTCCATTCACCCTTACTCACAGGATTCTATCTAACTTATACTTTCATTTACCCATCATCAAACACACAGACTCCTCTAACATCCTGCCTCTCTGCTGATAATCCCCATGGCAAGAAGACCCCTGTACTCTGCTGCTGACAACTTACACAACTCAGCACTGAAATGATGCATCCTGGATTCCTCAAGGTACACATGCACCTTGTTCTTTTGATCTCATGTATGGGGAAGCTCAAACCCAGATCTCCTATCAAATCACAGCTCTGAGATGCTCCTCAACCTAATCTCCAGATCTCCTCATATTACAATTGCACTTCTACCAAGCTACCCACTTATGTCTCCAGCATTCAATATAGCTACACCTACCACAGTAAATGCAGCAGGAGCGCACACAGATAACTCCCAGTTGACATTGCCAGCTCCAGGGAGGGCAGAGTTAAGGCTGACTGGGCATATACCTTAACTCTACATATCATGGTTTTCAAAGGATTGAATTTTGCTGGGCAACTTTGACTTATAGTAATGTAGGCTTGAGGTCCTCCAGTCCAGCCCTCTGTGCTGGGTCAAGGCCAAGTAAACCTAGACCATCCCTGCCAGGTGTTTGTCTAACTGATTCTTAAGAACCTCCAATGCTGGGGATTCCACAGCCTGTCTTGGAAGCCTATTCCAGAACTTAACTATCCTTATAGTTAGAAAGTTTGTCCTGATAGCTTACCTAAATCGCCCTTGCTGTAGATTAAGCCAATTATTTCTTCTCCTACCTTCAATGGGCATGGAGAACAACTGATCAACAAACTCTTTGTAACAGTCCTTAACATATCGGAAGACTGTTATTGAGACCCCTGCAGTCTCCTTTGCTCAAGAGTAACCATGCCCGTTTTTTTTAACCTTTCCTCACAGGTCCGGTTTTCTAAACCTTTGATTATTTTTGTTACTCTCCTCTCAATTCGCTCCAATTTGTCTATATCTTTCTTAAAGTGTGACACCCAGAACTGGACACAGTACTCCAGCTGGAGCCTCACCACTGCTGAGTGAAGCAAGACAGTTATCTCCTGTGTTTTACATATGATGCTCCTGGTAATACAGCCCAGAAAGATATTCGCCTTTTTAGCAACTGCATCACATAGTTGACTCATATTGAATTTCTTATCCACGCTAACCCTCACATCCGTTTCAGCACTGCTACAGCCTAGCCAGTTACTCCTCATTTTGTTAGTTGTGCATTTGATTATTTTTCCTCCTAAGTGTAAGTCCTTTACACTTGAATTTCAGCTTGTTGATTTCAGACCAACTCTCCAATTTGTCATGGGTGTTTTGAATTCTAAATCCTGTCCTCCAAAATGTTAGCAATCCCTCCCAGCTTGGTGTCGTGCAAATATTAAAAGCATTGTCTCCACTCCGTTATCCAAGTCATGAATAAAAATATTGAATAGGACTGGATCTGGACAGACCCTGCTGGGACCCAACTAGACACATTCCCCTGGGGTTGACAATGAAACATTGATAACTACTCTGAGTACTGTCTTTCAACCGGTTGTGCACCCACCTTACAGACTTTTCATCTAGATCACATTTCCCTAGTTTGCTTATGATACTGTCATGTGGAATTGGGCCCGGAGCGTTACTAAAACGAAGCTATATGAGATCTACAGCTTTCCCTCATCCACTAGGCCAGTGAACCCAAAAGTTTTTTCAAAAAGAAAAGGAGTACTTGTGGCACCTTAGAGACTAACACATTTATTTGAGCATAAGCTTTTGTGAGCTTCATCTCACTTCATCGGATGCATGCAATGGAAAAGTTTTTTGTCAGTGAATTTGTCTCATTAATTCCTGCCACCAGAGGGCTCCGCTTATTGCTAAGCGAGAGGCGGCTGTTCAGGATCTCAGGGAGTGTTGAGTTATTTGATTGTCCGCTTCCTGTCTCCACCACTAACTGCTGCTGCCTCCGTTGTGAGCTCGGAGCCCGGGCTGAGCCGCTGCCGCTGCCCAGCGGGGTCTGCGCGGGGAGAGCCCTTCCCTAGCGCCCCTCGGGGCCCAGCCGGGGGGACTTTCTCCAGGGGCTGGAAGCAGCCCCTGGGGCAGCTCCGGGCTCTGCCGACACCAGCCCCTGAGCCGGAGCCTGCAGGTGAGGGGAGAGACCCGGGGAAAGGGCTGGGGCCGGGCAGGAAAGTGACTCTGCACCAACGGCCCCTCCTCTGCTCCCGGGGGGGCGGGGGTCTGCGAGTCCCAGCGCTGCTCCCTCCCTGATCCTCCCCCCCCCTTCCCCCGGCTCTGCCCCCTGAGCGCCGGCAGGAGCCGAGCCAGCGCCGGGAGAGCGACCGCCCCGGGCCGGGCCAGGGACCGAGTCTCCCAGCCCGAGGGGAGGGGAGGGGGCAGGAGGGAGACAGGGGCAGAGACTGGCAGGGGCAGCAGGAGCAATCAGCGGGGAGGGAGGTTCCCGGCTCCCAGCCCTGCCCAGCCCCATTCCCTGCAGCACCCCGGGCAGATTGACTTCCCTGGGAGAAGGGGAGGAGCAGGGAGAGGAAAAGCCAGTTCCTGCCTCTGCCTGGTCCCCACGCTGCTGGGGGGATGCGCTGCCCTGAGGACAGTGTCAGGGGGAGCCCCCAAAGCAGCTCCTTTCATTCTGCTCCTTTCTGGGGTTTGGTTCAGAGACTTGGTTCCTATTTTAACAACATTTCAGCGGGTTTAGCGCTGGTGGCAGAGGCCGGTGTGGTGTGACAAACTTCTTGGCTGTTACTGTCCTGAGCAAGCGGGTAGGAACAGAGGATGCTGAGTCCCGGATCTGCTGAAGTAGCAGGGCCTGGTGGCCACTTTACTCTTCTGTTACTTGATGTGTTACATATGCAGATGTTGATCATACTTCTAACTGCATATTTTAATTTCCTAGCCACATGGTTTGTTCTGATACATTTCAGTGATCTTCCTCGTTCGGACAAGTTGACTGTTCTGGGTTGCCAAAATCCAGGCTTTTCTAAAACGAACGATCCTGTTGCTCCTTTGCATTGGTTGGGTGAGGGCCACTGTGCTGACCTCACCTCATTTGCCTTTTGGTGAAACTCCATTGCCTTGTCTCTGCTTGGTTTTTGCAGGGGGGATAGCTAATGCAGGTTAGTTAACACACGTTTGCTAAGCATTGATGACACAGAATACAAGGCTGACTCAGGTGTTAAATGAAGTGTTATTGTTCGTAGCTTGACAACTCTGATACAGTTTGTGTGGCTCACTCTGCTCCTTTGCCATCAGAGGTATTTGCGTCTGAGTGTCTGCAGCCTCCCATTGTGTGGGTATCATGGAAAACCAGCTAAAACATTTTAAACTAAAGGAATTACCAGACGCTTCCCCCCATCCCCGCCCTGCGCTATTTCCGTTATCCCCTTCCGTTGTTCAGGGGTTGGCTAGATGGTCTGACACTGAGGCCTGGTCTACACGACAGAGTTAGGTCGACGTCAGCTGCCTTATGACAACCTAATTATGTCAGGGTACACACTAAGGAACCAAAAACCAGGACACTATTCCAAGCCTGCATTTCCCAGCAACATTGCACTCAAAATAGTTTTCTCTTAGCTTTATCTCAGGGCTCAGGCTTTGTCTGCTTGGCTTTCTCTCTCTGCTTTGCTCTTGTTCTCTCAGTGCCTGTGTCTGTCTCTGGTGTGCGCACACACACACAGATACCCTTCAAAGCCCTAGCCCCTGCATTTCAAGCCCCTTGGGCCACATGATTCAGCTTCTATACCCCATGTCTATGGGCCTGTGTTTTGTTTCAGTCTGCTGATTACGATGGCTTCTTTGCATTGATTCTAAATGGAGGGCAGCGGTCAGGCCTGACCCACTATAAGGTTTACTCCAAACCAAAACTATATTAATAAGGTTAAGATTCCGTCTTGGGTATTTTTAGCAAGAGTCACCGACAGGTCGGGGGCAATAAACACAAATTCACAGAAGCCTGCGACCTGTCTCTGACTTTTACTAAAAATACCCTGAGGATGGAGGACAAACAGAGCTTTGCTGGGGCTTGCAGCTGTTGCGGCAGGGGCTGGCCGCTGCTGCTCCAGCCCCAGGGAGACTGACCCTGCCCCAGCCGCTGCTCTGGCAGGTTGTGGACCGCTGTTCCCGCGGCCCCAGGGCTGACCACTGGTCAGCTGTTCTGGCAGTCACTGCTCCAGCAGCCCCCGGGGATGACAGCTGCTCCAGCCCTGCCACAGAAGAAGTCACAGAGATCCCAGAAAGTTGCGGAATCAGTGACATCTGTGAAGGAATTGTAGCCTTAAATAGTAATGACAGATCTGGTTGCATTTTAGTGTTCCCTTCCCACACTGATGGCTAATGGGGTCAGGGGCCATTCTGACACCTGGGAACACTGCAGGGAAGGGACACACCTGGGCTGTGAATTGGTTGGGTAGTGGCTGAGGAGTTGCTATATTGGCTCTGTGCCCACCGAGGATTGCCCTTGGTATGGGCAAGTCTGAAAGCCACATTTTTTTTCCATCGGCATCCGTTTTTGAAAGGGACCGGTGACTTTGGGTGTCCCAGGTTTTATGTGTCCAGCTAGAGACACCTCACTGGGGGCTGACTTCCAGAAAGGGTCAAGCACCATTTCTGTCTCCCTGTCTCAGGGCTGCCAACTCTTGTGATTTTTTTTTTTTTTAACCACAAGTCTCATGATATTGGGCATAGGCACCAACTCTGTGGGTGCTCTAGGGCTGGAGCACCCATGAAAAAAAAGTGGGTGCTCAGCACCCACAGGCAGCCTCGCGGATCAGGGCCTCTCCCTCCCGCCCACTGCGAATCAGCTGTTCCATGGCATGCAGGAGGCGCTGGGGAGAGGGGGAGGAGTGGGGTCAGAAAGAGGCGGGGCAGGGGTGGGAAGAGGTGGGGCAAGGTGGGGGCTTGGAAGAAGAGGTGGAGTGGGGGCAGGGCCTGGGGTGGAGCAGGGGTCGAGCACCCTCCTGGCAGCTCAGTAAGTCAGTACCTATGAGATTGGGTGATTTTTTTTCCTTACAGCCCCAACTCCAGGAGCCCTGTGATTCCATGAAGAGCTCAGATTTCTTTTTAAAAAATTAAGTGACATTCTAGCCCTGATGGTAGCAGAGAAAATATGAACCCAAGAGACTCCAAAGCAAGGAGGCAAACAAAATGAATCTCAAATATAGTTTCAGTATCTTCTTTAAATGGCAGAATTTTTCAGAAAAAAATCTCATGAGTTTTGGGGGCTCATTCATGATATTTGGACATTGGTCCCTTGTGCTAGAACAGAAGAATGAGGAGGAAGAGACCTTAGCTCATTAGGACAATGACAGAGCTGAGAACAGAACCCCAGTCCCATGAGTGTCTATCTCATGACCTACCCACTAGGCCTCATGGCCTCTCAGCTGGCAGCATGCAGTGAGCCCTGCTAGCACAATGTGGCATCGGTCTGTGACTAGAGAGAGAAATAAAGCATCATTTCTTCTCATAGAAAAGCCACGTGTCTGATTTTAACTCTTCACATTCAAAGACGAGTCAGCAGTTCCATACTAAAAGATCAGTACAAAAATCACACCTGGGTATATGTGAGCAGGGAGCCCATCTAACCCGGGGCTATTTCTACTCCAGATCTTTCTGATGGAGCCAGGGGAGGAGCCGGGCCCCTTGGATGCAGAGGAAGGGGAGAGTCTGCAAGGAATTTGCACAGGTGAGGAGTCTGTTAAATCAATTTAGAAACCAGGGGTGGGGGAAGGAAGCAGCTGGGATTTGCACCAAGGCCCAGTGAGCCCTCCCCCCAGTTCTGCCCCATCTCACCTGGTCAGGTTTGCCCCAGCAGTGGTCACATCCTCGTGGCTTCCCTGACCCACAAATACACCACTCTACTGCTCCCTTTCCTGAGTATTCAGAGTGTTACATGGAAGCAGATCTGGTCCTTCTGCTTTGGGGGATTTGGTCTCTAATTTCAGATCATATCGTTATTTATTTCTGCCATTCCCCCTTCCCAAGGATTCTTTACTTCCCAACGCAAGGAATGACTCGGAATTTTGCCCCTTTATTCCAGCAGAGGATGGGGCAGTGAATGTAAAGGAGGAGAATTGTCCGCAGGGGGCGGTGTCGAGAAACTCCGAAGGGAATGTTTGCCAGATTCCTGAGCAGGTGGTGCCCTGTGAGAGTCGAGGCAGCTCAGGTCAGGAAAAGATACCAGTGGAAGAGGCACAGGGCAGAGCCACTTCCCCTGGCAGAGCTCTCAGGCAAACTAAAAATATTGAAGCCCATCAGAGAATCAGCCCTGGTCAGAAACCCTATAACTGCCCTGAGTGTGGCCAAAGCTTCAGTGTGAGCTCAGACCTTAGTAGACATCAGAGGATCCATACGGGAGAGAGACCCTATAAATGCCTTGAGTTACTTGGTAAGATGACAGATCAGCGCAAACAGTTTCACAAGCTCTGAGTTTTATTTGGGATTTTGTTTTAAATGGGTTTGTTTTTCTAGGTAGGCAAAAAGGTTTAAAGTGATAAAAGAAAGGGAGTGAAATTCATAGAGCTCTTGGTCTTTCAGTTTCCAAACAGAATCAGGATGTGTTGTAGGTGTCGAGATCTTAATAAAGGATGGAGTTCCAACCATCGGATGTGTCCTGACAATCTGATTGCCCATGGAGTCATTTGTCTTTCTGCTCTCACTGCACTCCCTGCCTGAGTAGACTGTCAGACTCCTGGCTGTTACGCTGTTACGTGACACGAATTGCATATGGTTAGATATTAAGCTGAGCTGGGAATGATCAGGGTCTGGATGGATGCCAGAGAAGGCTGTGAAAGCCACAAGGGGCGGTGACTTGGGGCAGTGATCCATTCTTAGATCAGCAAGTAACAACCTGCTCCTGGCACTCCAGCTGTTGACCCGTGTTTCCCAAGGTAGGAAAGCGAAAGCTAACTCAGCTCTACTCCCCGGAGGCACCAGGGCTGCCATGAACCCAGCCCTGCGGCGCCAGCGTGGGGTTGTTTGTTCGAGCTGCCAGGGCCCCTATAAGATCCCGGTGACCTTTAAAGGGTGCAAGCACAAGTTCTGCCGCTTCTGTGTCACTCCCTTCAAGGGGGAGTCGGGCACAGCCACCTCCTGCCCCCTGTGCCACAAGGCCCCCAGGCACGGAGACGACAAGCCCCAGGGGCAGCCAGGCAGCAGGGCAGATGAAGCTGAAAAAATCCATCTGGAAGTGGGCGAAGAGCCTGAGGTGGAGTGGGAGTGCGGGGAACACCAGGCGGTTCTGGACTTGTTCTGCGCAGAGGATCAAGCCCTCATCTGCGTGAGCTGTAGGGACTGCCAGGCTCACCGCACTCACACCGTGGTTCCCATTGAGGAGGCTGCCCAGGAGTACAAGGTAGGGGGCTGCTGTGTCTCTGCTCTGCGACTCTGCTGTTCAGCCTCTCCCTGCAGCTGGCAGAAGTGACGGTGAAATTCAGCACAAAGCCCAGGCACCACTTACACGAGAGACCTCCTGACCCACACGTCTGGCCTGCACTGCGGCCAGCCCTAGGGAGGGACACGGAAGCCTGGCGATAGTGCCCATGAGCCAGGAAACATCTGTGCCTGAGAAATACTCGACCCTGCCTCCTCTAACTGCGCTCCCACCAGGCCTGTGTCCTCCTCTTACCTTGGGTTCCATTGTTGTGTGGCTGGACCAGTGGTGGATTGCTGCATGTGGCAACAGGGCTTGTGCCCAGGGGCCCTGGCCAATTTAGGGCCCCCAGAAAAATCTCGCTCCCTGCTGTGGCCCTGGGGCACAGAGCGTCTCTGGTCTTAGGGCCGCAGAGGAGGGTTTGGGGTGGAAAGGAGTGAGCGGGGGATGGGGCTGCGGGGAAAGGGGTGGAATGGGGTGGGGCCACGGGGGAAGGGGTGGAATGGGGCAGGGCTGTGGGTAGAACGCGGGTGGAGCTGTGGGTGGAACAGGGACGGGGCTGCGGGTGGCCACTGGTGCCAATTAGGGGTCTGCAGGTGCTGAATGCCCCCCTTCCCCCGGGCTTTTGTACTTCTTCAAAGTTTAATAGGCAACGAAGTCGGGGGCGGGAGGGGTGGGCAAGGCAAGGCCACTTTTAAGCAACTGAAATTAGTACAGCTGCTGCTGGAGCAGTCCGGAGCATTTCTCTGGCTGAGTGGTCACAGTGCCATTGAAATTTGACTGGGCTGCCCCTGCCTACAGCAGCGAGTGCTGCTGTGACTTGACGCATGGGCATTTTGCCGAGACCATTACTCCCAGCAGCACCAGCTCATGCGCCACGTGGGTGAGAGAGAGGGGAGACTCCTGGGACCGGAAGAAGGTTCCTGCTTCGGGGTGGGGTGTGGACCAGAATTTGCCTCCTCCCCCCCCAAGAAGTGCCTGAATTGGCACCACTGATTTCAACCCCCAGGAAACTAAGCTATTGTGTACCACAAGTAGAGAATAGGAGGGACCAAGGTGCAGCACTGCTAAGGCCCCTGCAATAGCCAGAAATTGATTAAGTGAGATATACCCAAATGATCCTGGCAAGCAACCCATGCCCCACACTGCAGTGGAAGGTGGTGATGGCTGCGAAAGCGAGTTTATGTATAAATTAAAATAAATTAATTAATTCATGCATCAATTTATGCAAAGGCTTATTGTAAAGGTGTCAATTGTGGTGTTTTGTGTGTGTGTGTGTGCATGCATGCGCATATGCACAACCATTGCACACCTGTTCTTCTGATGCAATGCTCTTGGACTTTGCCTTTGCAAATTTGTCTCCCAAATTATTGCAAATATCTGCACATCATGGTATCGCCGATGTCCCAGTCTCTGAAAGCCTGCATCACAGCTTCTCCTAAGGCAGCGGGGGTCATCAGGCAGAGCAGACCATGCTGCTTATTTTCCCTTGGTGCTCTTGCTTTTCATCAGTTTAAACTGTGCTGTGCCCTTAGCCTGTGTGTAGCGATTTTCTATGATTTAAGGAGAGCTCACTAGCTGTGCTTTTCTTGCCAGAGGAAGCTGCATACAGCGGTGGAGCTCCTGAAAAAGCAGACGGAGGAAGCTTGGGAGCTGAAATACAAGGAGGGAAAGAAGACAGCTAACTGGAAGGCAGGGTCCCATGGTTTTAACCATTCACAAGCCTGTTGGCAACTGCAGGATTTCTGGGGGTTCTGGCAAATGTCCGCAAGGAGGAGGCTATGTCCCTTTGGCATTAGCCATGCATGAGGGCAGACGTAGTGCCTGATTTTTCGGTGGGGTTTAGCATCCCTGGCTCCCACCTGGCTGGGTCCCCAGCCCTTCTGGGAATCAGCCCCCCACCCCACCCCCTAGCAGCTCATAATACGCTGCAACCCAGTAATTGTGTAGCATGTTCTCATTCTCCAGGTTCTGCTGCCATCATGTGGCCATTTGATGTCATTGCTCTCCAGTTAGCACTTCCTATATAAGTCTTCCCGCTCCCCACGGCTATGGCAAGATACCAATATTACTTATTTGTATCTTTATAGCACCAATAAGCCACACCCATGATCAAGGCACCATAGCGTTAGGTGCTCTCCAGACAGGGTACTCTCAAGGTCCCTTCCAGCCTTACATTTCTATGATGCTCTGATAAGAGAAAGCCCTTGCCCCCAGAGAATTTAAAATCGAAATAGACATAGGGTGGGAGTTGAAGCAAAGGCACGGAGATTTTCCCAGGGTCACCCAGTGGCTCGCCGGTGGAGTAGAGAATAGAATCCAGAGGTACCGAATCCCAGTTCAGTGCCTGATAGGAACACAGGACCGGAAGGAACCTCCTGGGTCATTGAGTCCAGCCCTTTGTTATCACAAGACACCCCATCAGAGCATCCTGTTCGTAAACTGACTAAGCTCCATCTGCAAACTGGTCAGGTTGTTTGCCCCCACTGCTCTTACTGGGAAGCTTGTTCCAGAGCCTTGCTCCTTTGATGGTTAGAAACTGCTTCTTCCCATCCACCAGGCCCAGTGATTCTCAACATGCACGCATAGACCAGAAACGCAGATGCAGCTGCATCTCTGTTTTGTTTTGTTTTTAATTAAAAATACTGGTAGTTGAAAACCTGTTTGTCAATCGTAAGAAGGGAAGTGTCAAGCGATGATGAGCAGGTGTTGCTGTGTGCCGAGAAGGGGCTATTTTCTGTAGTGAAGCACATCAAGGGAACCTAGTAACTCACTCTTGATTGATGGGGGAAAACATCCCAGGTGCTGTGTAAAGAGATGGAATCCCTGCTTGATGTATAGTTTGGAGCAGGTTAAAACTGCACAGCATGGAGAAAGGAGCAAGACACTTAAAATCCCATAAAATTTCTAAATTCTATATTTGCTTGCTCCACAGCTAGGGCTCCTATGCGCTGTGATAAGCCAATTATTAATAGTCTTTGGGGCTTTAATATGTGATGTCCACCCCAAGGCAAAAAAAACCAAGCACAACACCTGTCCACCACTGGATCCCTCACCATGGCTTTGATTACTATGCCATATAAAGGTTTTTAATTAACACTGCTTGCTAGTAATACAGGAGATCCAACCAGACTCAGGGGTCTAGTGTCTAGAGCAGAGGTTCTCAAACTGTGGGTCGGGACCCCAAAGCAGGTTGTAACCCTGTTTTAAGACTTGATGGGGCCCAGGGCCAAAGCCAAAGTCTGAGCCCCATTGCCCAGAGCCAAAGCTAAGACCCTTGGGTTTCAGCCCTGGGCAGCGGGGCTCAGGTTAGAGGCCCCCTGGCTGGGGCTGAAGCCCTGGGGTGGCAGGGCTCGGGTGGGCTCAGGCTTCACACCCCCTCCTGGGGTCATGTAGTAATTTTTGTTGTCAGAAGGGGGTCGCAGTGCAATGAAGTTTGAGAATCTCTGAGCACAGAAATGAGGCTCTGGAAAACCTGGTTTCTATTGCTGGCTCTGGCCTGCTGGTGACCCTGACCTATCACCTCCCCACTCTGTGCCTCAGTTTCCCCATCTGTAAAACAGGGGTAATGATACCGACCTCCTTTTAGAACACTTAGAAATCTACTGATACAAATTGCTAAACAATAACACCTAGCTCTTATATAGCACTTTTCAGCCATCGATTTCAAAGATAAGAACTGCACATTACTGTGCTGGACACCATCCATACACTGTGTAAGCGACAGCCCCTTCCCAGAGAACTAACAATCTAAAGAGTCAAGACACACAAAAGGTAGGGGAGGAAACAGAGGCAGAGGTGAAATGATTTGGTTGAAGTTGCATAGCGGCTAGGTGGCAGAACAAGAAGTAGAACCTTCCAGGACTATCCACTGGGCCACGTTGCATCGCTACCTTCTTTACATTTATCCCTACCCCAAACTGGTTGATGTTTTTCGGTGGTTGTTTTCAATTTTTTTTTACCTTTAACGAAGGAGAAGACACACTATCAGAGAATGTGCATCGAGATCGAATTTGAGAAGCTGCACGAATTCCTGAACGAGGAAGAGGAGCAGCTGTTGCGGAAACTGAGGAAGGAGGAGAAGGAGACCCTGAAGCAGCTACATGGGAATATAATAAAGCTCTCAGAACAGCGCTCGTCTCTGCAGAAGCTCATCACGGAGATAGAGGAGAAGTGTCAGCAACCGGCTGCTGTGTTGCTGAAGGTGAGAGACTCCCCCACCCTGTCAATCCATGCTGAATTACCGGGTATCACACACCATTGGCATTGGATCTAATGACCAAGGAAGAAATAATTATTTCAGTTTTATTGTTATCTAAATAATAAAATCCCAGGCTGGAGGGTCCATCTGCTCCAGAATTTCTCTTGCTTTTGTTAGAGGAATGTTCCCATGCGCCTCGCAAGAGCTGCCATGTGATCATCCTCCATAGGATCAGTGCTGCTGATGAAAGATTGCTAGAGAATTGTTGCTCTTCTACTCCTTCTCTCGCATCCCCTGTGCAATCTTCTGTAGACGTCCATGTGTCTACAGCTGCTCCGTAGTTGTGCTTGCACAGCCTCCTCTGCCCACAAGCCCATGAGATCCAATATCTCCTGTTTGCTCCAGGCGGAAGCACATCTGGAGCATGTAGTCAGCATGTTCAGCTGGGCAGTTGCAGACAACAAGGGAGAGGTACTAGGTGTGGTCTCCCAGCTGGGCAATCAGGAAAAAAGCCCTTCAAAAATACACAGGAATTTCAAAGGAGGTGGGGTGGCTTTGGGTCTCTGTGACCCCTGAGCAGTGGAGTTCACGGTTTTGACCAGAGTGGTCACTGTCGGGCATTGTGGGATAGCTGCTGGAGGACTGTTAGGGTCAACATAGGTCACGCAGTGTCTACACTCGCACTGCTTTGATCATGGCTCACCACAGGGGCATGCACAGGGGAGGGAAAACAGGGGCATGGGCCCCCCCAAAACCTGTATGTCCCTGCAGCCCGGGGAGGGAGGAAGCAGCAGGGTGGCTGGCTGCTGGCAGAGCTCCTCCTCCCTCCACCCCTACAGCTGCTGCTTCTCCTTCCCTGTTGCTGGAGTCCCACATGTTGCCTTTGCCTCCAGCCCCTGACTCACCTCAGTGAGGTGTCTGCCGCCCATTCGGGGAGGCTAGCCCCCGGCCCACCCCTTCTGCCCAAGGCCCCGCCCCTCCCCCTTCCCCTCCAGAACCCCTGAGCGTCCCACGTGGCCACCAGAAACCCCTGCCCAGCCCTGGGCTGCCCGAGTGCTCCCAGCCCTGGAGTGCCGGGTGGCACAGCCCCAGCCCCAGAGCACCAGATGGCATGGCCCAGCACCCCCAGCCCCAGCACCCCCCTCTCCCAGAGTGCCGGAAAGCGCAACCCCAAGGCCTGGCGGCCCGAGCACCAGCCCCAGCCGCTCTGAGTCCCAGGCCGCAGGCCAGCCAACCCTACTCCCAGCCCAGGCCATGGGGGGAAGAGTGGGAAACAGGAGGGGCCTCGGGGAGGGGGGCCACACCTGGCTGTTTGGGGAGGCTCAGCCTCCACTGGCCTGTGATACATGCCACCCATGCTTGGGCATGCCGCTGGCTCACCGCTCTTCAGGGAGGTGGTTTCACTGTGTTGCCATAAAGGGCCGCTGACATTGGCCGGAGACACGTGCGCAAATAGGTTTGATGCAAGGCGAGGTCCATTGGTCTAACATAGCATAGACCAAGCCCAAGGTCTTCCTGCGCAGTGGTACAGGTGAATGAAGAAGGATATTTTTGAGGTTAAAGCACTGGCGCAGGACTCATAAGACCTGGGCTCGATTCTCTGCTCTGCCACAGATCTCCTGTGTGCCCTGGGGCAAGTTACTTAATTGCCTCTCTTTGTAGAATGGGGTTAATACCAGTATAACCTGACTGGTGTTTGCAAGAGTAAATTCACTGGGTGTGATCCTCAGCTGGTGAGGATTTTGGGTTTCACTGACGTCGGTGGAGCTCCACTGATTTTCACCAGCTGAAGAGCTGACCCATTAATATTTATGAGGTGATCAGACACTAGGGTGATGGGAGTCCTTCTGTGAAAACAGGGGCGGTGGGTATCACAGGCCAGGGGAGGCTAAGCCTCCCCTAACCCAGGCTGTGGCCCTGCCCATGCTCTGCCCCAAGGACCCGCCTCCCTCCCCCACTCCCTTGAAGCTGACCGGGGCTCAGCTCCAGCCAGCAGCCTGGAGCTTGGGGCTCAGGCTGGTAGCCCAGGGTCAGGGCGGCCAGGGGCCGGAGTGGCTTGGGCCAGCCGGTGGCCCAGGGTCAGGCCAGTGGCCCAGGGCAGGGAAGGAGTTTGGGGCTCCAGCGGGTGATGGTGGCAGGGCCTCAGGCAGAAGGGGTGGGGCCGGGGGCTAGCCTCCCCGAAGGGGGAGTTCATGCTCTGCCCATGCGTACAAACCTGATGCATGCTTTCTCTACTACACCTATGCGCTGTATACGGAGCATCTAAAAGCTCTTAGGCCCAGCTTCTCAAAGGCATTTAGGTGCCTAACTCCCAGTGGGTCTTAACCACTTACCCAGAAGTAACACATTTTCAGCATAGGAACAGAGAAGGGAAGCTGGGAGGTTGGTGTCCCTGCAGGGGCAGAGTTAAGGTTATTTGAGAGCCTTTAACAATGCTTTTCCACACTCTCATATATGTGGGAGCTCAGAAGAGCTATAGAATGAAAAGTTATCGTTGAGTTTTACAGTTCAAGGAAGGATCTAGTTTATGATGCAAATAGTGTGAAAAAAATCAGTGAATATTGGTTTCCTTCTGTCACTGCAGAATGTGAATTCCTTTCCATTTTCTCCTTTTAGGATGTGAAAGACACATTGACCAGGTACTTTTTGCATTGACTCCAGTTACAAACTTTGCATAAATGTTTGTCCTGAGCCAAGGAGTGATAAGTTGGGCTGTGTTCTTCTTAGGAGTGAAAATATTCAAGTGCAGGAACCTGAAGCTGTGTTTACTGAACTGAAGAATGTATACAACATTCCTAGCATTGATATTATTGACATTCTAAGGAAATTCAAAGGTAAGTGAAGACTGTTCCTATATTCAGGTTCCCAGATGTTTCATGATCTTGCACCATGGAATTTGCCATGAAATTCAAACCTTAACCTCAGAACTGTTCTCCAGACTATCAGTTTCCATTTTAAAAAAATTAAAAACAGCTCACATGATTAGCAAGAAAATATTATAAATTCAATCTGAGGGTAAACTGAAGCAGTGATTTTTGCCTGAGTCTGCAGACAGTGTGACTCAGTAGCTCTAAGAGTAGGGAATTGCTCTTATTCATCTCAATGGAGTGTCGACTCTGAAACTTAATGGTAGTGATATAGGCGGTGACATTACCTATTTCACTGCCAAGCACTTTGCACAGAAACATCCAGCTAATGTTGGCTTGCTTATCCCACAATACCAAACTGCCTCCTGGTGCTTAAAGCCCCAAGTTCCAAAGCTTTCAGCTCCCTCTTCTGAACACCTTTTATGATGTCACCATTGGAGCAGAGCTCTGCAGCACATTGTGAACTGAAAAGTGCTGGTCTTGGTATGTTAAGACAATTCTCATATAGGACCTGATCCAAAGCCCACTGAAGTATATGGGACTCTTCCCTCTGGCATTGGATGGGGCCCCAAGCAGAACTGGTCTAAGTAAGGTAATACAGGGCAAGAGAAAGGAAGGAGTCATATCCTCATTTTTACAGAGGGAAACCTGAGATGCAGAGTTTAAGTGACTCACCCATGTCACACAAGGAGTCTGTAGTAGATCTGTAAATTGAACCCAGATCTGCTGGCTCCTTATCCACAAACCCAACTTTCCTTTGCTCCCTGCCACCCACCACAGCCCAGTTTAGCTTTCATGACTCCTACTTTATGTAGCTGAAATATTAATGGAGGAGCAATTTAATTTCCCTTTAATCACCATGCCTTGTCCCTGGCAATGACTCTGTGACATTTTCTCTCTTTTTTCCCCAGTGGATGTGACTCTCGACCCAGACACAGCTCACCCCAACCTCGTCCTGTCTGAGGACAGGAGAAGCGTGACACACAGAGGCATGCGACAGGAGCTGCCCAGCAATCCCGAGCGATTTGATCCTTATATCATGGTGTTGGGCTCCAGGAGGTTCACGTCAGGGAGGTGTTACTGGGAGGTGGAGGTGGGAGACAAGGTGGAGTGGGACATAGGGGTGTGCAGAGAATCTGTGGGCAGGAAGGGGCAGGTGATATTATCTCCTAGCAATGGATTCTGGAGAGTTTGGTTGAGGAATGGAGATAAGTACAAGGCTCTGATCTCCCACCCAACCCCCCTCACTGTCAGTGTGCGGCCCAGCCGGGTGGGGATTTTCCTAGACTACAAGGCAGGCGAGATCTCATTTTACAACGTGACAGACAGGACCCATCTGTATTCATACAGCGGAGCCTTCTATGGGGTTCTACGGCCTTTCTTCAGCCCCGGTCTCCATCGGGGAGGTGAAAACACTGCTCCGCTGACAGTCTACTCGAAGTCTCTGGGCTAGCTTCAATAGGAATCAAAGACACACACATGGAAGGAGCACCAAGTCAAAAAACTCCTCCCTCCACCAATACCTACCCCCACTCACACTCTCTCCTCCTGATGGGGCTCTGATCTGGCTCCATGGGGAAGGGGCCATTGTGGTGGTGAGGAATGCAGGAGTAGATTTGGTCCCATGTGGCAGGAGATGGTGAAGTGGGATACGGATCATGTTGATTGCCCAAGGGATTTCTGGGGGAGGAAAGTAGCCGTGAAAAAATATGTAGCAAAATGACAACTCATTTAGCTAACTTTTAGAAAAAGTGACTAATCAAAAAAAAAAAAAAACCCAACCGAAGAAAAATTGGTGACAATTTTACCCTCTTTTTTTTAAATCACAAGTTTTATTAAGTGTTTTTCACCAAAATGTTGACATTTGAAGCAGTTTTGACCAGCCCCATATGTGACTGAAAAACACAGGCTGTGGGGAATTCAGAAAAATGTTGTCAAATTCCCCCCTTTTTTTCCTTAAATCAAGCATTTGAATTTTTCATTGCAGTTTCAAAAGCGGCTCTCCTGATCAATGATTTCTGGGTTGCCTCATTTTTTTTAATGCCGAACCAGAGATGCCTTAAAGCAGCCACACTGTTTTCAGAGGGAGGCTAGCTGAGCAGCCCCTTTCCTGTATTTTGGGCACTCAAAATCAATTGGGGCACTCAAAATCAAAGGTACTGAAATTTTAGGCACTGATCCTGTGAACACTCAAGCACATGCTTAACTTTCTGCAAGTAGGTAATGACATTAGTGAGTCCTGCAGGTAACTTCAGTGGGACTGCTTACATGTGCAGAGTTAAAAATCATGCAGTTGTAGAGACAGGAACTTATGGCACTAAAATGGAATGATAAGATAATGACAGTGAATGATGCTAGGAACACAGGGGAAATGCCACACAATGAACCCTGAAATTATTGTTTTTCTTGATTGTGCTGCTGAAGAGAAAAAAAAAATCCAAAAGCTGCCTTTAATGGCATAACATTAGATCTTACATATGTGTATGAAGCTACCTTTGCTAAGGAGCTGGCACATTCCACAAGATTTTGCAAGGGATCTGCAGATGTGTCTAACTTCAAAGCCTAAAACTACAGCTGATCAAAAATAAGAGCTATTCAAACAGTTTTCAGAATAGATTCCCATTAAATTTCAGTGGGAATTGTGTGGCTAAATCCCAACTGTGCTTTAAAAAAATCTCAAATATTGTTTTCTAGAGGTACAAGCTTGTTCAGCACTGAGATTGAAGTTTCATCACTTAAATGGTGGAAGATTTAAGTAATTTAAAACTTGCAGTACTCAGGTTTCTGGAGTAACAGCATGCTCATTACCAGTCTGATCCTCTGAATCAACAGAAAGACTGCTATTGTCCATCAGGTTTGGAACAGACCTCAAAACTAATTCACCAGAGACTTGAGCAATAATTTTTGTATGTGTATACTGTAAAAATATTTAAAACGATGGGCTGGCAATAGGCAAAATAAACCACAGTTAAAATTGTAGTTAAATTGTGGTTCAGTGTTAAATTCTGTGAAATCAATGAAAAATAAAATGCATAAATTGTTAACACTTTGCATCTGCCATTATCAAAACATTTTTACGTGGATATCTTGGGGGCAAAGAATTAATGTCATATTTTATAAGTCATAATTTCTTTAGACCAGTGGAGCTCAATCTTATTTCATAGGAGGGCCATATAAATCCAAGTACAACCTCGTGCGGGCCAAACAGATTCTACATATTTTAATAAGATTTAAAGTCCCCCATATTGATTTATATTTTAAGTTTAGTTTGTTTCGTATGTATTTAGATAGTTTTCTTCTATATACAGTATTGTCTATTTAATGACAAAACACTAATGAATTGGCCGTTAGTATATTGTGTTGAAGCAGGCTGTGGGCCTTATGTAATGCTCTGGTGGTCTGTGTATGGCCCGTGGGCTATAAATTGAGCACCCCTGCTTTAGACAGTGAGGGTAATTAACCATTGGAACAATTTACCCAGGGTCATGGTGTTTGACAGAGGAGCCAACAGGATGTGCTCACCTGCCCTGATATGAGAGGCTTTTTAGCTGCTCTGATCCTGTGTAAGAAATGCAGCACCCAGGATACAGGCATGCAGCCACACATAGCTGCAAACAAGCAGAAAGGGAGAAACATCATGGAATTTGACTTACCCAAATTAGCATAACAAAGGTGGTGACAGTATCATAATACTTAAGCATGCATACAAGTGTAGTTAGTTTAAGATTTTAAGGCTTTTTGTAAGTAGTACTTAATGATAGTTTAAAGTAGGTTTAGCTAGAAATCCAAAATGGAGGACTCAGGCTGAAGAATCATAGAGTATCAGAGTTGGAAGGGACCTCTGGAGGTCATCTAGTCCAACTCCCTGCCCAGAGCAGGACCAATCCCCAACTAAATCGTCCCAGCCAGGGCTTTGTCAAGCCTGACCTTAAAAACTTCTAAGGAAGGGGATTCCACCACCTCCCTAGGTAACGCATTCCAGTGTTTCACCACCCTCCTAGTGAAAAAGTTTTTTCTAATATCCAACCTAAATCTCCCCCACTGCAACTTGAGACCATTACTCCTTGTTCTGTCATCTGCTATCACTGAGAATAGTCTAGATCCATCCTCTTTGGATCCACCTTTCAGGTAGTTAAAAGCAGCTATCAAATCCCCCCTCATTCTTCTCTTCCGTAGACTAAACAATCCCAGTTCCCTCAGCCTCTCCTCATAAGTCATGTGTTCTAGACCCCTAATCATTTTTGTTGCCCTTCGCTGGACTCTCTCCAATTTCTCCACATCCTTCTTGTAGTGTGGGGCCCAAAACTGGACACAGTACTCCAGATGAGGCCTCACCAATGTCGAATAGAGCGGAACGATCATGTCCCTCGATCTGCTGGCAATGCCCCTACTTATACATCCCAAAATGCCATTGGCCTTCTTGGCAACAAGGGCACACTGTTGACTCATATCCAGCTTCTCGTCCACTGTAACCCCTAGGTCCTTCTCTGCAGAACTGCTGCCTAGCCATTCGGTCCCTAGTCTGTAGCGGTGCATTGGATTCTTCCGTCCTAAGTGCAGGACTCTGCACTTGTCCTTGTTGAACCTCATCAGATTTCTTTTGGCCCAGTCCTCTAATTTATCTAGGTCTCTCTGTATCCTATCCCTACCCTCCAGCGTATCTACCACTCCTCCCAGTTTAGTGTCATCCGCAAACTTGCTGACGGTGCAATCCACACCATCCTCCAGATCATTAATGAAGATATTGAACAAAACTGGCCCCAGAACCGACCCTTGGGGCACTCCGCTAGATACCGGCTGCCAACTAGACATGGAGCCATTGATCACTACCCGTTGAGCCCGACAATCTAGCCAACTTTCTACCCACCTTGTAGTGCATCCATCCAGCCCATACTTCTTTAACTTGCTGACAAGAATACTGTGGGAGACTGTGTCAAAAGCTTTGCTAAAGTCAAGGAATAACACGTCCACTGCTTTCCCTTCATCTACAGAACCAGTTATCTCATCATAGAAGGCAATTAGATTAGTCAGGCATGACTTTCCCTTGGTGAATCCATGCTGACTGTTCCTGATCACTTTCCTCTCGTCTAAGTGCTTCAGAATTGATTCCTTGAGGACATACTCCATGATTTTTCCGGGGACTGAGGTGAGGCTGACCGGCCTGTAGTTTCCAGGATCCTCCTTCTTCCCTTTTTTAAAGATGGGCACTACATTAGCCTTTTTTCTAGTCTTCCGGGACTTCTCCCGATCGCCATGAGTTTTCAAAGATAATGGCCAATGGCTCTGCAATCACAGCCGCCAACTCCTTTAGCACCCTCGGATGCAGCGCATCCGGCCCCATGGACTTGTGCACGTCCAGTTTTTCTAAATAGTCCCGAACCACTTCTTTCTTCACAGAGGGCTGGTCACCTCCTCCCCATGCTGTGCTGCCCAGTGCAGTAGTCTGGGAGCTGACCTTGTTCGTGAAGACAGAGGCAAAAAAAGCATTGAGTACATTAGCTTTTTCCACATCCTCTGTCACTAGGTTGCCTCCTTCATTCAGTAAGGGGCCCACACTTTCCTTGGCTTTCTTCTTGTTGCCAACATACCTGAAGAAACCCTTCTTGTTACTCTTAACATCCCTCGCTAGCTGCAACTCCAGGTGTGATTTAGCCTTCCTGATTTCATTCCTACATGCCCGAGCAATATTTATGTACTCATCCCTGGTCATTTGTCCACTCTTCCACTTCTTGTAAGCCTCTTTTTTGTGTTTAAGATCAGCAAGGATTTCACTGTTAAGCCAAGCTGGTCGCCTGTCATATTTACTATTCTTTCTACACATCGGGATGGTTTGTCCCTGTAACCACCATAATTGACCATTAGGATACAGGAAATTGGGATCCAGCCTGTCTCCGGGTCTTCTTTTAGCATCTCCAAAAGACAAGCTCCCAAACAACTACCCTCCACTGACTGACTGTCCCCACAAAGCTGGGGCGTGGTAGCCAGGGTCTCGTCCCCATCCAGAGTTTCCGTGGCCATAAGGGGAGATGGGGGAGGGAGCTGGGGGCAAATCAAGCAGAGGCGACTGTGCCCACAGCCCCGGCCACTGAAATACACCAAGCCCCTGGGGCAGATGAGCACATCCTGCTGGCTCCTCTGTCAAACACAAAGGGTCCCCTGAGCTGAGGAGGAGGCAGGGAAGGGAGTTACAGTGAGACAGAGAGGGGAGCATCTCCTCGCCCAGAATTGGATCTTGTCCCTGGGCCCCTGGCAGGGAGTCTGTAACATCTGGTGACTCAGGCTCTCTGTTCCCAGGCAGTGAGGGGTGGAGCAGGACTGGGTAGTGATTAGAAGGGAGGGGGTGGCTGGGAGTCAGGACTCCTGGGTTCTATGCCCAGCTCTGGGAGGGCAGGGCGGTCTAGAGGGTTAGAGCAGCGGAGTCAGGATTCCTGGGTTCTATGCCCAGCTCTGGGAGGGCAGGGGGGTCTAGTGGGTTAGAGCAGTGGAGTCAGGACTCCTGGGTTCTATGCCCAGCTCTGGGAGGGCAGGGGGGTCTAGAGGGTTAGAGCAGCGGAGTCAGGATTCCTGGGTTCTATGCCCAGCTCTGGGAGGGCAGGGGGGTCTAGTGGGTTAGAGCAGTGGAGTCAGGACTCCTGGGTTCTATGCCCAGCTCTGGGAGGGCGGGGGGTCTAGTGGGTTAGAGCAGTGGAGTCAGGACTCCTGGGTTCTATGCCCAGCTCTGGGAGGGCAGGGGGGTCTAGTGGGTTAGAGCAGTGGAGTCAGGATGCCTGGGTTCTATGCCCGCTCTGGGAGGGCAGTGAGGTCTAGTGGCTTAGAGCAGTGGGGGGCAGGGCTGGGAATCAGGACTCCTGGGATCTATGCCCAGCTCTGGGAGGGGCAGTGGGCTCTAGTGGGTTGGGGCAGGGCTGGGAATAAGAACTCCTGGGTTCTCTTTCCACCTGTGCCACTGGCCCCTCGGTAACCTGGGTCACTCTGGGACAGTTTTCATCTCTAAACATTTCACATCATACCCCTTCCTAAGGGGATGATTGTTTCTGTGTATTTTTGGTTTAAAACTTGTAAAAAAGGAGAGAGGGAGAAAAGACCAGGAAAACCGATACATTATTTCTATGTCTCAAGTGGGAGAAGTTCTTCCCCCAGTAGTCTCCCCTCAGCAGACATGCCTTTCACCCCAGATCAACCCAGGCTGCTCCCCCTGCAAACTCCAAGCCCCTCCAGCTCTGCATTTACACTGGCATAAGTCTTGGACACTTCCACAAATATGATGAAAGTATCTGCCCTTGGAGGTTCTTCCTGCCAGCTGGGTTCCTGTCTGAGTGGGGGCCTTAAAGAGACAGGAGAGCCTGGCAGTACTAACATTGGCCTCCCCCATCTTGCCCTAGGAGGGGATGGCTACAAGGAGACTGCAGGGGAGGCAGGGATTCTGAGGGGGGGACCAGGGGTTGGCTGAGGAATCCTGTAAAGAAAAGGGACGTGGGACCGATGGGGATGTGGCCAGTGATGATCAGCCAAAATCTTAACAACGGGTTCCCTCATCACCCCACGACGGGGTCGTTGCCCACCCCCACCCCCAGGGACTCCTGCCCCATCCAACCCCCCCATGTTCCTTGACGCCCCCCCCAGGACCCCTGCCCCATCCACCCCCTCCCCTGTCTGCCCCCAGAATCGGGCAGGAGGGTCTCGTGGGCCACCGTAGGGGTGCCCACCCCACCCCTAAGAGCCAGAGGCACCTGCCGGGGGGCAAGGTGGGGAGCCCCGGCGGTGCTTACCTAGGGAAGCTCCCAGGAAGCATCTGGCAGGTCCCTCTGGCTCCTAGGCTGGAGCACCCAAGGGGAAAATTTGGTGGGTGCAGAGCACCCACCGGCAGCTCCCGCCCCAGCTCACCTCCGCTCCGCCTCCGCCTCCTCCCCTGAACGCACCGCCCCGCTCTGCTTCTCCACGCCCCGGCTTCCCGCGAATCAGCTGTTCGGCGGGAAGCCTGGAGGGCTGAGAAGCAGGCAGCGGCTTCCAGCTCAGACCGAGGGTGGCGGAAGTGAGCTGGGGCAGGGAGCGGTTCCTCCTCACGCCCCCCCCCCCGGCCCCAGCTCCCCTCCGCCTCCCTGGTCCTGAGCGTGAAGTCGTCACTTGCTTCTCAGGGGGGTGGAGAAGCAGGGCGGGGCGGCGCGTTCAGGGGAGGAGGCGGAGGTGGAGCGGAGGTGAGCTGGGGCCGGGGGTGGGGCGGGGAGCTGCCGGTGGGTGCTCTGCACCCACCAAATTTTCCCCTTGGGTGCTCCAGGGCTGGAGCACCCGTGGAGTCGGTGCCTAAGGCCGCACTTTGAGCCGGTTAAATTTAGAAGCCCGTTTAGAACCGGTTGTCCCTCACGGAACAACTGGCTCTAAAAGGGCTTCTAAATTTAACAACCGGTTCTAGCGAACCGGTGCGAACCGGCTCCAGCTCACCACTGGACGTGGCCCCAGGAAGCCCAAATCCCATTTGTCACCAGCCCAATGTAGGAGTGTCCACCGAACGGGATTCACTGATATAAAATAAATTGATTTGAAAACAGATTAAGGAGAGGGCTGCATGGTAAGTGAAGGAGGGAATCAACATTCACACAGAGGTTTAATGTGCTTTACCTTCACACCTTTAGTTAATCTGGCCTGATTTCCCATGCAGATGACCCCTCAATTAAAACCAGTGCAATTTCTGGGGATGGACCAGCCCTGGGAGAGGCTATCTCTAGCATCAGGGGTAGCCGTGTTAGTCTGTATCCACAAAAACAACAAGGAGTCTGGTGGCACCTTAAAGACTCACAGATTTATTTGGGCATAAGCTTTCATGGGTAAAAACATCTGAAGAAGTGGGGTTTTTACCCACGAAAGCTTATGCCCAAATAAAGTCTTTACGGTGCCACCGGACTCCTTGTTATCTCTAGTTTATTCATTTCACTGGTTGCTACCGCAAGAGGGCTCTGCTTATTGCTACATATGGGTGCAGGCAGGGAAACATCCCTGTCTTGTCTGCTGGCTGGTGAACTTCCTGGGTCAGACGCTGCTGCTCAGCCTCCATTGTAAGCCGGTGGGAGCCCGGGCTGAGCCACTGCTGCTCCCCAGCGCGCTCTATACAAGCCCAGCCCGGCTGGGGACTTTCTGCGGGGGCTGGAAGCAGCCCTGGGCTCTGCCGCCACCAGCCCCTGAACCGGACCCTGCAGGTGAGGGGAGAGACCCGGGGAAAGGGCTGGGGCCGGGCAGGAAAGTGACTCCGCACCAACGGCTCAGGGAGGCTCAGATCTTGGAGCCCCTGGGAATCTGCCCCCTTGTTACTGCCTGGAGGGCTGGGAGCTGAGTTAACAGCAATTGAGCTGCTGCCTTCAGCTGTGGCCCCACTCCAGGGGTAATAATAGGGCGGGGGGGTATGAACAGGGCCCCAAATGTCTCTGACTTTTTTCTCTATTGGGGGTAGAATTGTCAGGAAGGAAAGGGGTAAAAAATAGGGGTGGAAAAGTGTGTGAAATCTGATTGCATCATCTCTGCACAGGGAGGGGGGAAATAGAGAGGGACGAGTACTGGATTTATTCTTTACTGAGGGGTCCCTTCGAACTCCATGATGATGGGGAAAGTCTCCCCCTTATTAAAATTCTGACTGGAATGTGTTTGATCCATCAGATGTGCCGGATCTTAACCACTCAGTGCCTTTGTGTGACTGTTTCTGCGTGACCCCCTTTCTCGTGAATATCGTGACACCCCCTGAAAAGACCCACATGGATCTGTGGGAAGGATTGGGGACCTTTGCGTTTTTGTAACCTACTTGGCTCTAGTGAGCGGCTCCTGAACATTCAGGTTTTGGGGGGATATTTGTGTTTGTTTCTCCAATACACTCATATCTTCTTAGCTTAAAAAAATCTTTTGCTGGGGGAGGGGGAAAGGTTTGGGATTTAGGCAGAACCTGTGTCATCTGGGTCTCCCTCTTGAACTGGCCTGGTCAGGACATCTCTTAGACTTGTGGTGATGGCCCAGGGATGTAATGGTGGATCCCAGGAGACACGATGGTGTAGCTTGCTCTTTCCTCTTCTTTCACACAGCCATTGTTGTGCTTGCACTTCTCCCCAGCAAAGCCTTTTCTTTTACGGACCCCCAAAGGGAATGATGGCTAGACTAGCCCATCCTCTCGCTATTTTATCCACTGGGTGGGCCTGGTTTTCAACACACCAATTTTGGTTCATTTATTTCTGGTCTCTCACTTTTCTTGTTTACCAGGCATGATCTTAACACAGTCCTTGAGTAATATCAGGAGGCCGTTTTGTTTGGACTAATGCAGTCCGTCTGTCTGTCTCCCCTTTGCACCTTTTCCCATTAATATTTGTTATTGGTTACTGTCATGGTTCATTAAATTTCACTCATTTTTTTACAGGTAAGCTCACAATTAGGGTAAATTTGTAGGCCCAATTATCACAACTTCTCTTTGGTTCCCATGGATGCTTTCACCCCATGCAGTCCCAAAAACTCTGGGTAAGCATCCTCTGTGGGGGTTGCTTCCCCCCCCCAAGGACTGTCTGTGAAGTAGGAAGGTGGTGGCTTTCTATCCTGTGAGGGGGTATAGAAATTTTAAGAATCCTCTAGGTCCTCCATCCACCTAGCACTCTTTTGCTTTAATCACAACTCCTCAAATGTTGTTATAAAATCTCTTCAGGATTTGGTTCACATCTGCTCGCTGTCTTGAAACTGCAGGGATTTCTGGGTTTGGAGGAAACATAACTTCCGTTGAGCAGCAGAGAAAGGAAAAGCCAGTTCCTGCCTCTGCCTGGTCTTCGCGCTGCTGGGGGAATGTCCTGCCCTGGGGACAGTGTTGGGGGATCCCCCAAAGCGGCTCCTTTGATTCTGCTCTTTTCTAGAGTTTGCTTCAGAGGTGTGTGTGTGTGTGTGTGTGTGTGTGTGTGTAACTGGGAGGGTTTGCAAATGTCCTGGTGGGTTTAGTCCTGTGGGAGGGGCCAGATCTGCCCTATAATGAAGTGACCCTTTTCCCAACATTGCAGAGTCCAGAGTATCTGTCTGCAGGGAAAGAGCCTGGGAGGAATCGGGGTGTGAAATGGACTAACACCCCTTCTGGAACCTGCCCCATCACCTTTCTCACCCTGACAGGCTGCAGAATCACATCCACGTTTCGCTGCAGATTGTCCCCCTCTGCTGGGAGACAGGGCAGGGAAATGGCTTCCGCACAGCTGGTGCAGGATGCAGCACTGCTCACTGAGGTAGGGGATTTCCAGGGAGCTGCTGAAGGGTTTGCCCTGGAGAGGGGAGGGCAGGGCAGGAAATACACAGAGGGAGGGAGTAGGAGGTGGGGACAGGGTGTGAAAAACCTGCTGGCACTTCATAAAACGGAGGGGGAACTTCTATTCTGCCCATCTGTGGAACAGGAAACAAGTCACTTGACCTGGCACTGAAAAATGTATCTGACTCCTGCTAGCCACAGCCCTGAGGTAACTGGCCAGCAGGCTGATGAGGGGGAGCACCAATGAGACCAGGGAAGAGATCCCACCTCCCCACATTAAGCCACTGAGGTTGTTGGAATTCTTACTGGGATGCTGTCCATGGACTGTACTTAGGGGCTCCATCTCCTGTCTGTGTGTCTATCTAGTTGCCATGTGATAAGGTCTGAAGCAGTCTGTGTGGGGAACTCTCTTACCCTACTCCCCACGAGGTTCCAGTTGCCCCCGCCCTCAATAACTCCCCTGAAGCCTCTGCTACTGCTGAGTTTCACAGTGGGCAGCAGCAGGAGAGAGAGAGCTTCTGTGGGCATTTGTGAAACTGACCAGAGCTCTGAAGAGCAGCCTGGAATTGACCAGCAGAGATGGCTGCCTCTTGGCAGACTGGGGAAGGCAGCCTTAGGGAGAAGTCTGAATCATTTTTTATCCTCCGGACTGGTTGGGAAGAGCATTCATTTTTTTTAAGCTCTTGGAGTGCTGCAAAAATTTGTGCTGCTGCCCAGGGAAAAATTCCTGGTTCTCTGAAACCTTTCTCTGTGCTAGAAGATCAGCTGCACTGGGAGAGCAATATTGGAAGCTCCAGCTCCACACCATGTGGGCTTGAATGGGCTTTAACAAGATTTTTCATTACACTAAATATATTGATAAATGCAAGGTAATGCACATTGGAAAACATAATCCCAACTATACATATAAAATGATGGGGTCTAAATTAGCTTTTACCACTCAAGAAAGAGATCTTGGAGTCATTGTGGATGGTTCTCTGAAAACATCCACTCAATCTGCAGCGGCAGTCAAAAAAAGCGAACAGAATGTTGGGAATCATTAAGAAAGGGGTAGATAATAAGTCAGAAAATATCATATTGCCTCTATATAAATCCATGGTACGCCCACATCTTGAATACTGTGTGCAGATGTGGTTGCCCCATCTCAAAAAAGATTAATTGGAGTTGGAAAAGGTTCAGAAAAGGGCAACAAGTATAAGGAGAGATTAAAAAGACTGGGACTTTTAAGCTTGGAAAAGAGATGACTAAGGGGGGATATGATAGAAGTCTATAAAATCATGACTGGTGTGGAGAAAGTAAATAAGGAAGTGTTATTTACGCCTCATAACACAAAAACTAGGGGTCACCAAATGAAATTAATAGGCAGCAGGTTTAAAACAAATAAAAGAAAGTATTTTTTTCACACAACACACAGTCAGTCTGTGGAACTCTTTGCCAGAGGATGTTGTGAAGGCCAAGACTATAACAGGGTTCAAAAAAGAACTAGATAAGTTCATGGAGGATAGGTCCATCAACGGCTATTAGCCAGGATGGGCAGGGGTGCAAAACCATGCTTTTAAGTGTCCCTAGCCTCTGTTTGCCAGAAGCTGGGAATGGGCGACAAGGGATGGATCACTGGATGATTGCCCTGTTCTGTTCATTCCCTCTGGGGCA